>NW_020174922.1:1911618-2053620 GCF_003031525.2 Neophocaena asiaeorientalis asiaeorientalis | reverse complement strand
AACAGTTTTCTGGGTTTCAAATTCCAGATCATTTTTTTTAATTGTGGTAAAATACATATGACATAAAGTTTACCATTTTAAGTGTATAGTTCAGCAGTGTTAAGTTTATTCACTTTGTTATGCAACCAATCTCTGGAACTTTTTCATCTTGTAAAACTGAAACTCTATACCCGTTAAATAACAACTCACTCTTCCCCCTTCTCCCCAGCCCCTGGCAACCACCATTCTCCTTTGTTTCTATGAGTTTGACTCTCTAGATACCTCATCTAAGTGAAATCATACAATGTTTGCCTTTTTGTGACCGATTTATTTACAGATTACATTTTTAAGGACTGAAAAGAGGAGAAGGCTTGAAGAGGTTGGGTAACTAGGAATGGCAGACTAATTTTCTCATTTTAGTATAATTTTTTTTGGTTTTGCTAAAGAGTATTGTTTGCTTTTATCTCTATTTCTGCTTAGATTTGTTATTAGGGAAGCCTGCTTCTCTTCTTGGAGTCAAGTACATTTTCAGCCTCAATTGATATGATCATGTGTTGTTGTTTTTTGTTACTGTTGTTTGTTTGTTTTTTCTCTATTACATCGCTAGATTTCCCGATAGTGAACTGCACTCATTCCTGGAATAAACTCTAATGATAATAGCGTATCTTTTTTTGGTAACATTGTTATATTCCGTTTGAATATATGAATTGAATATATTCAATTTAGGATTCTTTTTTTTTTTCCATCCAAAATAGTTAGTTGTTAATCCCTTGGAGTTCCACCATCAAACCTGATGGCAGTTATTTTAATAGGTACTCTTGCGCACATTTCTCCTTAAGTATACTTTATCCTCAATGCATAACTTTTAAACTTAAGAGAAAAAACAGCAAGCAGGAAGGATACAATGCAATATGCATTTCATTTTGTTCCAAACAAGCAGCTGAAAAAAAAAAAGACAGCAGACATTAAACAAAGTGCATCAGTTCCAACGAGTTAGTATTAGAAAGAGGCCTAATTCGCTGAAGACAGTCAGAGGACTGCCAGGGTGAGACTTCTGGCCGGTTCCAGCGCTGTGTTTAGGATTCCTGAAGTTGCATTTACATGTTTGCTTGATCTTTGGTTGGTTGCTTGCCTGCTTTGTTTTGATAAGGGACATTCCAAGTTTAGTTATTTAAGTTTTGCTGGCCTAATAAAGGCTTATGACAGCGCCTGCTTCATATGGTAACTTATCATTTTCTACAGCCTGGGAGAGTGTAAATAGCATTGAAATTTGAAGGCAAGGTAGAGGATAGATAAAATCCAGCCGTGCACCCATCTGTACCTATGTCATTTTTAAAAGTGGTTTTAAAAATGCCTTTTTATGCTGTTCCAGGGTTTTCAAATTTTAAAGTGCACATGAACTCATTAAGCTGCAGATTCTGATTTCGAGGGTCTTGGTGGAGCCTGGGCTTCTGCATTTCCAGCAAGCTCCCAGGTTATGCCAGTGCTGTTGGTTCTGGGACCACATTTTGAATAACAAGAGACTAGCGTAGTGGTTCCCAAACTTTGCTGCACATTGGAATCACCTGGGCAACTTTTAGAACATCCTCATGTCTGGGTCATATCCATACCAGTTAAATCAGAATAGCTGGGAGTGGAAGCCACGCATAAATTGCTTTTTAAGAACCCCTGGTGGTTCAAATGATCAGCAAATTTTGGGGACCACTGCACTAGGTTAAGTGTTCTATTCAGGGTCCACTTTGCACAATTGTGGTTACTTTTATTTTAGTAAGTAATCGACCCTTTAAGTTTTGAAAGTTGCGGTCAGTAAGTTGTATGTGTTAATCTCTCATAATTCTTTTAATGTATTTGGTTTCTATGGTTATGTCTCCCTTCTATTCTTGTAGTTGTATATTTTTGCCTTCTCTTTTTTCCCTTAATGAAGCTTGCAAATGATTTTTCTGTTTTGCTTGTCTTTTCAGAGAATCATCTTTCCTTTCATTGTTTCAAATATTCCTCTTTTTTCTGTTTTATTAATTTCAGCTTTTATCTTTAATTCCCTTTTGAATTTTTGTTGGATTGTTTTGCTGTTTTTCTTTTATGGTAAACAATTTCCCTTTTTCTTTTGTCTTTTTCTTTTCGTTGCTTTCTAGATGGCTGACAATTTTTCTTTTCTGTTTGATTCTTGGCTTATTTTCTTAATTTTCATGTAGTTCAGAAGATATGGTCACTTTTTTTTTAACTTTTAGTTTTATTTGCCAAAGATAAACAGAATGGCCTGAAAAGTTCTCCACTTTTAAGAATTTGTTAACATTTTCTTTTTGGTCAAGGACATGATCAATTTTTATAAAATTTCCATGGATATACCAACAGAGTATAAGATGTATTTGAATGATATAAAATAAGTCTAATAGCCTAGTAGTGATGTTCAAATCTAAAAGACACATTCTAAAAAATAAGTCTAATTGTCTAATAGTCATGGTCAAATCTAAAAGATGTATTCAGAGTTCTCACTATAGTTATATTTTTATCAAGTTTCTTGTATCTTATTGGATTTTATTTTATGCATTTCTTCACAATACTGTTTGGTGATAAAATTGTATTTTTATCAATTTTCTTGTATATTATTAGATTTTATTTTATGTATTTCTCCACAATATTGTTCGCTGCACCAATACCTTGTTTGGTGCATGTATTGGTGCATTTCTCCACAATATTGTTTGGTGCATGTCATTCATAATGTTCTTTAACCTGTTTATTTTAATTCATCTTAAATTCCATCTTAAAACCATTGCTAATTGACACTGATTTCTTTTTGTGTGAATTTGCCTGACTTCTCTGCCTACTATTTTATTTTCAACTTTTTGTTCTTATTCTCACTTTGTCTTAAGTATGCTCCTTAAAAGTAGCTGGATTTTGTTTGCTTAAGTTAATCTAATGCTTTCTTTATGGGGTAATTCAGTCCACTTACATTTGTTATAATGATTGATATATTTGATTTTATTCTTCTTGTTTTACTTTAATAATTTATTTATACCTTGTGTCCTTATTTTGACTGTCTTAAGTTCCTATTCATTGTATTTTGTTTCCTAGCTGTTAATTTGGAAGTTCTATCTTCCCTTTCCCTGCTTTTAAAATGAAATGTCTCTCATTATTTGAAAATAATATACAGCTTTCATATTGACCCACAGGTACTATGATTATCTGGTATTTTAGAGAAGAGAAATGGGGGGACGTAGAAAAATTGCTTAACTTGCCTTAAGTTTACATAGTAAGTGACAGAGCTGATTTTTTAGTATAGTTTAATGTAATTTAATATAATTATATTAATTGTAGTATATTTTAAGATGATATTATAAAATTTAATTTAATTTTATTATAATTTCAATACAGTAAAAATAAACATAGCCCACTTAGTAAACCATAAAGTATCTGTGCTAAGAAATTTTAAAATCTGCAAGAATTGATTTTCTTGAATAATATGTAATAAAATTGTCTCAAGATCAGAAAATAGGAGTAGATTAAATTTCATGAAACACTTGGAGTTGTCTAAGAATCTTCTCTGAAACACATTCTGGAAAGATGATTTTACCAGTGAGTTTTTCCAAGCTTTCAACTTTTTTTTTTTTATGAAAAATAATGACTGTCATCCAAACCATTTTATGAAGCATGCATATAACCCTGGTATGAAAACTTGGCAAATAAAATACAAAAATTCCCACAAAAGTATCCCAACTACATATAGAGAATTTGGAAGAAAACTGTTAATAAACCAGTTCAACAGTAAATTTAAAAAGCTATGTTCCATGGACCAACAAAGATAATTTAATCTAAGAATTTGTAATATGTAACAACAAAAAATGCTGTAATGGAAAAAAAGGATAATCTCACAATGCCAAAAAGACATTTAATAATACTCAACAACGATTCTGATCAGAAAACTTTAAAAAACACTCTGAGAAAACTAGGAATAAACAAATATATCAGATGATGAGGAAAAATCAATCATCAATTAATGGCCAAAATTATTAACTGTGAAACTCTAGAAGTATTCTCATTAGCATTACGAATAAAATATTCCTGCTAGCACTATTCCTATTTTACATATTTTTGAAAGTTCTCTTCAAAGAAATAATGCATATGTATGTGAAAATATCTAACATTATTATAATTAAATAAATGAAAGTTATAACATTAATGTAATGATATCGTTTCTCTATCAACTTGCCACAGTTAAAAACAAATCCCATTAATATGACTAATATGTAATTCTGGCAGCAGGGTGGTGACATGGAAACGCTCATGATGTGCCTGAGGGAATATAAATTGGCAAAAACCTTTATGGAAAGCAGCTTGACAGTTTTTACCAAGAGCTTTAAAAGAGTTTATGTCCTTTGACCCGCTAATTCCACTTCTGGGAACTCCAACCTAAGGAAATCCTAAGAATTGCTGACAAAAATTTGTGTCCTACGATGTTAATGGCAGTGCTGTTTATAATATTTTTTAAACTGGGAAATAACCTAAAATGCCAAACAATGGGAGAATGGTCAAATAAAGTATGATACAGCCATGCAGTATAATATGGTGCAGGCATTAAAATCATGCTTTTGGAAAAGTATTTAATCTAGAGGGAAAGATACAATGTTACTTAGAAAAAGGCAGGATACGCATTTATTTAAATTTTAATCTCAATTTTATAAAAATCCATATTTATGTATATTATATATATGTAGGAAAAGTTTAATGGACTCAAAGGAAATACTTAAAAATACTTCATGCTTTCTAAGATCTTAGTGCAGTAGCTTGGCATGTGTTGGTTATTATTACCTTTGCAAGGTCTCACATTCCTTTCTAGGACTTTTCTTATTGGATGACAAATCTGTTTACTGAGCCAAAAAAACAGTTCCTGGAACTATGCAGAATAAGTCGAATCCACCATCTACATTAACAGTCCTTCAAATACTTGAAGACAGCTTTCATGAATTTAATAACAGCTTTCTGTGTTTTTTTTTAATTTCAAGAATAGAACACAGTAGACCATAAAAATGAGCCATTATCAGTCTTCCTTTGGATTTTCTGTGTAAATGTTGTTTAACATTTAAATGGTGCTGATTATAATTTGAGATATTAACAGTTAGATATGCCATTGCATCCCTCTGTTATTGTTTGTAAAGGAGGTTAAACACTATATTAACTTCTGAGTAGTGATTTATTGTTGCTTTTGTTAGAGAAAAATAAAAACAGTAAAATAATATAATTTGATACTGCCTTTGAGAATTTTCAGTTTGCAGAGGTCTTTATTTCCTACTCAATTTTATTTTTTAAAAAGCATACATGTAGTGTAAATACAGCATCACATAAATGCTAAGTTGTTCTTTGCTTCCTGGTGTAAGCTGTTGTGTAATATTGCTCGGTAACCATTAAGCAGCTGCTCTGTCTCAGAGATGCTCATATTTCCTTTGGTAGATGAAGGGAATTTACTGTATGAATGTCTCCAAATTGCTTTAAGATCTTTGACCTCTGTGTCAGCTATTTAGATTCACAGTGGTCTATGTAACACATGAAAACCATGTTTTTAGAAGGCCCCAGAAGCCTGGAGGTTACACATGGGGTTGTGTTAACAGCAAGCACCTGCATTTTGCTGAGTGTTACCCTCTGTATTGTATAGCAGGGCTTCTGACCCCCTGCATGATCCTCTCCAGTTATTTTGCCAGAGTCCTTAAGTACTCTCTCGTATGCTTGTGAGCAAGGACTATTAGCTGGCCAAGTACCGTGTCATCCACTGTTTCTTTTCTTTAGCCCGCCTCATCTTGGGTAATGTCTGTCCATTGTAAAGGCTGTGCTGCGTGCAAAGATGCATGAAGGGGGCAGCCATCTGCTTCAGGTGCTTCTCCCAGGCTACCCAGCCGCCTGATTCCCACCCACCCCCCTCCTATAAGGTCATTGTCACCACTTAGCCTTGGGAGCCCTCCTTTTACTGAAGTCTCGCTGTGCTCCACGCAGGAGTGGAGCCCAGTGGGACCTATGGTGTTGCATTTTGGCTAGTGGGTGCCAAAGCAGTTCTGACATATTTTCAGTGTCTTTCATAGTTTTAGTAAAATCTTTCAGTTTTCCTTGTAGATCCAAATTCCTTAGAACTTGGGGAAATTGGGGGTAGGGAGTGGAGAAGCACCCTCAACATTCTGAGTTGCCTTCCCTTTTCTATGAGATGGTCATTGTATTTGTCTGTGTGTGACTGCCTTGCTGTCTTCCTGCTGGTAGGATTACCTTGAGGTGGCTCTTCCCTCCCTTAGGATTCGGCTCGTGACAGGACCACACATCACTCCATCTTAATGGGCATGACTTAGAAGCAAATGGAGTCCTAACTACTCATTGGAGTGATAAGGAAATGAACTTCAGATAATATCCATGTATTGAATTGTTATTAAGTATTACACATGGTATAATTTATATAAATGAAATGTTCACTATTCATTCACTCATTCATCGATTTATAAATATTTGTGAACTATTTGAACCCCTCTAGTCCCTTGGTAGTTATTTTGTACTACATGCCTAAAGTTGTACATTAATTACACAACAAAGTCAGAGATATAATCTGACTGTAATCATTATGCTTTCCCATTTTGCCCCAAAGCTTAAATAAACTCCTCGGCAAACAAGTTCCAGAAAATAACAAGGGTCAGTAGAGGTATCCTTCGATCTTAAGCTATCTTTATCTTCATTGTTATAAAATTATTAAGGTGTTCATTTGTGACCATGTTTCGAAAAGCTGAACTTTACATTTGTTTTGCAAGCGTTTCGTAGTTACTGTAATGTGGGCGATGAGTTAGTTGTTAAGGGAGATATAGAGATGAACAAAACCCAGTCACTCCCCCAAATGAGAAGAAACACAAGGCTTGAAAACAGTTATCTTGGTAAACTTGAATGTGCAAAGTGATATAAAGTAAGAACAAACTAGGTGCTATGTGAATACAGAAGAAAGAGATTATTTCTAGGTGGCACAGGAGTTGGGAGGGGAGGGTGGAAAAGCAGATTATGGAGCAGATGGTGGTTGAGCTGGACATTGAAGGGTGCGAGGTGAGCCTGTGGAAAGAGGGCCCTTCTGATCAGAGGCAGCTACGTTAGAAAGATATGAGGGCAGGCCTTTACAGAGTACGGTTGGGGAAGGACAAATAATCTTGTCTGATTGGTTAAGCACACAGGCTGTAGTCGTGATAAATAAGTTCTCTGTATTTAATGTATTTGTCATATATAAAATGTTATGTTTACCACATGTAAAATAAAGTATAATCTATTATGCTTAAAACAACAAAAGCAATAGAAATCTTTGTATACAATGATAACCTATCAAAATTAAAAGCATAAGAGATGTTTATGTAACACATGTCTCCAGCCACACAAAGGGAGTCAATGTCCTTTTTATGTCTCAGTGGCTTTTAGCACTTTGTACAATGTTGTCTACCTGGAAATTTCTCAATAATCACTGAAATGAATTCAACCTGGTGAAAAATTAATTGCTGAAGAAGGAGGCGTTTCTTAAAATAGAGCTGCATCAAGTGGGGACACTTTGTTATTATCCTCTTAAAAATGTATATCTTTTTCAGAGCAGTGACTTAACATGAGACCTGAGTTTTATCACCAACTGAGATCTCATAATTTCTTCTCATTCTTTTGCTATTTCTAAAGAAGGTAGATATAAAACAGTGTTCAGACATACGTAGCGCCCCTGTTTATTCACAGCAGTGAGGCATATATGCTAATTGAATGACTTTCTGTCTTTTCATGCTGTGTATGGTTAAAAAGTGGGCTGGTAGCTTTCTTTCTGGTAAAATTTCTAAATGATGATTTACAAATAACTTGAGAGTGTCTGGAATTCAGTGTGCATATTTCGGTGTATGGGTGCTTGCTGACTCCATAGGCCAATCCTAACTTATTGGTAACATTTACTCAGCGCCTACTCTGGGTTTTATATTTTTATCTCACTTATTATTTGTAACAACGATGTAAGGTAGGTAATTTTATTATCTCTAATATATAAATGAGGAAACTAGGGGCTTCCCTGGTGGCGCAGTGGTTGAGAGTCCGCCTGCCGATGCAGGGGACACGGGTTCGTGCCCCGGTACGGGAAGATCCCACATGCCGTGGAGCGGCTGGGCCCGTGAGCCATGGCCGCTGAGCCTGAGCGTCCGGAGCCTGTGCTCCGCGCAACGGGAGAGGCTACAACAGGGAGAGGCCCGCGCACCGCAAAAAAATAAAAATAAAATAATATATAAATGAGGAATCTGAAGTACAAAGAGTCTGAATCTTCCAGGACTATTATTATTATTAATTTAGAATTATTAATTATTATGATTAACCATTCCAGGATGCCACACTGGCAAACCGTAGTGAGGAGTCAAACCCCAGCTCTTTGACTTGAGTGAGCCATGTTGCTAAAACACCCAGACCTCTCTCATCCCTGCCCCGAATCTAATCTCTTGGTCAGCCCTGAAGCTTTGTGTAACATCCAATCAAATTGCCGGTTCTTGGAATTTAGAGTTTTTTCCTGGAAGCATTTTAATTCTGAGGATTTTCACACCCTTATTCTCTCCCTGGGGCAGTAGAGAGTAGCCATATCCCTCCTACCTAAGGTGTTCCCTCCCTCCTTACCCTCACTACACTTCCTTCTTCTGGATGAGAACCTGGGGATAGGACTGGTATCCCCATCTGCAGTCCTGGAAAGAGTTAGACCAGCTAGCAAGCATGTCTGACTTACTCAGGCTCCTGACTCGTGGCCCACGGCTACTGTGGGCCCTGGACCTGGAGGTCACGGAAGGGTCAGGAGGCATTCCTGGAGGTCTGGCTTCACCACATTCGCCAGCAAAAGGATCCAGTTCTTGACATGAAGGGAGTCCCAGGGAGTGGCAGCAAGGGTGAGAAAGCAGTGAAATCATGTGAGGTATATTAATGGTGCACAGAAATAGGTCTGTGTAAAGTATTTGCTGTATGTACGGGTTCCGCTTTTGTGTGATCCATGACGGGAACAAGGGTGGGAGTGCTGGTAAGAGCAACTCACTTTTTCATCGGGGAAGGATTTGTGAAAGAACAGTGGTTTCAAGAGATCTTTGGAGTAATTCCAACAAAGTGCTGATTGTGGCTGTGGTTTTCCTTTTTCTTTCTTTCTTTTTTTTTTTTTTAATGGATGGACTTTAGTCTACCAGGTGCTACCGATCTGAGGGCCTCTGAACCTTCATTCCCTATGCGTGGGCAGTGGCAAATAAAACCATACCAATTGCCCTGTACAATTGGAAAGTTAAAAACTTTTCCTGAGAGATTATTTAGCTTCTAAAGGTTAAACGTTTGTTTAAACGGACCCAGTTTGCATTTTACAAGAGTTTTGCTCTTACAGTGCTTCGTTGTAAGCATACTTGGGTTTTGTTCTAACCTTTGGTTTAAAACACTTGAACAAATTCTAGTGTTTAATCATTTATTTGCTTCCTGCTTATGTTGATCTCTTTCATCTTGATGTTTATTTCAGGATACCTTGAGGATAGTTTTGTAAAATCTGGAGTCTTCAATGTATCGGAACTTGTGAGGGTATCCAGAAGTAAGTAAACTCTTTTCTTATTATTTAACTATACAGTATGATTTAAAATATTTTATATTTGAACCTTAAATACAGTATGAAGAGAACTGTGTATTAGGAGAATTTGAGTTTTTAAATCTCTGACCTTTTGATGAAATCAGAAGTGAACATATTTTGTCTGGTTTTCTAAAATATTTGCATTTAAATCAACACTTTCTGTAGTACAAAAACAATTTGCGGTTTGTTCTGCTTGCTGTGTTATCGGTATTCGTTTAATTCACTGTTCGCTCTGTGACCATAGATGGTCATTTATATCAAAGGAAGTGTGATTAATTAAATGTACTCAGTGTTGTTATGATAACCCACATAAGTTTCCTGTAGATAAGTGCTTTTTCATTTTGCTAACATTTTGGTGAGGGCTTGGAGATGTACAGGATATACACAGTAACATGCAGAGTGTAGAGGGATGCAGAAATTAACTTTGCAGATTGTAGCTGGATATAGATAGAAAGCATTGTTATCCAAAACAATGTCCAATTGTTTTCACTGGCCACCTCACCTGAGACACCATTCTTGGCAGGCTGGATGAGAATTTTCTCGAGTAAATTCACCTGGCCAGCTAACTAAGCAAGGGGGAAGTTTCCTTGATCAACTCTTTTAGTTATTACTGGTGTGTGCAAATATATGTAAGATGCAGTTCTTATCTCATTGATTATGCGGAAGGGGGTGACTCATTTCTACTTGTTCTCTTCTCTGATTTAGCTTATTTATGTAACTTTGCAGGGTGTATTTTCACCTGACATTTTGATAGAGAGTGTCACAGTTTGGAATGATTTATTCAGATGATGTAGGGGCACTCTGGAGCCTGTTTAAGTTGTGTTTTTCATTTGGGTCAAACTCAGAGGTCATGAACAAGAATTATGATGATCCAAAAAGAACAAACAAGAATGAGTTACTAAGGGTAAGTATAGGTAGTGCTTTAGCATGGCGTTGAGTGAAATAATCTCCAAGGTAGTAGGTGACTTTGTCTTTGAACTGTAGTTTCTCAAATAGTTCAGATTTCTGAAGTGGCTAGTGCAAACAGCCTGTATTTCAGAGAGTTCTGTACATGAGCATTTAAGACTTTAGTAGCATCCTTTCTGACGTAATTCTGCAGTGGATAAATGTATGCCCCAAAGACTTCTGCCCTGGGTCTGTTGACTTGGGGGCAGTGTAGGAGACCAAATTAATATCCTGTATGCCTGTACCTATAGGGTTCATATTTGCTGGGCAAGAGGATTCTGACGGTCTACTTCATTCACCAAGGCGATGAGCCTTGTTTGTTTTTCCTGATCAATATGTGTTGTGCAAAGGCCTCTGATATTTGAACTTTTTTTAATTTGGAAAGGAACATGCCTGACTTACTTACTCCTACTTTATGGCATCATATAAGGAAGGGGGTATTTAAAGATGTGTGTGTGTGTGTGTGTTTCCCCATACTGCTCTTTAGCAGAGAGGCTATGCTGCTACAGTTATGAGACATTATGAAATTATTTGTTTAAATTTGTACTTTTCTCAGTTTTATGATATATTTTCAACCCTTCTTATGAGAAGGACAGTAGAGTCGTCTGTCAGAAAATATTGCTAGTTCCTCATTATAGGTAACATTATGCTAGATGCTGTAGGAGAGCCACATGAGAACTTTTAAAAGCCCAGATTGATATTTTGAGAAATCTTAATTTGAAACATAAAAATAGATTTAAAAATACCTTTTTAGGGACTTTCCTGGTGGTCCAGTGGTGGAGAATTCACCTTCCAAAGCGGGAGGTGCAGGTTCGATCCCTGGTTTGGGAGCTAAGATCCCACATGCCTTGTGGCCAAAAAACCAGAACATAAAACAGAAGAAATATTGTAACAAATTCAATAAAGACTTTAAAAATGGTCCACATCAAAAAAATCTTAAAAAAAAAACCTTTCTATAATAGTTCAGAAATGAGGCAAATTTAACATATACCATTCATTCTTTCTTGATTCATGTTGTCATCTCCTAGAGGTTTTTAAGTTATCTGTTATAACAAACATTACTAATTTGTAATTAGTAGATTAATTATCTGTATTCATTCATTAGTTACTTTATTCAGCAAACATGTATTTTCTACTGCATATGTAAATAGGTGTCTCTGAAATGCTTGAGAAGTTATTCTCCGAAGTGTTTTAATATATCCACATTATAATCTTATTTACACAATTGAACTTCATTGTTTATGAAATAAGGGTTTGCTAAGTAAACATCAACTTCAGCAGAACCCTTAAGCTGTATATCACAAATTCTGACTTCTTAAGGGTTTACGGTATGTTAATGGTTTCTGTCCTCTGGGGTTTTACTCTCATATGACCCTCTAATGTGCATGTTGACCTTAGCTAATGAAGCTATTCAGTTTTAGGATAGTGATGTTTCTGGTGAATGATATTATCACCATCTTAAAAGTTGATTTAGGATCAGCTTTTGGAGTGAGGAGAACAATAAGAGAGATTAAGGGTTGGCCTCTAACCCTTGGAGTCCGAGGTTCTTCTGAGCTTGGTTTCTAAGAGGGTATTGGCAGCCTCTTAAACATGATTTGCAGCCTTCGGGCCCCTTGCTGCTCTCTGGGAGAGGTGCTAACACTGGTCTTTGCATCTGATGTACGTTTTTCCAGAGGCTTTTAAACAGGCACATCTGCCTGGGACTTGCTGTTCTCATGCACTTTGTCATTAGATAAATTTTGTGCCTGTGTGCTGTTTTAGAATCTGGCCATGTTCGCTATTAATCTACTTTAATTTCCGTAATCTCCCATTTAGTGTAAAAATGCACACTAAATTTTACAGTGCTCGTGTGTAAATCCGTAGACAAGGTGTTTTTGTTCTTGTTTCGCTTAAGCCATGACTAAAGCTTGATTTTCCATCTTGTACCCCACCCCCGCAGTTTTATTGAGATTTAGTTGACATGTAGCACTGTATAATTTTAAGGTGTGTAGCATAATGACTTGACTGACGTATGTTGTGAAATGCCGCAGTAAGTTTAGTCAACATCCATCATCTCATACAGATACGAAAAAGAGAGAAAACGTTATTTCCTTGTGTTGAGAACTCTTAGGATCTGCTCTCTTAACAGCTTTCCTGTATATCCTACAGCGGTGTTCATTGTAGTCCTCATGTTGTACATTACATCCCCAATACCTATTTATTTTATAACTAGAAGTTTGTACGTTTTGACCACCTTCCTCCAATTCTCCCTCCCCCCCACAACACCCACCTCTGGTAACCTTTTCTTTGAGTTTGGCCTTTTGTTTGTTTGTTTGTTTAGATTCCACTACTGCCTTCTTGATACTTTGAAAGAATCCTTCTGGAACAAAACTTAGAAAAGAACAAAATTTCCAAAGATTTTTAATTATCATTTTCCTATAAATTATACCTAGTATGCATACGGTCAAGCAATCTGTGTTGACTATCTAGCCATATGTTTATTAAATAGAAACTACAAATCTTTGCCTAAATATTGCATGAGCTTAATAAATTACAAATAGTTGATATAAGATATAACCTGTAAGTTTCCCGTTGGTAACTCAGTTCTTTGAATTGTATCCATCACTGCTGTTGGAAGCCAAACAGATTGCTTACGTTCACTGAGCCCCTCAAATGCCTCCTTCCTGCACATACTCTGCTTTCCAATGTCACATAGAACATGGTTCTAATAATAAACTTTAAAGCATGTGGTTACTGTGGGATTTCTTACCTTGCATTTTTTTTTAACCTCTGGTGTACCTCAAGCCACAACAAGCAGCTACATTTTAACTGTCCAAAGAACTCGAGCCATTAGGCATAGTTGCACATTGGACACTAATATTTTCTGTGTAAAATGAGGCTAAAGCATATTATATGATATGAACAACCTAACAGAAGGCAGAAACTCCAGAGTGTTAGAGCTGAGACTAATCTCATATGTATTGATTAATTTTTAATGGAGAGAGATAATCGTTGTGTATTCCTTGATTGTTTCTCTACAAAGCATGCACCTGCTAATCATATTTTCTTTAAAAATACTTTGTTAGTCTCAGCCTGCCTGAGATATTGAAGTACGATTCAACTGATATGAACACATTTCAAATGTTTATTAAAAATTCTGAGTAAGAAAAATTCCTTGAAAATCGGCTGTCCCTTTACTCAACGTGTGGTTAGTTTGGAGAGAGGGGAAGGTTAAGTAGACTTTGTGTTCTTAGCGTGAATTTCAAGGGCTCCAGAGTTTTCCCGCCCCACATAGGATACACTTTCTCTCATTGGAGATCTTGAAGGCCTGATAAAAACAGGAGAAAAATAGAAACTATTCTTAAGCATTGTCCTTTGACACCAACCTGGCTGGCCTCCATCTTGTATGTCATCTCTGCCCATGACCTTGCTCCTGTAGTAATTGCTGTTTAGAGTAACCTCCCTTTACTACCTTGCTCATCTTCCAAAGCCCTGGGCCAGCTGTGACTTTTCCACAGACTTCTTGGACCATTCAAGCTTGTATCAGATTCTTCTTTCCTTGAAATCCTATAGCACTTATTGATCATGTCATTCATTTGGAAGTTTCATTATAAAACACATTATGCTTGTATCTCTGTGTTTTTCATGAGTATTTTGTTTACCCAACCTGTTGCCCAGTATGTCTTATTAAGCACAGGAACTATCTTAGACTGTTTTGTGTCCCTTGCAGCACCTGCCAGTAATGGGCACAATATCTTATTGAATGAACAAACCTTCAGCAAATAGGTTCATTTGTACCAGTTCACCAGCTTTGCGTGGGTTTTTGAACTGTTTCATCTTTGCTGACCACTCTAGGTTGCCAGGGAAGAATTTCAGGGAAGAAAGCGAGGAAAGAAGGGAATTCACATTTGTTGAATATCCATTACACACTAGGCATGATGCTGGACTTTTATCACTCCTTACCTCATTTCATCCTCAAAATAATCATATGTGATAGGTTATTCTAATTTTCATTTTACAGTTCAGGAAACGGAGGCACATAGCTAATAAGTGGCAGAGGGAGTTAAAACTAAAAGGCTGTCTGTCTCCCAAGATCCTACTCATTCTAACACAACATGCTGTCTGACAGATTTATTCAAGATGTCTAGAAACCAATTTTAAAAATTTGAAAAGATGTAATCCATTGTACAGCAACCAATATTACATTAAAATTTTCAGTTCTTAATACAGCAACAAACTTAAAAAGACTTCTTGATTTATAAAATAATACCTTAAAGTATAAAACTCCATGAGTATATTTTAAATGACTTATGAAATTGGGCATACAAACTTTTTTAAAAACAAAACATAGCTGTTGAGTAAAACTGTACTCACCATTCATATATGAAACCTGAATATGTATTTTGGAAAAAGAATCTTGACTTTTATTTCATATTTGTCAATTTTACTTATATACCTGTCCTAATACAAGAATTATTTTTATATCAAATAATTATAAATATGATTTCTAATGCATTCTAACATAAATGTTAACATTATTATAAAATAATAATCGCCTCTTGTGGAACTATTCTAATTCGATTTATTTAACAATAATTTGGTTTTTGAGATCTGACTTAGTACAGAGTGCCTTGCTTGGTGCTGAGCAATAGGCAACATATATTGTTCCCTGTGGCGCATCTAGAGACTAGTGAGGTGACAGGTGTAGTGACGACTAACACAAAGGACTGAGTGAAGAAGCTTGGGCAGTGGGAGTGGGAGAAGGGGTAACCAGCGATGATAGCGTGCCTCAAGTTTCCACACTTGAACATTGGCATCGTGAGGATGTTTGCAAGTCTTAACCGGTGAAAGGCTGGTTATTAGATTCTTAAGGTAAAGAGAGTTCCCCTTGTCCTTGCCCAGAGGCATGGAAAATATTAGATTATTACATTTGAATAGAGATGACAACAGTAAATGGCATTCCCAATGTTTGTTGGTGTTGTTGTTTCATTCCTCAGCACCCATAACCCAGGGAACTGGAGTCAACTTCCCAATTGGAGAAATCCCAAGCCAACCATACTATCATGACATGAACTCGGGGGTCAATCTTCAGAGGTCGCTGTCTTCTCCACCAAGCAGGTAACTGAAAGAGGAGCTGCTTTTGTTCTCAGTCTATATGCACATAGGTAAATAAGTAGACATGCAGATAGATAGGTACGCAGGTAAAGAGAAGGGGGAAATAAAGCAGAGTTCAAGATTTTTGCTGATTTTACACAAAGTTTTAATCTTTCCTGGTTAAATTTATTTTGAAATTTGAAAGTTAAATTGTTGTTCAAAGCATTTTAAAAAGGCTTTTTGGGGAGACAAGGGAACTATGAAAATGTATTAATATTTTTATCCCCTTACATGAAGTATTATAACTCTATAAGTAATTCTTTTGGTGACTTTAAAAATGGTATTGCCGTAGCAAAGATCCCTGGTTTAGGATTGATTCATCCAACTTTTACCCTAATACCGTGTCCAAGCTGGGGATAATGAAACATGAAAAATAAAATGTGTCATTTACTTAACCTTAAAAGGCCTTATTCTAGGCAACAGGTTTGCCAAGTTCTTCAGTTAGTTGATGTTCTTTGAATAATTTAGTTAACTCTTAGTTACCAGTGAAAGTATTACCTGCTCTGAGATTTGGCCTAACCAGCCTTTGTTGGGGAACAGCTACAGTGAGGTGACTTCGCCTTTTAGTTCTCTGCTGACATTCTCATATTTCTCTCTTGACCTTCTGATTGTAACTTTCAGTCCCACAGGAGTTTAAAAAGAGATCTCCTATTTAAATGAGGGAAAATTAACTTGGCAAGTTGTAGTACATGGGATTTCATATGTTCCCCTATTGTTGAATGATAGAAGAGGGCTGAGTGAACAAGACAAATATTATAGCTTTATTGGGTTTTTTTGAGTTGAATCTTCAGTATAGGAAGAGCAATCTCATTTCCACAGCATTAAATATACCCACGATCAGACAGAAGATCATACGTGAGTTCCAGAGCAAAACATATATTTCACAGTATCAACTGTTAAAAAATTTTAAAATCTGGATAACTATATTCCTATGCTATTCTCAAAAACAAAAATTAATTGCATTTGAATTAATTGTGGGGCTATGCACATTTGTTTGTTTATTAACTAAGTTCAATTTGATGTCATTTGTGGTCAAACTATATTTTCATATAGTTAGATTGCATAGCAAGATAATAGGGTTTATTATCATTAAAACTGTGATATGGTGAAGTGTTAAAAATGCTTTAGTTTTTCTAAATTTAAAATGCGAATAGTAATTTTTTATTTTGTCTGGTGGATTGGTATGCTGTCAACACAGATCTTTCCTCATGATCATTCAGTATCAGATAAAATTTCTCTATTATTTCCTTATGAAAGTCTTTTCTCCCTCATTTCAAGTTTTCCATACATATTTACCGCTGATTTACAGATGGGAGAATTAGATTAAAGGAGGCTTAAAAAATACATTCTAACTTTGGATACCCTACAGAGAAACTAAAGAAACTATTTACTCTCACTGTGGTTTAGCGTGGATAGAAATTGCCGTCTTCTGCATCATGTTAATACTCCGGGAGTTGTGAGTCAAATATTAATCACAAATGTATCTATGAATATACCCAGACATGCACACGCTTCCAGGATTTGGAAACAGTGTAGTAGAAAGAGCACAGTCTCAGAAGTCAGAAGTCTTTACTTTGTGTCAGACTGCTTCCATTAACATGCCCTGGGCAATTGATTTTCTCCAAATTTGTCTTCCCACTTGTAAGAAAATGGAGGATTGGTTTATGTGTATGGCTTCTAAAGTGAATTACAACTCTGAAATCCTATGACATTAGGTTTATTATCACTGTATAAAGTTCATTCAGAAGATGTCGTTTTTAGTTTTTATTTCCATGGGTGTGAATAAGATTTTTTTTAATTTAAGGAAAAAATATCCATTTCTATACTCATCACTTACTCTTTAATAGGGTATTGGTGGAGATGTTTGAAAGCAGTATATCAAGCAATATGGCATGTGGCATAGAATAGCTTTTTAATCTCTGCTCTAAATATTCACTTTTCTTAGTAATTGAGATAAAACTATGTTTTCTTTATTAAAATATATTATAATACTTGGAAAGTTGTTTTGGTTTGAATTTGGCAATGGCCTGTTTTTCTTGGTTGATCTTAAGAATAAAGGATCAATAACCTAAGTTTTTAGGGAAAAAAATCTAAAAACAATAAATGCTGGAAAGGGTGTGGTGAAAAGGGAACCCTCCTACACTGTTGGTGGGAATGTAAATTGATACAACCACTATGGAAAACAGTATGGAGGTTCCTTAAAAAACTACAAATAGAACTACCATATGACCCAGCAATCCCACTACTGGGCATATACCCTGAGAAAACCATAATTGAAAAAGAGACATGCACCACAATGTTCACGGCATCACTATTTACAATAGCCAGGACATGGAAGCAATCTAAGTGTCCATCAACAGATGAATGGATAAAGAAGATGTGGCACATATATACAATGGAATATTACTCAGCCATAAAAAGAAACGAAATTGAGTTATTTGTAGTGAGGTGGACAGACCTAGAGTCTGTCATACAGAGTGAAGTAAGTCGGAAAGAGAAAAGCAAATACATGTGCTAACACATATATATGGAATCTAAAGAAAAAATAAAATGGTTCTGATGAACCTAGTTGCAGGGCAGGAATAAAGATGCAGACAGAGAATGGACTTGAGGACACGGGGTGGGAGAGGGAAGCTGGGGCGAAGTGAGAGTAGCATTGATGTATATGCACTATCGAATGTAAAATAGTTAGCTAGTGGGAAGCAGCAGCATGATCTCCCTCTGCTTCGTGATGACCTAGAGAGGTGGGATAGGGAGGATGGGAGGGAGGCTCACGAGGGAGGGGATATGGGGACATGTGTATGCATATGGCTGATTCACTTTGTTTTACAACAGAAACTAACACAGTATTGTGAAGCAATTATACTCCAATAAAGATCTATTTTAAAAAAAGGATATATGAAATAGTTTATAATCAGTAAAGTACTATAAAATTTTTAATATTATTAAATATAGGGTTGCTACTAATAATTACTATTTTATAAGTGTCTTCTAAATGCCAGCCACTAAATGCATGAGCTTTACATTTAATAACTCATTTAATCCTCTCAACCACTCCCCTTTTTATTATTTCCATTTTACAGATGATTAAACTGAGTTTAGGAAGGTTAAGGAGTTTACTTATCTTTGAATTGACGTGAAGGGATTACATTTTTAATGGCAAGTGCCGTACAAATGAACGTTGTTCATATTGATAATAATTATGAGTCAGGTACAATCGATAACAATTTTTAAATTAGTATACCTATCACATTAAGAATTCACTTTTTAGTACTGAAAATAGTGTTCTACTACTGGAAATATATTTCAACATGTAAATATAATAAACACATTTGTTAGACAGGTACAGTTCTGATATATTATAGTAAATGATACATACAACTAGAAATGTCTGCTACTCCTATTGATGTCTTAAATACTCACCATTATTTCAAAATGGTTCTGAGATACTGTTACTTGTGTTTGTGGAAATTTCCACAGTAAGAATATTCTCAGATTATGTATTTTCAGATGCTACACATCTTTCTGGAAATCCCATTAACATTCACTCTTGTCATATTTTAACAGCAAAAGACCCAAAACTATATCCATAGATGAAAATATGGAACCAAGTCCTACAGGAGACTTTTATCCCTCTCCGAATTCACCAGCTGCTGGAAGTCGAACATGGCATGAAAGAGATCAAGGTGAGTAATAAGGCGTTGCCTCTAGGAACAGTAGAGTAAAATGTCAGCTCCTTTCACAAATTTCATTTTGTCAAAATTTCATAATTGAATCAATATGGATTATATTTTTTTCATGAAATGATTGCAATAAAATTATTTTTAAGGTCATGTACTAGTCAAATCTTGTTAAAGTGAAGTTACAAAATTCCCATATTTTTATGTGTTTATTAAACTTCTTTTTTAGACAAAATGATCTTTTAGAACCCTCAATTTGTGTGTGACTGATGACAACCAGGCTACATTAGTTGGCTGGATTGTAGCAGAAGCACAAGTTCTGATTCAGTCAAATCAGTCCGCTCCTCTTAATGGGGTATTTTAAGGAGGAGCCAGGCTTTAAGCGGTTCACAGGTACTAGTTACTGAAAGTTCCCATTTAAAGGAAGCCATACTTCCTTTTGGAAGTAGGTACAACATAAACAATAAATAAGTGTAATGTAAGACACTTGGTGTCTGAGTCAATCTAGTTATTCTATCTAGATAAAACTATAACCCAGTTCTAGGGCAACTCTAGGGAAAAATATAACTTTAAGAAATAGGTATTTTTTGGCTCTCTGAATTCATACTTTGCTCTTTTTCATTCTTAAAATCTATTGGATTAAATATACTTCATCCGACATACTCATGCCTCTTTGCCACAGAAGGAGATTATTAAACATGGAAACAAAGATTAGCTAACAATTTTTGTTGGTATGTATGCAAATATGACATATCAGCAGCACAAAATGTATTTGAAAATTCTTTTAGATAAAATTCTCCATTTTATTAAAAATGTAAAAAAAAAAAAAAATAGAGCTCATTCTCAATGTTTTTTAGCCCATGACTTGGGCATGTGTCTCTGAGGCTTGAGGAGCTGCATGTCCAGTAATCTCAGGAGACCAAATAGCTCTGAAGCTTAGCAGTTAAAGCCAAAGTTCAGGACTCCTTTTCTGCTGCTCCATGTTTTCCTACCGAGTGCCATAGCATTTAAAGAAGGGTGAAACATCTTCATGGAGGAATTGGCATTGAGTCAGGTGGGTCTCCTTTAGCATGCTGAGATTTTTAACTAGTAAAGAAGGGGACAGCGTGGGCACAGACAAAAGCACAGGCAAGCATTGAGGTGGGGAAGTAAATTTCTGAATGGCCATGTATGAGCCCTGTGGTGGGAGGCTGTGTGTGTGGATGGAAATAAAGGGAGATCGTTTTAAGGAAGGATTTGAAAATCAGCTGGAGAGTTTGGGCTCTGAGATCTCACTCCACCTCCCAAATCTATTCTTTAGACAGAACCATCTTTTAAAACATAATAATGTCATATCACTCCCCTACTTCAGTCACGTCCTGCTTCTCTTAGGAGAAGCTCAGAATTCCTTCCTATGATCCACGGACCTTTTTCTTGTCCTCTGGCCTCTTGACCACTGCTCCAGCCTCAGCAGGGGCCGTCTGCTTCCTTCTTGCACTTGAGCCTACTGCTTTGTTTAGATTTGGAAATGCAATACCGAAGACCTTCATATAAGCCATGCCCTCTGGAGGGCTCCTCTTCTGTCTCTTTGTCTGGCAAATTCTTGGTCAGTTTTCAGGTCCCAGCCTAAATTGAGGAATTTCAATCTAAATCAGGTCTTTACCTCTTGACATCTTGTATTGTTCCTTCATTGTGCTTATAATATAGTTCCTTCGTTGTGCTTATAAAATAGTTCCATATTTGTTTATGGGGTTAATTGTCTAAATCTGTCTATACTATGAGGGCAGGGAATTTATCTGTTTGGCTACTGTGTAACCAGCGCCTGGGAACCATGCACAACACTTAGTGCTTAGTAGGGGCAAATAAATATTTGTTGGCTACATGAAACATTGATAGGCAGAACACCAGTTTCATTAGCAAAGGCAGGAAATAACAGGGACTTAACCAGACTTGCAGAAGTAAGAATAAAAACAAAACCCTCAACCCTTTATATTTTATTGCTTGTTTTACTGACATTGTCAGCTTTTTCTAAACAAAGCCATATTTTCCTCATCAGAAAATTGTTCTGGAAAAGATTCTAATGGTAATAACATTAACATTGTGAATGTGTGGCAATGGATGTGTTGTGCCGAAGTGTAGGTGTTCTTTATTATAGAGAGTGTCACTCTGTAAGAATTGATTCCTCTCTCAGCCTATTGAATAAAGCCAATCTCAAATCGTATTATAAAACATTTTTGAAAAGTAGAAGGGAAACTGTCATTCTTTCTTTTTGTAAAATTGTTGTATTGTCTTGGTGATTTTCTTTTGTCAAGATGACTGTAATTATTGGAGAAGTCTGTAAAGGAATATTAAGAGTAAGAAAGAATGATCCATTTTCATGTGTGCTTAGAAAAAATAGTCTGTCACTTGAATTCTGAAGACTGAAGATTTTGTAACGTGCACAGTAAGCCCTTGTGGGAAGAAGACTTCAACTACAATGAAAACATGAGGGCAGGACAGTACTATCTTTATAAATTTGCTAAGCCAAATGCAGTCCTTCTGTTTGATGAAAATTGCTTTCTTTAAGCTTGCAAAGTAAAATGCCCTGGTTGTTCTTGTCCATCTTCAAATGTTCTTTAGACATACTTGCCTGTCATGAAGGGAGTTTTCTAAAGGGCATATTGAGTACCACTCGGTACTGTAATAGCTTTAGTACATGTCTAAAAATCCCTGTGCTAATTGTATGCAATAACTACTTACTGGTTGCTTAAAATATATTTGTGCTTATAATTGGCAGAAATGTTTAAAATTCACTGTTAATTATTTCCTGGGTCTGCCTTAGTTATTTGTGTTAACTTTGCATTAACATCTACTTTTACCATAACCCTTAACAAAACTGAGTGAAATATGCGAATCAAAAATAACAAAATTATGGAGAGTATGTGGCATCCCACCTTCCCTCATAATCTGAACCACAAACCTAAACCTTTGGGATTTATTCCAACTGGCAAAAATAAAGAATATAGTGTAACTAAATGATTATACTCATTTCATTTAAAAAATTAGGCAACATTTTAATACAAAATCTAGATTCATGCAGTGACAAATATTCCTGTATTTTAATAATTTAATGAAAAAGTGTTTTTATTTTAGCATACTATAGACATAATTATATCTTTATGGCTTTTCAAAGCACAAAAAAGTTACAATTTCCTAGACATAAAAGAGTTATAATTTTAATTTTGTAGAATATAGACATGAACATTTTCAAACTGAACACTGCTTAATAGGGTTAAACATTTCATAGGAATCTTTATAATTTGCTTAAATTTCTTCTGATAAATAGTGATAGAAATTAAATTTGTTAGAATCTACATTACATAATGTTTATGTTTTAACTTTATATTCTTTGATACATAAAGGAGGAAAAAGAAAACTGGGCCAGTAACAAAGGGATATACAGCAGCTGTTACATTCTTTCCTAGATTCTAGAATATTTTTTTCTTGCTTAGTCTCTTTTATGAATTCCCTAGTCTTAAACCTCATGACTGGTTCTACCTCTATTGAAAACTTTGTTTTTTGGATACTGCTTTCCATCATTTTAATGGTTAAATTAATGGAACCAGGATAGCTTATCAATTTGCATGTTGAAAATTTCTTTTATTATTCTAATACGTACCCCACAAAATATTCCATCTGAGAGCTTGTCTACCTTAAATTTTTTCCCACCTGAGCCAGTTCACAGACTAAATTCCTCATTGATACAATTCTCTTGAAATCATTACAGTAGTCCTTTGTAACTTCTGATGTAAGAGGAAAAATAAAGGCAGGTCTTGGTTTTTCCTCTAATTTAAGTTACTTTCTTGGGACTAAAGCTTGTAGTATTTTTGTGGCTGTAAATTTAACAGACTAGTAATTGGTATGCTTGAACATTTGAAACAATTCTTTGTTAGTATCACTTTGTCTCTGCCATTCTAATAGTCCCCGAGCCATCTAAGCCTCAATATAAAACTCCTAAAACGCTATTTAATAGACGTTTAGTGATACGGTAAATATATTTGCAATATACAGCTGGGCTTTCTAAATGGAAAATTTAACAGCTTCTTAGTCTAATGAGTATTTAAACAACTTGTAATCTTAGATAAAATGTAAATTCAGAAAGACTTTTAATGCAGTAAAATTTTATTAGTTCCTACACATGTAGAATTGCGATAATTGAACTAAATTAACATTTATCAAATGCCTATTATTTGCCAGGACTTTTTCTAGGCATTGGGCACATAAATATGAATAAATTAAATTTCTAGCCCTTGACCTGCTGAACAGAAATATAAATTTTTATTATTTATGAAAAAAGTTTCTTCACAGAAAATAATGTAAATCAGGTTATGAAGGGACTGTCTCCATGCCCAACTTACTTTTAAGCATTATGAGAAATAAATCTATACACAAAAATCAATAAATTGGTATGTTAGCAAAAACTAGCAGTACTTAGAGGTGTATTGGAATGTAATTACAATTTTAAGAGTAGTTTAAAAATTTATACTGGACTCTCAAATAGGCAATATTTAGGCATCGCATTCTGGTTGCTATAGGTACCAGAAAAAAGCACTATTTAAAAAAATTTACAGTTTTGTCGTACAAATAAGTCTTCAGCTAGTTTTTCTGAAGTTTTAATATATTTCCAAGCCCTAGAGATTTATTTGTGATAAATTTGCAAATGTTCTCATTAGTAATAGAGTCTTATATGTTGTGCTCAATTTTAATTTGAACTTTATAGAGTTCTGTAAGGATATGGTATTAAATAAATAATGAATTAAGCCAAAGGGCTCAAGGGAACACTGGGGGCTAAAGAGTAATAATGCCAGCTTAGTGTCATGCATTTAATCAAGTATAGGAAATAAATAACAGTCAGTAGAGTGTGGTGACACTGATAGAACCGGAATCAGAGACCAGCCTTTCGTAAGTTAAAAAATGCTAGATACAAGAGCATTCAACCAAGTTTGGAAATTTTTATTTAAACAAAAATTTAAACTTTTTTATTCATAAATGAGTTTGTAGAATATTTAATATACTACTGTGTGCTGTGAATGTGAATATCCATGAGTGGATATTGACTGAATATGTATTAAGTTTGCGACTTCAGAACCTTTTTTCCCCCCATCTAAGAAATCTATAGGGAGATTTAATCCTACATTCAGACTTTGGAAAGCAGTGCTCTATCCCAAACTACAGTCTGACAAATGATAAACTCTCAAGGTTTTTCTAGCTGTAGAATTTGGATGAATGAGCAGCTTTCACAAATAGTTGAGTAACTACTGACATTAAATGAAGTCCTAGAAAATGGCAAGAAAACAGCTTGGTAATCTCCTGGAAGAATGTTTAAGCTCCCTTTGGGGACCAGATAGAACACCAGCAATTCCTTACATTCCTAGAGTCTGTATCACAAGGATTAAATATCAAATGTTCAAATATCAAATTTTGAACCAGACAGAATCAAAGATACAAGCGCTCTTGATGGATACATGTGAAGAGATGGCTTCAATTTAATGTTTAAGTACAATTAAGTTTTTTTGTTTAGCTTATTATTAAAAAATATATCAAAAATCAAGAACTTACAGTTCTTACAGAACTTGCACTGACTCTCCATATATTATGTTATCGGAGGCAAACTCTGGGGATGCCTTCATCGTAGTGTATTTCGTTCTCTTCGGCTACACTGCTGTATTTGAAAAATCACATTATGAACATCTTTCAAACAGAAAGGAAGGCAATACATTGTTGGTGAAGGCTTTCATCAGAATTCCTTACCTTGCCTACTAATTAACAGATGTTTGTGCTCTTTTCATGTGTTCTAATCAGGAAGAGCATTTTGGATGGGACGCAACCTGTGTACATGGCTAGAAAGGACAATACTACTTACTAGGGGAAAGTGATACTCATATTTCTGTCCTCTGGAGGCTTAATGATTTGAAAATACAGCATTTTGTAGAAAAAACATCGTGGATAATTAGTTTGAAAAAAATAACAACTTGCTGTGTGACACTGGCTCTCTAGATTGGCAGAACACAGTCCAAATTAGGAAAGTGGAAAATCCATGGGAGACAGTGTGCTTCGTTATCATAGTGTACCATGAAAAGTTTCTTAGAGTGGTAAAAGGTTTTATTTCAAATCCATTTACACATTAATTTCCTCTTTAAGTTTATTTTGAAGTAATTTGGAAAGCCAGTTTCTTTTGAGTTTTTATACCACCAATATCATATACAATAAGAAGTTGATTTTTCAGGGATAGAACACAGATTATTAGAAGCCTTAGGGGAGACATAGTTCAAGCTCCTTATCTAACAGATAAGCAATCTAAGTATCAGAGAGGCTGTCTCATCCATAGTGTCCAGATAATTAAGAGCAGAGCCTAGGTCTTCTTTTTCAAAGCCTGATATATATATTTTTTTGTATTTTTCTGTTATCCTGCAACCCACCTAGGGAAGCAATATATAAACTTATCTACATAGGGAGAAATGGACTAGGAGAATTTGAACACTGCTTAACAAGTCTTGGCAGGGGGACAGTTCTAGGGAGCTTCATGGAAGATTCTGTTAGACCTTGTCGAACTAGAATAAGTGTAGAGGTGAATTTATGAGTTTTCAGGTCTGGAAGAATTGTCAAAACAAAATTTTAAGATGGTAAAATGTGTATCTTCTTTTTTAAAAAATCGACCTCTTAATATTTGTGCCATGATTAAGTTTTTGAACTAAAAAAAAGGGAGACATGAGTGCTTTTGATGGATAAATGTGGAGAAGAGCTGGTTTGGATGGAATGTTTAAGCACGATATTTAAAGTTTTAAAAAGCTTTTTGTTATAGAGAATGTCAAAAATAGAAAGAATCATAAAGTGAACTTCCATGTACCATTTTTTAGCTTTAACTGTTATCAATATTTTGCCCATCTTGTTTCATTCAATATCTTCCAGTTTTTTAAGTATTTTAAAGTAAATCCCAGATACTGTGTCATTTTACTTATAAATACTTAAGTTTCTAATAGACAATGATTATCATTTTTAGTACAACTCAATACCATTATTAATTTAACAAATATAACAATAATTCCTTAATATATACTGTATAACCCATGTGCAAATTCCCCAGAATATCGTATAGGTTGTTTTGTTTAAATGAAGGTCCCAAACAGATCCAATAACATATTTGTATTTTCAACTTGTCTTTAACCTATAATAGTTCTATTAACTATTTTTATATTTACTCACTTTTGTATATCATTTATTTGTTGAATAAACCACATAAATTTAAATCTTTTTGTTCAACAAATACATTTAAATTGAGGAAAACCAGACCCTCCTTCCATTTGTGGCTACCATCTATTGAGCACTTACTCCCTTTCAGGATTGAGCTAAGACTTTACATATATTTTTCTTTTCAATCCTATTTAAAAACAAACAAACATTTTACAGCTCATTAAGCTCATCACTACAGTGGTTAAGAAATTTGACATAGATACACAGATAAGTAGCATTGATAGAATGGGAGCCCTTGTCTCTTCCACTCCAGAATCCACGCTCATTATTACTGTATATACTGCCTTCCAAAGAAGTCATTGTCATGCTGTGTTCATGGTTTTGCAAACTAGTTACAAAACCTCTATGACAGTTTTTTTTTTCCTAACACATATGAAACTTTGCTACAAATAAATACATATAATAGCAGAAGGGTTCACAGACTCCAGGAATTCATGAGTGCAGTTCTTGGGCTGGACTCAGGTTAAGAATCTCTTTTCCTTTTGATAATAAGATGTTAATAAATAATCCTAAAGTCTAGAATGTCTTTAGTTGGGGTGTGTGATATACATTCAGTTTAAATTGAGCTATGTGTGTCAAAATATAAAAATTATATATTTATTGCTGTATATATTTTTTTCTTTTCTATTCTAATTTTTTGCCATATGCCTAGAGCACTATAATGGTGATCAGGAAACTATCAATATAAATAGTGGTATGGCCTTAGAACACTTAATGTCAGTAAACTGAGTTTTCTCATCTGTGAGATAAAGTTGGATAGTAAGGTTCCTTTGTGTTCTAATGTTCTGGATTTTAAATTAATTGAAGTCAGAGTATTTATAGATCTTTAATACTTGAGTCTTTGAGCTTTCATTAACATGAATCTTTTTGAAGACTCTGAACATTTTCCATTTCCTAAATTATTTTTTAGATGTTTATGTTAAATGCTCTTGTTGAATAACTTGATAATTGGCTGTTTAGGTGCTTGGAGGCATCATATGTTTTGCCTTGTACCTGAGGAATGTGCAGTTCTTACAAATACAAGCCCTGTCCTGCACCATTCTGGTACAACAAATGATTGAGAGAGATTGAGTTATTATAACAGAACATTGTTATGGGATCTGTGTCTCCTACTTTGAAAATAAATGACTCAGCCAGACGGCAACATTTATATTTTCTCTAAATGACTAGGGATACAGCAATAGGAGACCATTATCCTGTGACAATATTCTGTTTCATTGACATTATCTCACAAATGTAATTGGTCCATTACCAAATAGAGGTTTTGTTACTGATCAATTTCACGTGATTTCTAAAACCATTAAGATAATAAATATGCCATCATAGTAATTTCATTGACAGGATGTTCTTTTTTTCTTCATTTACATTTGTTAAAGGAGAAATATAGATTTAGACTGAACTTAAAAACTACAAGTTATACCAGTTTTGACTACTTTTCCATTAAAAGAAACGGAATATTGTGCAGAGTAATCGTATTTGCATTGAGCTGCCAAAGTGACGACCTTAAGATTTTTTCATGATTTTTGTTGTCTGCTACACTAAACCACATCAAATCATAACTGTCCCTAAGCAATTAGTTTACTACCTAAGTTTAATGATTTTATTTGAAATAAGTTCCAGATCATTTCCAGGACTTTCCTGGAAATCCACTAAAGTAACACATCAGTAAAATCAACCCTAACCATTACCAGCATGTATAATAACAGCATTAGTAACAACCTAAACCTTGAGATGTCTTGTAGCATAAATGTTGCTAAATGCATGGCTTTTCCCCAAATGTTCTCTAAAAAGTCATCTGTAATCTTGTTAAATTAGAACTCTTCCAGTATCTTTCTGACTTTTACAGTTAAGGTTACGGTATTGATTTTATTTTATAGTCCATGGCTCTCAGATGCTTAACACTAATAAGCCTCTATAGCCAAGAGGTTCTCCCCAGAGGCATGGCGAATAGCAGCTATTTACCTATGCCAATATTTAATAAGCATCTAAAATATACTCCACATCTTGCATAATTGTTTGGTGCTTTTCCTCCTTTCAAATTAGATTTTCTGACATTACTCAAGATACTTTATCATCGTCTGTCTGTTGAAATGAAATTGCTTAATGGACAAAAGTATTTTGAAGTGTTTTTTAAAAATAAGTTTTCATTTATTCAGTATTCACTCTTTTAGCATTGTTCTTCATTATTCAAGGCTTTTTTTTTTTTTTTTTTAATGTCTCAGGAAGGTGTTCGTGAGCTTCAAAGGGGTTTGAGCTTTAACTTGGTATTGGGTGTTGGTGTAGCCCGGAGACTTTTTTTTTTAAATAGAGCTGTGATAAACAGAGACTTGTAGAAACATGCTACTTACAGGCTTGGGTTGGAATATACTATATGGAGAGACTTAAATTATCACAAAAGGTTTCAAATTGCTCAAGGATGTAGTAATATGCTTGTGTAGTTAAGATTAAATAACTCAAAGATTAAAGTAAGAATTTTCATATATTTAACACGAAGACTACCATATTTTCTGTTTTCTCCTTTGAAAAAGAACTGATTTCCTTAAAAGAAAAAAAGATTGAGAAATCTGATTGAAGATGATATCTTATCTCTTCTTAATGTAGCTTGCCGATTTTCCGAAGTTATTTTCGAGTGTGATAAATATATATATATGGAGATACTTTCTTAACATGGCAGCTAATTATTTTTTGAATCATCTGGCATCATCATCAAACTACTGTAGTGGGATTAAGTCCATATGTCTTGTCATACCATTCAGAGCTTTTTGTTAATTTGGAGCGTGTAGGAAGGACTTATTCACATTTGCCACAGAATCATAAAATTTTACATCTAGAAGAGTCCTTAGAAACAGATATTCAGATATTTCTTTTCAATTGTATTCTCAAAAATATTGTTTTGCCTTTAGCCAACTAAATTGCAAACGTTACATTAAAGCGTTTCATTTTACATTTTTGTAGCATCCAGTATCTAAGACCAGTGAGGCATTTCCTTCTTAAAGCATAATGTCTGGCACAGTATCAAGATCCTGTGTTGTCCACCCATCACTGGGAACTATTTATAATATTCTATGGACCTACAGGCAGTATTTTTTTCTCCAAATATATATTTTACCATTTTTTATCATAACAGTAAAATTATTTGTGGGGGACTTGAAAAACAAATTGTCAAATATAAACAAGAAAATTCCAGTCACCTGTAATTCTATCACATGGAGATAACTCACGTTAATATTTGGATATATTATGTGCCAGTCTATTTTCTATATATTTTTTTCTATGCATATTCTATGTCAAGTAAAATTTTTGCCCTAAATTGGGCTTATACAGTATATGCTATTTTGTAAATTCTTTTGTTTGTTTTTTTTTTGGTCTTTTATTTATAATATAATAACATGTTACCATGTCATTCAATTTCCACTTTGTAATCATGCATAGTATGCCACCCTTTGGCTATACTATACAGTTTTGAAGGTCTGCTTTACTTGTGGATGTTTAGTTTCCAAGTTTTTGTATAGTTAATAAAGATACAGTGAACATCATTGCATACAAATCTTTGTACTTAAATCTGATCATTTTGTTCCTGTCTAGTTCTATTCATTGTCTCCGGTACCTGGCATATTGTCTGGCACTAAGTCACCAAATACATAGATGCTCAATGAAATTTTGTTAAAGGAATAAATACATTCCTACTGTAGATTTCCTGAGTTAAATATTATGTCCATTTCTAAGGCTTTTGATAAATATTGGCACAAAATCTGGAAAGGTCTTATCAATTTATATTCTCACTAGCAGTGCCTGAGTGGTTTGTTTAACTCCACCATCATATCCATACTACTTAGACACAGCACATGGCTCTATAAGCAATATTGAAGCATGTCCTCTGAAATATATTTAAAGAACAGTGAATCTATGGCCTTGTGACTCTACCCATGCACCTCTTTTCTGTCATTTATATTTCACTTAAACCATTGGGCATCACAGTACATCTTTTCTTGCCAGGAGCTGAGAGAGCCCCATTTTATTGTGAAGGAAATGGGGAAATGGAGAGGGTACCTCAGGGAATATGCAAAGCTTTCAAGTAAAGACACCTACTTGGTCTCTCTCCTTTCTTGTCCTACAGACTCACTCCCTCGGGGCACTTCCCCACATAGGTTCCTTTTTTTTTTTTTTTTTTAACATCTTTATTGGAGTATAATTGCTTTACAATGGAGTGTTAGTTTCTGCTTTATAACAAAGTGAATCAGCTATACATATACATATATCCCCATATCTCCTCCCTCTTGCATCTCCCTCCCACCCTCCCTATCCCACCCTTCTAGGTGGTCACAAAAGCACCAAGCTGATCTATCTGTGTTATGCGGCTGCTTCCCACTAGCTATCTGTTTTACGTTTGGTAGTGTATATGTCCATGCTACTCTATCACTTCGTCCCAGCTTACCCTTCCCCCTCCCCATGTCCTCAAGTCCATTCTCTATGTCTGCATGTTTATTCCTGTCCTGCCCCTAGGTTCTTCAGAACCATTTTTTTTTTTCAGATACCATATATATGTGTTAGCATACGGTATTTGTTTTTCTCTTTCTGACTTACTTCACTCTGTATGACAGTCTCTAGGTCCATCCACCTCACTACAAATGACCCAATTTCATTTCTTTTTATGGCTGAGTAGTATTCCATTGTATATATGCGCCACATCTTCTTTATCCATTCGTCTGTTGATGGACACTTAGATTGCTTCCATGCCCTGGCTATTGTAAATAGAGCTGCAGTGAACATTGTGGTCCATGACTCTTTTTCAATTATGGTTTTCTCAGGGTACATGCCCAGTAGTGGGATTGCTGGGTCATATGGTAGTTCTATTTGTAGTTTTTTAAGGAACCTCCATACTGTTCTCCACAGTGGCTGTATCCCCACATGGGTCCTTTATCTACAGGTAAAACTTAGGAAAGTAAGGATCAGTATGGTTCCCCACAGGGAAACAGTAGAAATAAATCCATCAAAGCTCTGGGCCGGGATCTTCTGCACTTGGTCATTGCAGTATTTTTCATGACACTTATACAGTTATAAATAGCCTCTCCTCTAAATTTTCCTCTCCTGCACACAATTTACCCCCAGGCAAAAGCAGAGGAGGAGAAGCCTGGGTCTCTTTCAGTGCTCAGTCGGCAGAGTCATCCTCCCTGCCTTCTCCTTGTCCTCCAGGCACAGGGCCCAAGCTGTTTCCCTGTCTCAGGACTGACTCCGGATTTATGGCCTGAAGTACAAGTACCAGATTTCCAGCTCCTGAACTCATCCCACACACCAGCTTTAGTAGCCTCTCATTTATTATCTCATGTATTACAAAGAGCATTATTATTTTATACAGATGGGTCATTCCTTTTTCATGTTGTCATCCAGCTTTCACCCCAACATTTTAATGGAAAGCAGAAATTCCCCAGTTTAGCTAACGTTCACTTGTCAGTCTGCTTTGTGTTGCTTGACAGAGTTTCAAGGGAGTAACGGGCGTGTTAACCACCTTTGCCTTCTTCCAATGAGTTTGGTCTCTGAAGAGCTTTTCTATATCCAGAGTTTTTATAAATCTATAAAGCTCTTTAAAATCTAGAGAAGTCTAAAACCTGTAAAAAATTAAGAAAGCTGGAAAACTGTGAGGGGTATTAAGTTAGTAAGACTTGTCAATATAATAAAATCTTGTCAAATCCTAGTCACTGGACTCCCTAAGCTAAATGTTCCCACATATGCACTTTTCTTCTTTGATCTGTATCATGCTCATACCAAAGGACCAAAGTTTCATTGCACCTTGAGTTTTCTTCTGCAAAAAAAGAATCCTGTAGCATCTGCTCAGCAGCTTGATAATGTAAAAAATAAGGAAGACATTTTTAACAATGATTATAGCTTTATAAGCACCTCATAATAAAATATACCTTAACATTAAATACTGGAAAATAAGAGAAGTCGGCAAGTGGTGATTTGTATCAAGAGGGTTCTTTTAGACTTGTTTACAAGTATGACATGTAAATAAGAAACACAACTTAGGAAGATGTAAAAATATTGGAATTTTAAAAGATTTTGAGGCAATTTGCTTCTTTGTTAACTAGATAGAAATACGTTTTTCTAAATCATAGGAATGGCACAGTTTATATTGTTAGTGTTATGCTATGCTGAAAAGAACAGCTTCATAGAAATTCAAGAATTCTTGTGTGCTCTTACATAATTGATTTCAAATAGTTGCAAACTGTAAGTGTCATGTAGGGAAGAAGAAAAGGAATTTTTTTTTTTTTAACGAAAATGATGTGTTTTCTACGTAGGCGATAGACATTCGATTTGTAACCTTAATCCACTGAAGCATATTGGAAAAGCTAACATATTGCTCTCCTATATGTGAAAAAGAAGCAGGTGCCCCAGACAGGCAGGTGTTGAGGTAGCTGTTGGAGCTTGCCCTAGATCACTAGTTGACTTCAGTGAAGTTCTACTAACAGGTGGCTAACTGATTGGAGTGTCATGTGACATTTATCCCGGGAGCGACTTGGATGACAGGTTGCTACAGACTGAGGAAGGGGTATTTGCTTTGATGAAGAAATTGCCAAAACTCATGTCTCATTAGTGTTTCCTAAGGTTCTTTGGAAGTGAACAACAGTTTAATTAAGGGCTGACGTAAACACGTTTCTGCACACTTTCCCTGCAGCATTTTATCACATTAGAATTGATCAAAATTGTTGCCTTGGGCTGACTTGAACAGATATACATCTGGAGCGCCATTTGTGCAAGCTGCCGACTAGTCGAGTACATACGCTGTGTTTCACAGCAATGCTCTTCCTTTGTGGATGAAATTACGTGGTTGGGAGATGAGTTGATCTAACTCTTTATTTGCCTAAGCCTTTATCTCTTTGAAGTGTTGCGGTGAAATGAATGACACATCAGGGCTTAGGATGTATGTATGTCAGAGTGCCAAAAAAACTTAGAGTATGGCTAGTAAAAATTATATGATAACTTGCTTTTGCAAAATACTTATTTAGAGGCATGCGTAAGTCTAAATGAACTGACTTATATAAATAACCTACATGAACTTTTTCTTACATGGTAGTTTTCTATTATGTATTTAACTACGCAATTGGTTTCTAAAGCCATAGCTAATTGTCCGATTATAAATCTAAACGTGGGTGTAGACACTGAAGACGACCACCATCAATGTGAATCTCCTTTAAAAAGATAGTGTCTCTAATTTTTTGCCATTAAGAAGAATCCTTTCTATAATCCAGTATTATCATACTTGCAATTATTTAATGAATTTTTGTATTTAATGTCTGTCCTCTCTGCTGAACCGTAAGCATCACCAGGACACAGAGCAGGTTGTCTTGTTTAACATCTTGAACTTGATGCCTTTCCTTAGTTTCTCACACGTATTAGAAGCTCAGTGACTGATTTTGTATTCTCTCTTTGCTTTACATTCAGTTCCTTCTCATCTGGTGGTATCTATTCATGCATGATACATTTTAAGATAGACTGACTGTGGTTATTTCACTCATCCTACGCTACTGGTTATCATTCCCCCAGATAGCTTCTTTCACATGCAAGAGATTCTAAAATAAACTGCCTAGACACAGTGTCTGCTCCACTTCTTCTACCTTCTTTTAATCCTAGATTTTAAAAAATTCTTTTCCTGAGTAGCATGATCTTGTCCTCCACATTTTTTTTTTGTGCCCTTGATAAAATCATCTGTAGGAGGTAAGCCGTTAGTCAACTTTTTAAGCATACATATAGACATGCTACGGATATAACAAGTACAGAATAATAATGAAAAAAATCAAATAATATAAGACACAATCATAGGATCATTAAGGAAGTCTAGACCGCCAAAATTCTTTAGGAGGGATTACTTAAAGAGAAAGTAAGTCAAGTTGGTTCAGTGGATAAAATATAGTTCTATAAATGGAATAAGAGGGCAGAAAAACAATTTTCTAGCCCAAGGGACCATCCTATGCTAGGAAAGGCATAGAGTTAGAAGCACATCCCTTCGGGCCCCCCTTCTTCTCCAGGAGGCCATAAACAAATTAGCTTAAAGTTTAAATAAAATAGAATGATAAGGAAAGATTAAAGTAAAAATGTGGTACCATGCTAGATGTTAGGATGAAGGAGGTATCATCTGAAGGAGATGATTCCAGCTACTGTTTTTATGATGAACCACGATGAGGAATGTTTAAGAAAGAGAAGAGACAGGAAATTCTTGATGTAACCATTTAATCAAATGGGCCGAGTTGGGGAATGGAAAAAAATAGAGCTTTTGGAAAGTTTTCCCTTTGGCAGTCAATTCATTTATATAGTGCTGCTTTCCAAATCACATTTAAATTTCTTTGCCTGATTTCAAGCCTTCACTGTCCTCTGCTTCCCTCTCCTCCACCACCAGCAGCTCCTGCCTCCTTCCCACCAGTCAAAACACCAGCTAATCCTTTTCTTATCATCTGGCTTCTCTCTGCAACTTCTTTATTTCATGTATTACTCAACTTATGCATTGATAGTCTGTATTATTATTCAACTTATTGTATATTTATATATTATTCAGCTTTATTATTATTCAACTTATTTTCAACGTAATCTTTTTATGTATGATTCTTCCTGCTTGAAGGACATTAGATTGTGAAAAGCATGACATTTGTTTTTCTCCACAGAAAGGTCACGTAAAAACATCTTTCCATCTATCCACTCCTCAAACATGTTTTTTCTGTAGCATACTAGAGCATTAAAAATAGCAACGATATCGTTTTTCAGTTTGGCATGAGGTCTATTGGACTTCAGACATTCAAAATAAAATTAAAATAAAAACAATGCGAGCTTGATTCATACTTAAAATGCAATAGCTAGAAACTCTACCCTATTTCTCCCAGATAATTGACCTTTTACTTTTATTCCCTCTTCAAGCCAGAGAGTTTTTTTTTGTTTTCTTTGTGAGGGGGTAGGGGGTTCATTTTGTGTCACCTTAAGTACTTAGTGCCTTGTACAGGCTGTATAGCAGTATATTTTTATTGATTAATGAGCCCAAGGTTAATTTCATTTAGTGGGAAAACAAAGGCAGTTAAGCCTACTTTCTAATACTGCCATTCTTTATCTGTTTCTTAAAAAAACTGTTTCACTATGGACAGTGGACCTTCCCATTCTTATTTTTACTTACTTTAAGCTAATTTTGTTGTTTAAAAAGAAGGCAGTTTATGGTGCCTTTTACAATTTGAAGAGTGAATTTTATTTTGTTTCTGCAGTGTTGGCCTCTATAATTCCCCTGTGTGTTTTGGACATGAAGGTACCATTATTATTCAGTGTATGCCTAAAGAGAACTAGAAAATAAATGGACCTGTAATCATTACCCAGTAAAGCCAAGTGTATCGTTTTGACTAAGAAAATGCAAAGGCTTCGTTTCTCAAAAATTACATAATTACCTATATTGTTGAATCTCTCTGTACAAACACCCCTGATTTATATGCCCTTTATGAAAAGAGGCTCATGTGAATTCGCCTGGGTTTAATGAAAATTCTGAAATAGTTGTAGTAGTTGCAATAGCCTTGGTTGATCTTCTCCAGAAATGACATAACTAGAATGACACTCATTCTGCTTCCCAAACTCTGGTCATATTTAATTGTTTTTAAATGATGTATAGTATATGCTTTATGACTTATACTGTGGAGTCTTTAGGAACTCATTTACCCACGTTAATTTAATTCAAAATTTATATTGAAGCACAAGTAAAGCATAAGAGTGTCAATAGAAACTTACCAGTTTCTTTTTCTAAGAGTTAATTTTAAATTAAAAATTTGGAATGGAAACTTATTACATCATCTATAAAGTGAGGGATGTTATAGAGGTTCTTTCCACCTCTGACAATCTATATGTCTGTGATTAACTTGCAGCAGGCCAAAACCTATATTTGTGTATTACCTTTTTTAAAAAAAAATAAATTTATTTATTTTATTTGTTGCTGCACATGGGCTTTCTCTAGTTGTGTTGCGTGGGCTTCTCATGGCTCTAGGCGCACGGGCTTCAGTAGTTGTGGCTCAGTGGATTAGTTGCTCCGCGGCATGTAGGATTTTCCCGCACCGGTGCTCGAACCCGTGTGCCCTGCATTGGCAGGTGGATTTCTTAACCACTGCACCACCATGGAAGGCCCTGTGTATTACCTTTTAAAATCACATAGCTCTTAAGTGGAGTCAAATATTATTTCTGGCATTTTTAAGGTAACTTAGCTGAAATGAACTTCCTTTGTCTATTTTTTAAATGGTTTTAAAAGTTTCTCTTTTTTTTATGTAGCAGCGTTAGGTGCTGTGGTTTTGTTAGTAAAAGTTTCTTTCCTTTTTTTTTTTTTTCTTTTTGAGAAAGATATAAGGAAATGGTACACTCATCAAAGTTCTGATAGGTTAGTGACAGCCAGTTAGTCACAAATTGTAGCTTACAGCTACAAGTACGCCTGTCATTTTTTTGTAGACTGTGATGTCTACTGTAGTTACAGTAGCATATGTATTCTTTACATGCCAGTGTGCTGAAAACATATTTAATTTTATTGGATGCCTTCACCAGAGCTTAGGTAATTTTTTAAATGGTAAAACAGTGATAACTAGTTTCTTATCTTAATAGCACCATGAAGTTTTTTTCTCATGTCAAAAAAAAGTTCTTAATTAAAAATGCAAATTGTATATATATATTTTATGTGTGATAAAGTCTTGGGTTTTTTTTCTTTTAATAAAATGTTCTTTTATGAGGAGAAATATGAAAATATGTCTTAAACTGAAATATTTATAGGTGAAATTATATGATGCCTGGGATTTGCTTCAACGTAATGCAGGGGGAGGGAGTATAGATGGGGTAAAGATGAAATAATTGAATAATTGAAGAAGCCGAGTGATGAGTACTGGAGAAGAATCCATTATTATTCTGTCTACCTGTGTATATATTTAAAGTTTTTGATAATAGAAATCTAAACTTCATGGCTCATGTGATTTTTGGAACATTTTACTATACATTTATAAACCTCTGTAAAAATCAGCATTACTCTAGGTGTTGGAAAAAGGGCACATCTCTCCTTACCAACTGGAGTTCCCTCGTGAATTCCATATTCCAACTAGCTGTATGGTACAGTCTCGTGGTCACCCAAGATGATGACTTTCTAAATTAGTTATTTATTGAATTGGGTTAATTCTGTTGAAATATCTATTATTGCATTAGCTCTATCTCTACTCTTATTTCAAGTCTCATATCTGTCTTTTGGCAGTATTAAATATTTGTGGGATGAATGAATGAATGAAGCCCTGAATACTTCTCCTGTCACAGCTCTTTTTATAATTCCTTTTTAACTTGTCTTTATCCCCTGTCTAGATTTCAGGTTTTATAGAGGCTGAAGCCAAATCTAGGTCACAGTTGTGTCCCCAGTATCTGGCGCAGAGTCTGGTCTACACTAGACCTTCAGTAAATATCTATGGAATGAATGTAGTAATTAATTTATCTTCTTAAGTGGTATCCAGGATTACTGTCTTTATTTCAGCTAATTCATCCTCCATGTAGTTTCTGGAGGGATTGCTCTACACAGCAAATATGATCCTATTTTGCCCATCAATAGTGTTTTCTTATCAGGGTAAGCATTCAGACATTTATACATGAAATCTGAGACCCCGCATTGTGTGGGTCATGCCAGCTGTTCGCTCCCTCTCTCATCTTTGTACTTCACCACTCCACAGACTATGTGTAGTACTTACATATTTTATGCCCCCCTCCTTTGGAACATTTCCTCCTTCTGGGAATGTCACCCCCATCCATGTTTTTTTTTTTTTTTTCCCATCCATGTTTTAAACGTTGTGTCACTGAGGGCACCATCCTTAACCTGGGGAAGCTGAGGTGATCACTGCCCCTGTGCAGTGAGGCTGGAGAAGTAGCAGCAAACACCACAGCACCTCTGCTCTCAACACAGTTTCTCCTTCTCAGCTGCTGACAACCATTTTCTTCTTACCATTTTTCTCTTCACTGACCGTGAATATCCCTACAGCGGCAATTACTTTTTTATTTTTTGTAACATCCTCCCTTTACCTGGCAAGTAGAAGAACCCAATAAATATTTGCAGAATGAACATATTAAGGAATGTCTTTTTTGCTACACAAGTAATGAGTTTTCCATAAAAGATGTTAAATCAGTGATAGATTATACTTACCAGCATACTCAAGGGTTGTTTTTCACATTTGCACCAGGTTTTCTCTATTTTTTAGGTCGGTCAAAAGACAAACCCCTGAATTGTATACATTTAAGAATGAAATGCTGGGCTTCCCTGGTGGCGCAGTGGTTGAGAGTCCGCCTGCCGATGCAGGGGACGCGGGTTCGTGCCCCGGTCCGGGAAGATCCCACGTGCCGCGGAGCGGCTGGACCCGTGAGCCATGGCCGCTGGGCCTGTGCGTCCGAAGCCTGTGTTCCGCAACGGGAGAGGCCACAGCAGTGAGAGGCCCGCATACCGCAAAAAAAACAAAAAAGAATGAAATGCTGAGGTTAAAAAAGACCTTGATGTGAACCAAGGGACCGAGGGAAACGTGATGCTTAGTTGTTCAGAAGTTCAAAGTTTATTTAGTGGTCAGAATAATTCCGATGATACTTGTTAATGAAGCCTTGGGTTAGCTTCAGTGGAGATTGTTTCTGACAGATATTTCAAAGCTCCAACATAGCTGGGTCTTTGACCCTCATTTTGTATTTTGTAAAAGAGCAAAAAGTACAAAAATCATAAAATGTTGGAAAATGAGATCTCTTACTAGGTTGATGTGAACCTTGTAGCTTAAGAAAGTTGTAAAGCTTGGGCTTTCCTCTCTTTCTCTGCAGATATGTCTTCTCCGACTACTATGAAGAAGCCTGAAAAGCCATTGTTCAGCTCTACATCTCCACAAGATTCCTCCCCAAGATTGAGCACTTTCCCCCAGCACCACCATCCCGGAATACCTGGAGTTGCACACAGTGGTAAGGAGTTTCAAGCGTAGAAGAGAAACCTCCCTCTTGTTTGCAGAGCCTAAACCCTCAAGGATGGATCAAAACTCTATCCTTATAGCTAAGGTGACCTATTTTCTCAACCAAAGAGGGAGGGTTGTAATCTGATCCAAAAAATTTTTATTAATATATGAGGAAAGATTTTAAAGCCATACAATTAAATAGCATCTACATAATGTATTTTTAAATTGCCTGTATTGGAAAGACTACAATCACAAAAGATAAGAAAATATATAGTTATCTTAACAGTAGCTTCCAGGTTGGTCCTAATTTTATATATTTTACTAAGAGAAAGATGGAGTTTCAAGTATGCTGCTGAGTTAGAGTATTTCCAGCAGCATTGATATATAGACACTATTTCCATAGATACTATTTTCTCTACAGAAATCAATATTTTAGCTACTTATTTGAGAGTAAAATTAATCAGAAAAGTAAAAGAAGTACTTTTCTTTGACAATTATTTCATATACATAAATCCTTCCTGTGGGCTAGTACATTTGATATTATGTTTAATATCATAATTTAAATAGGAAAAAGAATCCGATATTTCACATTTATACTTTGAGGAACAATTAATGTTAAATCCTCTTTTAAAATTGAAAATGAGATATAATTCATAAGCAATACTCCATACATTTTACCTATTGCTCTTAAACCCTAGAAAGGAGTAGTCTGAATTTTAGGTGGAGAAAGTTTATTATGTAAAAAAATAAATATGTTTATAGTGATACTCTTATTGCTTTAAATTTATGGTGAGACAACTCTTTATTCTTCAAAAAAACTGAATCTAGTTTTTAAACCTTTATTCAAGGGATATGACATCTGTTTATAATAAAGTTCGTAGCTTTGGTCTATAAATATATATTGATATGTATTGTCCCTATACTTAAAAATGCATGGCCTTCAATGCTACCATTAAGACAATTATAAAATTAAGAGAAGAATATACAAGTCAGCTGTGGTATATAAAATTTTTTACATTTATTTATTGTACTGCTAAGATAGATGAAAAAAGTCAGTAACTATTTCATACATTTGTAACGTTGAGTATCTGGGCAAAATTAACTTAGAAGTCAAATCACCCATATCTGATTAAAGTGTTCATATTTCTAATATTTGGAAAAAATTCAACAGTACATTTTTACATAATAAACCATGAGAGATCTAGATAAGCCTTCCACCTTTGTCCTTTACCATATATATGTTCAATATGTAATATATTAGGGCCTGTGGCCGACACCTTATCATGAGAAACAGTTTCTCTCCTTAAAGAGCTCATGGCATAGTGGGGAGAGAGAGGGACCATATCATCAGCCAGGCATCGAGTATGAACAGGATTACATCCTTGGAGGAGGATTAGATGCCTGGAAGAGGTGTGTTCTCAACTGAAGTTTGAAGAGTGAGTTCACCACAAGAAGGAACAAGCCGGGGGGTGGTCATTTCAGGCAGAGTGGACAGCGTGTATCAATGCAGTAGAGGTCATTGCAGCAAGGAACTGCCATATGTTGAAGGATCCGCAAATGTTGAAATGTGCCCTGAATAGGAGAGAGTGGCCAGAGATGAGGCCAAAGAAGTGGAGCAAGACTGGGTCTTAAAGCACTTGAGGTCTGTACAAACCTGTGAAGTTGTTGGGATTTTATTATTGAAGCAGTAGGGAGCCATTGAAAGATTCTTAGCAGAGAAGTTCCATGATTTAAATGATACTTTTAAAAAAAATTATTAATTTGAGACTATACAGGATATATTGGAAGGAGCAAGACTGGAGGAAAGAAGGCAATTAGGAAGACTTTGTAATATCTAGGCAAGGAATACATAAATGTACATGTATGCATGCATGTATGTATGAATTCTTTCATAATGAAGGGAAACATTTTTTGCTTTGTAGTTTGCTTTTCTTTCTTTAAAGGACTAGAATGACTTTTATTGAGAAAGTAGCCATTTTTACTTTCATTGGGAATTCTGCATTCTATCTAGTTTGTATCAGGCCAGCCAGAGCTTATTTGAGCATAAGTACTTGGGAGCCCAGAGGTTTGAGCTCTGATTTGCTATGTAGCAGTTCAGATCAAAAGAGATCTCTTCCGAAACTACTGATGCCAAATGATCTTAAAGCCCAGAGGACCCATGACGGAGCTATGTATGTATCCTCCAAGGGTTTGTGTACAGATATAAGTAAAGACCGTGGTTAAATTGAGCTGAGATTAAGAGCACTTCAACACTGAGTCAAAAGATGTGCAACTTAATTTAGGTGTTGGCATTTTCTTAAATTATACATTCAAGTGTGTTTACTTCTAAAATAAAGTAGTATTTCAACAAGGAGTTTTGTTTTAAGAAATAGGTAATTGTTCTCTGAAATGCATCCCTTTGATGGAGGATGCTCAAACTTCAGTGTGTGCAAAGATTACGTGGGGCACTTGTTTCAAATGCACTTTCTGGTGCCTCACCCCTGGAGGTCCTCATCTAGTAGGTCTGTGGTTAGGCCCAGGAATCTGTACTGTAGCAACAATCCAGAGGATTCTGAGTTCCCTGGACATTCAGGGAGCAGAGTTGTGACCATAAAACTGAGTTCATGACTCTTCTATGATGTACATTTTAAATTTCTTGTATCTTCTGAAAAAGCTTTCTTTGGGGAAGATAAGGAATATCCCTTAAGGGTAATTTTTTTGGTACATAATTACCAAGCTGGAGATAAGTCATTCCAGATGATTTTCATTTATAGGTCATGGAAGGAATTTATTTTTCATATTGTTTGCTACATTGTCTCATAAAACACTAAACATTTATCATATAAATTTCCTATGATCTGGATCAAAATAGTAAATAGAAATAGACAGTTAATCTTCACTTCTATCTATACTGGTTGATCCTCTTAAATTGTACTTCTGTAAAGTACAAATTTAACATTATGGAGAGAATGATTGTGCAATTGTATTCTCTCCCCATTTTTAAACTTAAGCATCATATTTTAAAAACTAAATAATAAATTATGATCACTCTGATTTTGAAAAATTACAGTAAAATTAAACATTATGTACCTCACATATGTTTTGTACATTATTTCTCTTTATAAAATACGTGATTTATGGGTAAGTTAATATGCCTATATGAAAGTTAAAATTTGCATTTCTGAGGGTTTTGTTCTTGGTCTTATCTCAATAATGTCTTTTGAGCTACATGTAGTAAAAGTTAGAGTAGGAAGAAAATAGAACTCTTGGTTTTAAAAGGAACCTTTTCATTAAAAAAAAGAGTTCCCGGGTTTATGTTCAAATATTCCAAAGCATTTATACAATGATCAGGTAATTATTCAGGACATTACTAATTATTGGCTTCCCTTCTAAATAATGCAAAATATTTACTTAAAATTGGAGTACACTTCTGTTTTGAATTTTGGTAGAAAATGTGTGGGTCCCCTGCCCCCTACTTAATGCTGTGACTTGGTCTGTACTTAGGAGACAAAGACTTTTTAATCAAAGAATGTGTTCTGATGGGAAATAACTTTGCTTAAAGAAATATTTTATGAATTATTGGCTTAACCTATAAAAGAGAACCTTCTTTTTTAAAAAACCATTCATAGAGCTAAAAAGCAAGATTGTTCGTTCCCTAGACTGGAGGTGATATCTGTGTGGGCTTAGCAGTCCTGGCATAGAGGATAATAGTAAAAGACTAGCTTATTTTAAGAGAGTTTGGTTAAATCAGAGGGAGGAAATGAAGAGCCTTCGGTTGTGTAGTTTCCCAGGATTCTGTAGGATTGGGACGGAGCAGTATGGCCAACAGCTAATGAGTCCTCTTTTCTTTCCTGTCTCCTGCAGTCATCTCAACTCGGACTCCACCTCCACCCTCACCGTTGCCATTTCCAACACAAGCTATTCTCCCTCCAGCCCCGTCGAGCTACTTCTCTCATCCGACGATCAGATATCCTCCCCACCTGAATCCTCAGGATACTCTGAAGAACTATGTACCTTCTTATGACCCTTCCAGTCCGCAAACCAGCCAGGTAAAAATGAGAGAGAACATATAATTAAAGCACAGGTCTAACGGTAAGCCCTGAAGCTTACTTAGACAGTGTGTCTGGCAGAACAGCAAGCTTTTGAAATCCATCTTCAGGAAGTTTCTTGGTGACTCACTAAGTTTTTATTGAAAGGTGGCTGAATGACAGGTAGGAAGTGTGTTGCCCCAAAGGAAGGGGCACATTTGTGAAGATGTTCTTGGTTTGATGTTTGGGGATTTTCATTGAGTGAAGAGAAAGTTAATGCAGAAGGTCCACTGACAAAAATGTTCTGAGCTGGAGTTCACACCTCTGAAATACCTGGTTTGACACAGAGACAAAGTGCTTATTTCAGGCAGAAGCGAAGTATGAGCTAAAATAAACACACACAAAAGACCTTACAGTTGTATTCATAGACCAACTATTAGGTATTAAAATAAGCTTTGGTAATGTAAACATTTTCAGTGTTTGATGACTACTTGAATATTCTTTGCTCAGACATGACTATGTTTCATAATGAGTGACATTACCAGAAGTCTTTTTTCTTTTTTTAATTTTTATAGTGGTAAACACTGTGCAGTGGCTTTAAGGATTCTTTGTATAAGTGTAGTGACTCATGTGCCTTCCTCATTCCCTAAACATGTGGTTCCTCCTTTGGAGAGGTCACTTCATGGGGATTTGGTATAAGAGGATTTTCCACAATCAAGTAGACAGTCTGCCAAAGCTGGCCCTATCAACCATCGTAATATCAAAGATCTGTAATGTCATTTCGATCTTATGGTCTGGTATTTGGCTCTGCTGTTTTACCTCCAAGACTCCTGTCCACTTCTTCTCACAGTTTTTAACGTTCTGCGGGATTTTCATAAGTGTTCTGACATTAATGTTGTTCATTTACTAAAATGCCAGTAAACAGTATGTGCATATTAATTTAGAATTAACAAAGAAAGATCTGAAAGAAAAATTCCCTTTGGTCTTAATTTAATTGTTAACACGGAGCAAAATGGTCCCTTCTGATTTTGTGTGTGTGTGTGTGTGTGTGTGTGTGTGTGTGAGTAACAACATGTCCAGCACTATTTGGGCTACTTAACATTAAGTTATCTGTACTTTTAGCTCCATTGACTAGTAATGCTAAACTAAGTATACTGTTCTTGAATTTTGAATTTAAAGTTAAATGATTTGTGTTTTAGAAGGAAATGTTCAAATGGTGTAGCACTTTTAAGACTGTAATAATAATTACTAAGTAAAACAGTAGGATCTTGGTATATCAATTTAGAAGTAAAATTTGCTGTCAGAGCATGGATTCAAAAGTCTCAGTTCCACAGAGCATTTTGCTAGACTCAGCTGGGAACAGTGCACACAAGGTCTGATTTTAATTTGTGTAGAATTTCCATGAATAACAAAGTCTAATTAAGACATCCATTAAAAGTCCTTAACGTTAATTCAGTGTGGAAAATCTTAGAGTTCCATTGGATTTTTTTTTTTTAACTGATGTCTTAATTAGGCGCTGTTAGGGGAGAAATTATGCAAATTAAAATCAGGGCCTTAGTGTTCTGCATTTCTTTAATTATTCAGTGCTTGTTTTACGTATATTTCAATTTCTTTATAAGTTAAGAGGGCATGTTAGGTGATAATCTGCCTATATTGTTCTCAGTTTTTCTTCATATTTTCAAGGTAAAGACCGAGCTTCTGAGAAGCATCTTACTCTCATCTCAATTTAAAAAAAAATTCCCTCTCAGGATTTTGTATAATAGGAGCAATGTACTATAAGTAGGATAATCCTTTCCTAATGCTGTTCGTCTTCAGATAAGATGTCTCTCTTTTCATATCTACAATATGAAAGTTCATCTATTAGCAACCTTAAAAGACAAGCTTTATAGTGTAGCTTCATCTGTTTTGAACCAACAGAAAACTGAAAAGAAATAACCCTTCCATTCTTCTGACCCTGAGTTTCAGGAAAGTTGCCTATATTGGCTTGGGAGTTCTTTCTTTGTCACTTTCACTTTTTTTTAAATGAGAGAAACATCTGTTTGTTGGTTTATGTCGATTCAATTCCAGTAGACGAGGCTTGCAGGGTGGGCAAGGTAATATATTTGGTGGCAGCATTTTCTTGACAATATTGTTATTTTTCTCTTCCATGCTCTCAGGTAGGTACTGTCAAAGTGTTTTGGTGAACACAATATACAGAAAGGCTTTTTACCATCGAATGTACCACCAATGATAAAACATGATCACTCTTTTTTTCTTGGGGGAGATATATAAAGCAGTCTTTTGGCAGTGGTCGCATAACCAAAAGTTGATGGTCTTCTTTAGAAACAAATTGCTTTTTCCCTTTGAAAGGAAAAGTGGGTCTTTATTATAAACTGCAGAGTTGTTTTTGCAGGAACATTATATCTGCTTTGATGTTTAACTTCAACTCAAAACCAGGTAATTTGCACTTCAAAATAGGGCTCTTGATATTCACCTTTTTAGCTCTAAAAATCGGGAAAAAATGAGGACTTGTTGACCTGTTGTCAACTGTTCCTTTCCAGTATCCCCCAGGGCTGCACTGATTTTGACTGTTAAGTCGAGCAACTGAGATGCTTTGTCCTCCCCACAGCAGTTTGGAGATTAATTGCATTGCTGCTACACCGATTAGAGTGAGACAGTCATGCTATTTAATGGAATATTTTAAATAAAATTAGTCTAAGATATAACTCTCTCCTAGGTCTCCATAGGGGGAAAAAATCTGGTCAGTTTTCCTGACTTAAATACTTAATTTACTCATGATGAATATGTAGGATATTCAAAAGTTCATTTTCTTTATAGAATAAATAATGTGGCCTCTGAGGCACCCAACTAAGACTTACTTCATGTCTCTAAGTTCTAATAGTGAAGTGTTCTTAGCTGTTTATCTTTTTCTTTAAAGAAATGTCTACTTGTAATTTATGTGCAGGCATTTAGAAAAATATTCTGTTTCATTGCTTTTTGGACTTTAAAAGTGGTACAGATTATAAAGACTAAACATTTGTGGAGAACACCCTCAGAGCAAATTGTTGTGTACGTTATGTACTGGTGAATTCCAACATGAGCATAATTTAAAATACCATTCTCTGTCTAGAAAAATACATTCCAGTATTTCTTCAAACAGTGTTCCCTTAGAATTTTGTCTCCCACTATGGACACTAGGTTAAAACTCAGATAATAATATCTTTTCTATCACTGCCTAGCGGATTTTCTCTTTAATTCTCACAGATGTCAACAATCAGTGTTTTGTGTAAACTCTCCATGCCCAGCAATGGAAGAGTAACTCAAAAAGCAGAGTATATTTGATTGCCCTCTGCTTCACTTCAGCACATTTTAATTTACGTTGGAAATCTTTTATTTGTAGGTGTAGGGTTGGACCTAGTTCAGCGTTTTATATCATTGTGTGGACACTGGAATTTTAAATGTTTAAAATATCATTCTACCTGCTTATATTAGTAAATCGTCACAAGTCGAGTGGAGATTCTAAGATCAAAATTGCCTGATGTGTGTTTCTGAGTGCACCTGTGTGTGAGCAAGGGCTAGCATTTTTGTATGCCAAAGAATGGGCCTTGACTATACATGATGGGCATTGTTGAGTTTGACTCCTTTGGTCTCCTAGAAATCCTTGTCTTCCTTGTCTCAGTGATATCATCATTTAGGTAAATTTTGTGTTCTGAAAGCCAAAAGTGACCATGAAGAGCAGATAAGAAGGTAGCACTGATTCTAATTCTCACTAGCTCAGTAAGGACTTCTGTTTTAGCCTCGGGCTCAGCATTGAAGTCTCCACTTGAGTTTTCTGTCCAACTCAGTGGAAGGATCAGTTCTACCTGGCTCTCGGGGTGTTGTAAAGATGACTAAACCTATATAAAGTGCTTTGAAGCTGGAGACTTTCTTTAAATGCTGCTGCTCCTTATGACTACTAACCACTGACGAGCCTCTCTGACTCAGATCCGAGAGAGCTTGTGTGGCGGTTGCATACAGCACGCGGGGTCTGCTCAGCCCTGTGTGCTGAGTGGACTTGTTGGACGAGATGACTGCCTTTTGGAGTGTTTCACCCGGCATTCTGTTTTTGTTTTGTAGCCTAACAGCAGTGGTCAAGTGGTAGGGAAAGTGCCTGGCCATTTCACTCCTGTCTTGGCACCCTCTCCCCATCCCAGTGCAGTGCGACCTGTGACCCTGACCATGACAGATACTAAACCCATCACTACATCCACTGAAGGTGAGGCAGCTTCACCTACAGCAACCAGTAAGTATTTCTGTAGGAAATGAGAAATGTCCATCAAAGGCGCCGTTGGATATCTGATCCAAGGTGGAAAACACGGCAACTTTTCCAGCTACCCGACCCGATGGAGATTTCTCATTTATGTGGAACTAGCAGGCATGAATGTGGCCTGGCTCTCGCAAGCTCTCTCTTATCAAATTTCACTCAGTGCGTCCTATTTGAAAAGGGAGAAGCTTATTTGTTTGAGTAAATAGCTATAACATAAATAACAAGTCATGCCTGCTTGTTCGAGGTATACATCGAAAATGCACTGAATAACATAACAGTGTACAAGGTTTTTATATCACCCGAAGAGAGATTAGGTAATTGTTAGTTATTGGAGCATTCCTATAGAAATTAAGCCCCTTCACAAGGCAGGCTGAATCAGTACCTCTGTAAGATAATTGCATGTTTACATCACTGCAGGTTATGTCATTGTGAGAAACAGTCACACAATGTTGGGTGGAGAAAACATTTCAGAGCTTAGTATTAGGCACATGTAAGCTACCTGCACTTTCATTGTCTGCAACTTTTAAAAAAAATGTTTGGAGTATTTAGCCTATTATGGTGCATCAGGTATTATGATTTTTAGCATGGCCATAACATTTTAAATGTCAGAGATTTAGCCAGTGAATTTACATGCACATACCAATAACCCAGATGATTCCTTTGCTTCTTTGTATAGAGTACTCATAAGTACGCAGGAGTTATTACCCAGTTTTTCAATTGGCTTCATCCACACTGCCAGCTTTTTAGAACTGGAGCTGGTGTGCACAGATTGGTAAAGTGGAATGATAAAATTCCAGTCGGGAGGAATTAGCATGCTTCTCGTCAATTATACTTATACGTTAAATCCAGAGCTTCTCTTTTCTTTTTTAGAACAAGAAAATCCCTATGCTCTGGAAATTCCTGTGTGAAATTACAGAGATTTAGAAGTACCACTGGTTCTTTCTTTCTCGGCCATTGGAAAGTGCTCTTTTTTTGTGGCCTCTGAAAGGCTAGGAAGGAACCCTACAAGAAAAACGGACAATACTTGGAGTGTACAGTGAACTCAGCATTTCTTTCCCAAAATTCATGAGGCCCCATCAAATGATAAAACCACACAAGCTTGTAATTCCCATCAGTAATCATTAATTCTCAGTAACTGGTTTGTTGATAGAGGGTCCTACACTAGTGAACACTTCCCTGAATGCACAGATGGATGAGACCCAGTCAAGGAGGAATAAGAATCTTTTGTGCTACAGGTTAGCTATGTACATTACAGTCACTAAAATGCTACATCCAAATTTTAAAAGTGGATGCCTTGGGCATCTTTGAGCAAACAAAGTCAACACTTTAAATAAAAGCAAATAGAAAGCAAAGATTTTTAAGTAGTTGAAAGTTCCAGAAACTTCTGGTACCTACTCTTATACTGACATGAATAGATTACATTCAAGGGAAGATCAGACCGAAACGATCACAGCTCACCTATGGGAGTACTGTCAGCCTGTTTGTTAATGAATTGTTCTTATACTCACGTACAGGTTGATTAAAAAGAGATCTTATTTGACTTATAAAATCATAAAATATTCAAAGGAATATTTTGGTTGTATAAAGATGGCTGCATCAGTCCATTTTCCACTCCTGCACAAAAGCGATACAGTGAGTCGTTTTTCTTTCCTATAAACAAAGTTGTCGCTGCACCTCCCCAGGCGCCACTGATGAGAAATTAGCCATTGAATTCATAAATCAGAAAAATTAAGGAAAACACAGAGGCCAAGGAAACCTCTTTCTCGTGGTTGAAAAGAAAGAATAGCACAGACTTGGTGCCCACTCTCTAAGGGTGAGGCTCTTCTTCAATGGTGTGTGTTGAATTCCAGAGGTCTGGAGATTGAATAGGGGACACTGGCTGCTTAGGGCTGCTCTTGAGTGAGCCCTTCATTCAGGAATAACTAAAAGGTGAATTGTGAGCATCTTCACTGTTTTAAAAAGTTGACCTAAAAAAGCCTCAACGGGCCAAATGAACGTGGCAGGATTAGTGTATTCGTTTTAAAAACGCCTTTTAAGAATTAACGTCTGGATTCCTCATTAATCTGACAGTTTTAAATCAAATATTATAGCTTTCTTCAGACTATAGCTGTAACATAAATGATGAAAATTTACTTTTTCTGTTTATTCTGACATGGAACAATGGTATTGCTTAGAGCTGGGAAGATACATTAGTCCTTTCCTTTGTGAAAATGAACAAACATCTTTAGGGCTAGGGAGATGTTTTCTTTGAAAAATTCGCTCTGCACCAAAAAGTACCTGTACAAAAAGTACTTGCACGGTGAGACCGTAATAATTTAAGGAGTATTCACCATCTATCAACTCCCTCTCTGGACCAATCACAAAAAAATTGACTTTTTGTGCTTCTGGAAAAGAAATGATTTTTTTCAGAAACATTTCTATCAAACTTAAGGGCATTTTCACATTAAATAAAATACTGAGCTAATTCATTCTATATGATATAATAAAATAGCCTTCTCCTTTATGTTAATAATGTTAGATATTCTTTTTAGTAAGACTTTTCAGTAAGACATTTTTCATCCTATATCATCAAGCACATCTGCTTAAATCCCATCATTTAAACCTTTCACTTTTTCCTGACAGACTTTCAGTCTGCTTTTACATTTAGAATCACAGACCATCATTGATTATCCCATTATTAGACAACCAGTATCTTGTGAAAAGGTACATCTAGGAAAGGGACCCTTCTGTTTAGCCAGTCCTTGGTACTCCTGCAAGACTGTAACCAGAGCATGTGTGAGATGCCCACACCAAAGTATGGGATATGGTTACTGGATAGATTTTTTGGGAGGGGGATAAACCAGTCAACTTGAGGTCAACTGTCATTTATATCAGTGGTATTCACTCACACGAAAGAGAAGAGAAAGACATTGTGTTTTGTTTTTGTTTTTTTTGTTTTTTGGTTGCAAGTCCCACTTCTCTGGGTTTCTTTTGCGTGGACAGGGTGTTCATTTGATAGTTCGCAATTTTTATCTTTGTTTTTGTTCTTCCTTAATCAGCCTACACAGCCTCAGGCACATCTCAAGCCAATCGATATGTGGGACTAAGCCCAAGAGACCCATCCTTCCTACATCAGCAACAGGTGGGCAAGTTTCACCCAGGTGTGATGGTGTAGCCACGCTTTTGCATTGGTGCTTTTTCTCCATGCTGCCTCTCAGATCTTGACTCAGAACGGGGCTCACGGGGCTTCTGAGAAAGAAACTGATCATTTCATTTTCCAAAATATCTTCTCATTTATCCATTGTTTCTCGCCTCTCTAAACAGGGTGTCTCAAATTGGCTCAAGACCTTTTCCTTCTCTGTAGCATATTTCATAACATCCATGAATAAACAGTGTTTCAGCCAGAGTATTTTTCTGTTTTACTGGCTATTGAGAGCTTACCAGCCTATACCTTCCAAAGACAAAAATTGTCAATTGATTTAAAAGCCAATTAAAGTAAGAGCACTACACAATTTGTGGGTTTTTTTTGAGCTCTTTCATATTTTCCAGATGTTTTACTCCTCATTTTGGTATTTTAGTCCAAGAAGATGAGTTTTGAAGCTAAAATCTCAGGCGACGCATCCTTCCTATTTTAATAGGTTTAAATTGGTTTACTGATTTCGGATGTGATAAAACACTTTTTTTTGGTTCTGCTTTCTTACCTCATTTATGTTTCAAGTAGCATTTTAAATTTCACATCTCATTAATGCTGTAAATTTAATGCAAATGAAGTGTTTACCCAAACTGTGAAAATATACAGCCAGGATTAATGGTAGCTTATAAACAAATTAGCCATAGTCAAAAGCGTGGACCATACAAATACAGAAATCCCATGATTCTAGTTACGGGATGACAGAAATCATTCTAAACACTTCCAAATTTAAATATATTTTATGATGCATATGTTTGCTGCTCTCAAGTTTTGATAGCAGAGCAGTTTGAAATTAACAGTGTGCAAAATATTGCATAGGGAAAAATGTCTATAATGAATCAGAAAGAGCTGGTATTAATGAGCTTGCTCTTCATTTACAGCATAAGTTGTATGTGCAACTGAGTTTTTACAGATGTAGCGAGCCTGTGCAGGTACTCATGCCAGCTTCTTTTGTTCTAGACTTGTCCACCTAGTTTATGCTTATCATGCCTATCTGTGCCTCATGTGGAACTTTCAAGTCCTGCCCAGTTGCAGGCCAAGGTGGCAGACTGCTTATATTAAAGGTCACCACATGCAGAGTTCAGAGAAAATCGTAAAGATGATAGCTTATTCAAGATACTTGATGTTTTGCCAGGTTTAAAAAAAAGCAAAACAAAACAAAACAAAAGAGTGAGAGCTAACTGAAAACATCTGTACACAGTTATGAAAATACCAAATAATAATTAGTGGTTTTGCCAGCCATTGGCTTTTCAACATAATTTTCTGAAATGTTGCTTTTTTTCACCTCTAAAATTGCTATAATATGAAATATGCTATAATTACTGTAATATGGTTCTATTTGACAAATGTATATGTTCCTTGTGTTTTTTAAAAACAAATGCAGGATTCATAGGTTTAGAAACTTATTCTCTTACAAATCATTTCACATATTTTCAGAAATGTTTTTGTCATGAGACTTGCATTCTTAATGACATGTCTCTAGTTTTCAGTTAACTTTTAATTCATAGAATCGTGCCTCTGTTATTTAAACCTTTAGCCCAAACACATTTAGAATATTATAACCACTTTCATGTATTTAGAAGCAATCTTCCCATCCTCCTGTCCTAACCTAAGGCAGCTTTAAGTTTTTAATTTATAACTTATGACCGTCATTAGAGCCTCATGTAATTATGATCACAAAAATTGATTATATAAAAGTTATTTTTTCTTTCACATGTCCAAGGATAAATCAAGAAAACTTAACAAGCATCAGGAAAATACTAGTCTTAACGTAGATAGAGTTCTGAGCACATTTTAATTGAAAAAAAAAAAAAAATATATATATATATATATATGAGTTCTAGAACTACAAACTTTTTTCATCAAAGGCTGCCGCTTGTTATTTAAGTAGACAATGTCGAGTGAAGACCTCTTACAATATAAATATGATTAGATGGGTCAAATATGGTGTACACTTATGGAATATATAATGTGTATTGATCTTTGAAAGAAAAATTATATAAGCTTCATAATGAAAAATATAATGTTCAGTTTTAAGTGCCATACAGACAGATAATTTGTCCTCTGTATAATGAAAGAATTAGTGCTACTTTTTGAATTGAAGAAGCCCTATATGCCAATTCATAATAAGCTACAATTTGAGGCATGCAGAAAATGAGTGTATATGCGTATCATACTATACACGTATATTACTAAACTAAGGCTCTAGTTAAAAGCTTTCAATTACTTTAATCCTTTCAAATTTTAACAGAATCCTAGAGATGAAGTTTTATGTTTACTGTCCAGGAACAGAGGGACAGGAACAGTTTAAATGACTTCAGTAGAGTAAAGGTTATTCTTTAGTACAGCAGAAATGAGATTGATTTACTGTGTCCTTTCATTACTTTCCAAAGATTTAAAAGAGACCACTCTTCTAGCAGCAGGTTTTAAATGCATTTGGTTTAAAGTACTCAGTGATGAATGGAAAGAAAAATCAAGGGGTACATGAAATAAAGGTAATCAATCATTTTATATTAGCTAGGAGAAATTCAAAATTAGAAAGGCAATGGTTTTAGTCTGAGAGAGTTCTTTTAAACATTCCCCTTAGCTTTTAATATACATGACCCCTTAAGAATAAATATTGTCACCAGGTACATTCTTCAGTTTATTGGCGACTGCTTTATAAAGATTTATCCTTTTAGGTTATGAAAAGTATTGATGTGCATTGTTGAGTGCTATTTTTTTCTTAGAAAAGAACTTTAATATAGCCTACATAAATTAGAGATAACAATAAATTTAAAATTGTTGAATAATTTTGACTGTCTTATAAATAATCTTTCCACGCAATGACACTAAAGCAGAGCTTTCAATATAATTATTCCTAACACACAAGGACACTGACTTCTTAAACTAAGATGGGAAATATTAAAATTAACCCTGTACTCCACTGGTAAGAGTAATACATTCATTTTGGCAAATCTGAAGACTAAAAGCATAAGCTTTTATAACCATTAACTTGGAATACATGCAGTTGTTATTAGTAATTATACACCACTGTGCTCCTTTTTATAATGGTTATTACTGATCACTACTGGTTGCTAACTGCCTTGAAATATAGTTTTTCTGACACAGGAATTCCACTGCCATTCTAAATGTGATATCTCATTTGAATCTGAAAAATAAAATCACATAATCTTGAAGAATATTTCAAAAAAGATTTCTTTAAAACAATTGATTATTTTCCATTAAAAACAGTCCTCTAATTAGTCATAATAATCAGCTCATGCCAGCTGATCAGAACTTTGAAGTTTCCCTTTATCTCTTAACTCAATCTTGAGTGTATTTCAAGGTCTGGAACTAGACTGTCTTTGAGATGATTGGCTTATTTAATGCATTCACTATTGGCATGGGGGAAATCTTAAAATCAGAACTTCAATTGGAACTTCATTCTTTAACTTTTCTCTTGGACGATGGTGTGGTGGCTTGAAGAACTTGTGGGTTTTTGGCAAACCGAACTCTTTAGTCTCTGCTGAGAAATGTCTTTTTATGATTTGGAACTTTTTCAGAAGTGTCAAGGACCTCCTCTCTGGCTTAACTTCACAGAAGTTTAGTAAAATGCGGTGTTTCCTTTCCTCCTTATACTTCCTGAACACACTGTGCACATTCATTATGATAGGCAGTGAAGAAACCACACTTCCTAAATTTCATCTCCCCAAGAATATGGGAATTATATAGCAGAGTATTGGGTATTGCTTAGAAAATACAGAAATTTTTGTATAATCTAGTCTAACAATTTTAGTATAAATGGCAAATATGAGACAGCTTACTTGAATTAGCACCAATTTCATATTGATCAGCTTCATAATGAATTTGCTAAATTGCAGGCCTTCTTTCTTTGTAGTCATAGAAAGTTTGGTAATATAAAAAGGTCTAGTTAATTTGATCACCGTTATACTAGAGTGTAAGGCCATAATAAAAGTATAAATCCTTACTGTTATACATCAGTACAACATATTTACAAAACCCTTATTGCAAGTTGGAAAAAAAGTTTGTAGCTAAGAAGCTTCTTGTTTGGAAATAAAAGATTAGTATTCGAAGTAATTCGATTACTATTCATATCAATTACTATTGATTACTATTCAAATACTATTACTATTTGAGTGTCGTGTAGGCAAGGATAACGATCCAGATCTTAGGTGTTTCCCCTTGGGCAGATTTTTGAGGGAAACTAGATGGTCCCCATGCTTGTTTTTCTGAAACTCATTGAGTTGGGCTAAGGTACATATTAACCTTTGATATCGATTTGAGATTTGAGATGGAGCAAATGGGAGGTCACTTTTGCCTTCCCTGAGACAACAAAGTCAAGTCAGCTCTAGTTTATAAAATACAAGGCTTGTTTTCATAATCTCAAAATTATAATCTCCTGACTATATATGCTACTTATTATTAGAGCTAATGAATCAGTGGGCTGATCAACTCAAGCCCTTGCATTACTTCTCACAGTTGCATGGATTTTACTGGTGCCCGGGCTTCCGCATGTTACATCTCTTGCATGATTGTATGATGCTCTTATTTCAATTTCAATCACTGGGCTACTTTCTATGAAAATGTTTTCAACACTTTTCTTGATAAAAATTTGAAACTAGAATTTGAAAGGACTTTTCACGACACTAAAAATTTCTGTTACACCCAATGGCCTTTTTAAGACGTTGCCTCTGTACGGTTTTATGTTTGTTTATCTAAGACATTCATTGAAATCCCTTTATAGTATTTGTCCTGACAAATGGCAAAGCCAAAGCTAGGTACCTTAAAACCACTGGCAAGGTAGTCTTTTATTAAAGGCAAGCAATTGAAAGGCCACAAGTAGACTATCAACAAACTTTTCAATAAAGTCAGGAAGCAGGCTATCAACACTTGGGCTGTTCTTATTGTGTCTGTTATCATAATTGACAGCTTGACGTAAAACCCTATCACATGACTTCTGGGTAGGTATGTAAATGGATAAGAGGTCACCTTTCACATATGCTAGCTGGAAAGGAAACACATTTAAAGGAAGTTTCACTCAAAATAATGGCTATGCAAATGTTTAGCTTTTTGGCTAGTTCTTAAAATAAAAAAAAAAAATAAATAAAAAACCTTCCAAAGTCTGTCTTTTATCATTCATTCATTCACTTATTTTTATTGGGTATCAAAGGCTAATATCCAGATAAATTATTCTAGAGAACATAAAAATAAAATCGTTTGCTGTAACCTTAAATTTCAGTCAATGCAATCACAAGGGAGACAATTTTCTTTTCTGAAATTTTTAACTTCAGAAGATCTAAGGAGAATCAGGGAAATAAAGGAAATTATGAAGAGTTATAATTATAGACATTTTAGCCTTAAATATTCTTGAGCTGCACATGAAAAGTAGGGTAGGAAAAGAATAGTGACAGGCAAACTTGTGTCGTGGGAGAGAAACAGGGATTAGGAGTCAGGAGGTGTGGTTTTAGTGACATGACAGGACATGTCTAACCTTGGACAGGCCTTTAAACCTTTCTGTCCTGTTCTTATCTTGGAAAGGAAAATGAAGAGGTTGAACTACATGATCTCCAAGTTCCCCTGAAATCTTAAATTTTACAGATGAAAGTAACCTCCATTTAAAAATTAAAAAAAAAACTTTTCATTTTCTAGTTCTTATGATTTATGGTCAGTAGTGTTTATTTAGTTCATGAACTATGCATACCCGTTTAACTTAATCCTACCGTGTTTATTAAATATCAAGAAGCACGGTTTTCAGAAATTGATATTAGATGTAACTTTAAGGTACCAGGATGACCTTGAATATCTTTTTCATTTTTATATGTTTACATGCTCCACCTGTATCACAATTTTATCTTGACCATTTTGTTTGTTCAGTAAAGCTACATCCTTTTCATTCAGAGGCCATTTTATTTGCTCTCTGGCAGGTGATTAATAAAATAAAAATCAACTAATCTAAGAGTTAAGAGGAAAATATGAATCCTGAAGGATTAATCTTTTTAATCACCCCACCCCCAAAAGCACTCCCACCCCCCAAAAATCTGTTTCTTTGGGGGCTATCTGGAGAAATGAAGAAACCTAAAAGAATATAAAACACACCTTTCAAGATATTCCCTTGAGGGTCCCTGTAAGCTTAAAAAAAAGAAAAGCAAAAAGATAAATTTACCTGTGTTGATTATTCTGTTTACAGTTTAATGGTTTATTGGTTCAACGGAAAGCTGTTGTCATCATAAGGGACTGTTAGTACTGTTTGCTGAGTCCAGCAAAGTAGAACATTTTCTTACCTTCTTTCTTTTGTTCCCAAAGCTAATTGTGAGGCATTTAACAAAAGCCCGTGTTAATAACAATGGAGGCCCAGTCATGTGAATAAACAAACTCTTATTCTGAAATCACAGGCAATGTTGATTCTTCTACCTGCATGAATATTTGAGTGTCGGGTAGGCAAGGATAATGATCCAGATCTTAGGTGTTTCCCCTTGGGCAGATTTTTGAGGGAAACTAGATGGTCCCCATGCTTGTTTTTCTGAAACTCATTGAGTTGGGCTAAGAACAAGGTTCTCATTCCAGAGAATTTACGGACATCATCTTAAGAACATACGCAGTGAAAACTTTACCTTCACTTCTTTCTTAGTTTGGATTTTTTCAACCCCATCCCTTCACTCATAGCTTTTTTGAAGGAGAATCTTAAACTTCCTTACCTCACCTTCTGTTTGCTTTTGGAAATCTGGGCATAATTGTTTTAATATAAAATTTACCTTAATTTTCTAGACAATCTTATGTCATGTTTGTGGATGCATATAAATTAAAGAATTAAAATTATTTATATGTGTGCATTTCTGTGAGGGTGTGCATATGACCAGATCTGTCAAAGTCTGTATTGTTACAAACGTACGAGTTGCTACAAACACAACTTTAACAAACTAAATTTCTAAACGACTTTGCCCCTGGTGTTTTAAACTTGATTACTCTAGGGGGAAAAAGTATCTCCCTATTTTTTGAGGAAAAATACTTGGAAAAATCACTAGGGCGTTGTTGAAGCTTTGCAGAAAATTTTTATGTTAATGAAAGGCATGTATTTATGTACCACCTAAAATTAAAGATTTAAAATTTAATTTAAAAAAAGAATTGATAGCTAAATTACATAACACCTACCCTCTCACAGGACAGAAATTGAGGAATCACTACCCTAAACTTAAATAAGATTATCACCTATTATTTTAAACATTTAAAGTCTAAAGTAAAATCCGTTTTGGTTAGGAATTCTGAATTATGCTAATACTGAGAATATTTAACATGTTCCTAAAAGAAGCTTAAATACACTTAACCTTTCATCACCTGAGAATCTGTTCAAAATTTGCTGAGTCAGGACTATCTTATTCAAACAAGATTCTTAGGAATTGATTTCATTAGGAATTAGTATCATGAAAAATTTCAGTGAATATACAGTTTCTATTTTAATTGTTTATTGTTTCCCCTGTCCACACGATCACCTTTAAAATTTTCTTAATCAAGAGGTTAATTATTAATTCAAAGGCTCTTGGTCAAGTAACCTGGTTAAGTAAGTTATAACATATAAGCAGGTATAAGTACTTCTCCTCAGAAACTTTTGGAAATGTTGATAATGCCAGTCCACAATCTAAATAAATTTAAATTTTATTTTATATTTTCAGTAACTGAAAGGAAATTAATTCAATACTAATTGATATCCTGCCCATTTCTTTGGCATGTAGATTGTTAAATATACTCAGTGATCATTTTTTCTGTATTTAAGCATAATTATCTGTTTGGGAGAAGATATTTTGATCATATGTACCTTAAGTATGGTTGAAAATGAATAGTTGTAGTCAGGTTTCATCCCTTTGAGACTACTGTTAGGAGAGAAAAGTCCAAAAGTATGTTGATTTTAAGTGTTCAACGGATGGCCAAAGACAGCCCTCTTGACATTTTGGAGGGATGATTAACAAAGAAACAAACAAAAAATTAGCAACATGAAAAACAAAAAACTAACTGATTTACATATGCATTCTTCCAAGGAGACAACAGTGTCTCCAGTTGTCTGGGAGACAAGCCAATCAGTGAGTGATATTTAGGTCACCTGGCTTTGTGAAAATAGCTTTTCTTTATGAAAATTTCTCCAATATAACCTGAGAGGCTCATAGAAGCTAACCTGAAATTAATTATTAGCAGAATTAACATGTGCTCTGCCTAGATCTCTGCTCTACTCTGCCTCCCTTCTTCAGAATGTTTACTTGACTCAAAACTAGGACTAGAGCAGAATCTATGAGTGGTCCTTAAGGTAATCTTTATACGAAGCCAAGCTTCTTGAACTGTTTTTAGATTGTTTTCATAGTATTGCTTGAAAAGAATATACTTTGAAGGAGCCAACTGACTACTGTTACTGAAGAAATAATTGTTCAAATTGCCCCATCACATTGCATTTCTGATGAGATGCTCCATTTTGAGCACTTTTTAAAAATCTTGCCATAAAATTTCCTCCTTTATGCAAGCATTAAGGTCCATTTTAAGAATATTTTTCATTCTAATTTAATTTCTTTACTGATATATGGCTTATTTATGACATATATTCTAAGCAAAATCTACATATCTTTCAACCTATCTATCTGTCTACATTAAGGGAATTTTTTCAGCTTTTTAATTAGTTAATTAATTGATTGGTTAATTAATTTTCAGTTCTTTAATTTATAAAATTACTTTTACCTGAAATATCAGTATAATTAAAATACATGTTTGGGGAATTTTAGGTGGTGTTTTTGGAGCTTCATAGATCTGTAGAAAAATGAGCAAAACCAAATATTCTGAAACTCCAGAATCACTATTACCTAGAGTGTATAGAAAGTAGAGTCTAAAAGGAAAAGATTCTTAATAGCCAATTCTTTTTTTAGCCATAATGTTATCAGAAAGGATTAAAATAACTTAATCATGAGTTTAAAGGGACTTTGGCTCCAATCATCATCTTCTAGAAATTCTTACTGAAAAGCAGCAAACAAGGTTTAGTGGACTGCTTTGAATAAGTCATCTTTTCAATGCAAGATTCAGTTAATTTACAGCATAGCTCTCTACAGATTAAAACCCATGATTTTCTAGTGTGTTTTTTCCCCCCAAAGCCAGATAAGTTTACTTTCTTAAGGATAAAAATAAGCAATATATCTTTTCAATAAATCTGCTAGCACTGTAGGGCAGCTGTTAACCAAACAGAGCTGGATAGGGTTACTGGAACAACCTCTGAAGGGCAGAGCTGATGATTTGGAGATCTGGGAAGAATTCGTTTCAGCTTGTATTCAGCGCATTCCTCACTCTATTCAGATGTGGTAAAGTATTTCCAATGCCATTACTCTGAGTTTAAAATAAAAGTAGAAACTCTTATCAACTCTGTCTGAAAAAAAAAAAAAAAGGCCACTTTGAATAAAACAAAATTAGTAAACATCTAAAACTGAATCCCTTGATGCTTCTAAACGTAAGTTAGGGAGGATGTTCATAAGGTGGGACCCTTCTCCTCTAAACTGCATGTCTTCTGTGTTTTGCAAACTGCATGCTTAAAAGTTATTGATTATTTTACTCAGTGCAGATTATTTGGTATGTTACATATTTTTAAAAGCTTTAAAAATTTTTTTTTCTAAAATATTTCTCTCTATTGAACATTAACGTTTGCTTTTATTTCAGCACATTTTGTACTCTAATTAATGTCTAATTGTTATGTTCTAAGCACTCATTTCTCTTGTATGCTTTAATTAATAGAGAAGCATATTGCAATAGCTTTTTCTGAAAAACAGTCTAGGAATTTTGCTTTTCAGAGTAAGGTTTTCTTTTGCTCTTTTTTTTTTTTTAAGTTGCCTCTTGGGAAAGTAAGGTTAATGCCATGTACGGTACTAGTTTGCATGTGTTCATTTAAATACTAAAAACTGTAGTACTGCTCGATCCATATCTGACTGCTAGGTTTCAATTGACAGCTGAGGATTTGTGACTGGACCATGAATCAAAACGGCAGGCATTTATACCCCAGTACCAGTGAGGATACATTGGGAATTACTTGGCAAAGGTAACATTTTAATTATTTCCAACCCTACACTTACACCTAAAATTACATGAGCTATAGTGTTTGTTTCTAACTAGCTTTACAGAAAGTATATATATGTTAAAATTTTAGTTGTTTTGGCTATATCGTCCTTCTCTCCCTACCCTCTTCCTTTATTTCTCATTTAGATGCAACTTCAAATTAATTGGAGATTAGAGCATATGCTAATTGGTGACTGGAATTCCTAAGTGCTGTCAAATGTTGTAAACGATTTATAATAGTGGGGGGAGGTGGGGAGGAGGGGATTTGACACTTAGATTTTAGGAACTGAAAAATGAAATCACAATTTTAGGGAAGATTTTTTTTCAGCTGTCTGAGGAAAAAGCATGGGGTTTTCACATTATAGATTCTTCTCATTTCAGTTCTTTTTCTTTACTGTTAACTTTAAGCCATTTTACTATTCATTTACTCCCCTCTCAGAGGGGAAAAGCTAACTAAAAGAAAAATTTCAAATCAGTCAATTTAACTCTTATTAGCAACACTCATGAATTTTGGAGTGGGGGGATTGTTGGAATCAATAGCTAGAGAAGGAATTTTGTTTAAAGTTTTAACTTCTTTTTATACATTGATGTGAATCACGGAGAGCTGACTTTATTTGGTTGGCTGAGAAAATCATTCTAAAACTTCGTTTTCGAAACCAGTTTTGATATTGTCTCACGTACTGGTTTTAGAAAGTAAGTAGTGCTAATTCAGCTTCTTATGAATTATTTCAATAAAGAATAAATTGTGTCAAATTGACAAATTAAATGATTAAAATTCATGGTATAATCTTATGTAATGAGATAAAAATTTACAGAAGAGAGTGAGGTAATCCCATAAGGAGTTCAACAGAAGTAGAGCCAACATAATTTTCCAACTGTGTTATGACTGTCATCCTCTCTTTACTAAGCGTCCCTGTGTTAAAAGTACATACTTGGGTATCAGTTGTAAAAGTGCTGCGCATCTCCATATGCTTCATAGAAACTGCTGAAGAGTAAAGTTTCAAAGAATGAAATTAATGAAATGCCCACTTTTTTCTTAGGTAAAAATTAAGAAAATTAGTTGGATTCTGTTTTAAAAGCCTGTTGACTTTTTATTAATTCACTACCTGAAATGAATACCATATGACTTTTCCTCTTTTTAAAGATTAGTATAACATCCTCTTTAAAATGTGTACATTTTTACCTATTTTGATTTTTTTCCACGAAGCTTATATTATTGCTCCATTTGGAAAAAATACAATATATACTTACAAAAAAGAAGATAAACTCAATGAAAGAAGATAAACTGTTTATTTAAATAGTCTTTATTAGTAAGTATTTTAAAATTTAATTTGATTCAACTTGATAACACAATGTTTGGATCTAATTTTATTTATCCTTATATTCCATGCTCTGTTGGTTGGCTAAGTGGCCCATTTCTACATACAAGCCTAACATATTTAGAAAAAATTGCAAGTCAGATGGAAAGAACTTGTGTTTTTAAATGTAGCTATAGCTGTGTGAACTTCCCAATCTGTGGATTACTGATTGACATTTACTTATCTAAAATTGGGTAGTATTGCTAAAGTACATTAAAGTGAAATAAGGATATAAATTATTGAAGACTTAAACTATAACTGTACCTAGTTCGTAGTGATGTTTCAACTCAAACATTGTTACCCCCAAAAGGAAAAGGTGAGTGGACAGTGAATCACCACAGAACACAGGTATTGGAGTGAATTAATATGACGACTAAACTCAGTTCTTAGGAGAGCATTGTTCATCTTACAAATCATCTTCTTGGTGAAAAAGTGGTGTGGTCATCAGTTTCAGGTCATAATCAGAAAAAAAAAAGGGAATTCATGTAGTTAAGATTTATTTTCTCTCTCAAAAATAATTTTTTTGGATTAGCAGACCATGATATATAGAATGGCCTTAGTGCTTCAAAAAGCTTGATGAAGGTAGCTTTTGGTTTGTTTCTTCCCTTTTTATCATGATTCAGAGGGCACATAATTGATAACGGCAGGCGTCACGTTCATGCATTCAACAGGTATTTATTGAATCTCTGTGGTGGGCAGTCCCAGACACACTGTGACTGATACAGACCCTCACCGTTCTTAAAATCCGAGTATCATACAGTTCAGAGTAAATGTGCTCAGATGCGACAGGAATTTGCTTTGCTTTGTTATACTTATCAAAAATAGGCACACGTGGAGTCCATATTTGATCATAAAATAGGTCATGTCTGTGGCATAACATATTCGTAATTTTTTCATGGTTTATAGTGTGTGTCTTATAGTTATTTAGGAAACTCAGTAGTTTTTTTTTTTCCTAGAAAAGATATTGAAAAAAGAAATCACAAATGTCTGTAACACTACTACTTTTAAGGCAGATAACAGACATCTAAAATCTTCAGGGCACTGCTGCAACTTTAGAATGATCTGAATAAATTAAGAATACATGAGAAATGTCTATCTATTCAACCAGAGAATTAAATCATTTGCCTTTGTCCTAATGGAATAAAGAAAATATCACGTTATTTTGGTTGTGGTTGTTGCTTTTTGTTTTGAACAAAAGGCAATCCCCGGAGACTTTGTGGTAGCAAAGGACAAAGCAAAGAAGGTGTTTTGGTTTTGCTTTGTTTTGATAGTTGTTTGCTACCATTACCTTCTTCGTATAATCACTTGTCCATGGTCGCCCCCTTTTCTGCCTTGTGCCCATCCTTCTGTAGAGGTGTTTCCATGTCAAAGCAGCTCCTTCTTCAGGGCTGAAAATGGCAGTGCTGAGGGAGCTGAGTGAGTATAATCAAAACTGGAAGACTTCCTCCACCCTCCTCCCTCTCCACACGTCCCCCACCCCCAATGTATAAACATTCTCTTCAGAACCAAAGCTGACTCCGTTGGAAAGTTTTCACAGACTTATTAAGTTGCAACCCTGAAGGTGTTCTGTTGTTTTGACCTTAGAATTTTGTGAGCCATTTGTGTGTGTGTGTGTGTGTGTGTGTGTGTGTGTGTGTGTGTGTGTGTGTGTGTTGCTTGCGTCTTGAAAATGTGAATTGTTTTCTAACCCAAAGGTCACGTACTGCAGTCAACCCAGAGTGAAATCCCTTGGTGGAGGGCTTACTTCTGCTTGAGGCTGGAGGGGCTCAGCTCTTAGCCGGGTAATAGGTGATGATGAGTTGCTTATGTTGTTCATAAGGGTACTGTTGTGTCTGTGCTTTGTCCTCTGATGTGGACAAATTACACTGCTACATATGTGAGTTATGTGGGTATAAACAAATACAGCAGTTAACTCCCTAACTGGCTTTCTTTCTTGAAACTATAGCCAGAACATAGCTTGTACTAGCAAATATGAAAGAGCAATATAATTGAATGAACAAGAAAGCCAAAGGACAATCCAAGAATAACATAAACAGAAGTTATTTAAAAACGTTGGAGGTAGTGCTTTATGCAAAAGAGAAACTGGATTTATTGTTTCATTCCCTCTTCTCCCTCTTCACCCCTTTCAAGAAAAGGCAAAGCCACAAGTGAGTGGCTGTATGTGTCTGATGGCTTCTATAAACATAGCAGCAGCCTTCAGATGGCTAAAATAAACATGTGTGTGTTACTGAAGGATATGTTTACACAAACCATTTGCTCAGCCTCTGAAATAATGAATAAACGAAGATTTTACTGAAATAATTGGAGGGATTTTTGTGTTTCTGCTGATGCCATAATTGAATGGCACCGAAGAGACTTTTATCAGCCATTTTCCATGTTACATGTGTTAGCAGTTCCTTTCTATGAGTTGAATACTTCATTCTGTAGTTACTTTACACATGTTTTTGTAAGAAATTGTCGTTTATTACTGCAATTCTAGAGAGTTGTTTGATTTCTCAGGAGAAATTTAGCAGCCAGTAAAGATTATTTGAATCTGGTTGGTCAGGAGAAGGAGGGCAAAAAAAGAAGGAGTAATAGCGTTCATTTCATACATCTAAGCCTGTTTGCACAACCCTGTCCTCAACCATGTACCATTTTCACTGCTTTGTCCATAAAATTTTCTTTGTAAGATATATGTCCTCAACGACTCAAGAATGAATATTTAAACAAAATAATTTTCAGTATTGTGGTGCAAACTATGTTTGTATGTAAACATATGTATATGTGTGCCGTGTATGTGTGCATGCGTGTGCACATGTGCACATGTGTGTATACACGCGGCACATGTATGATAAGGGTAATATGTAATTAAAGGGCTGTACGTAATGCTAATAGTTAACCTGTATTTCAACATTATACCTAGACCATCCCTACAAATTCACTAGGTTAGCATTTCCTGCTTTCAGTTTGTTATCTTGACACATAACTACAGTACAACAGCTGGGTTGTTCCTGGAGTTCCTGGGGGGAGCTTTATTCTCAGAGTGCTGAATTTCCTTTTCAGCTGTCAGCTCTAAAGTGTGTTCAAAATGTTCAACTTTTTACACACCATTCTGGGCCCCTAGAACCACTCTGGGACTATGATAGAAATGCTGATAAGGTAGATGAATGGAAGAATCCCCTTCAAGGAGGGGAGTTGCAAAAGCCAAAATTGCACATGACCATTGTTTGGGAACCAGGGCTGCTAAGTAGCGTTGTTCTTTGTACTTGGATATTCTATTTAAAAGAATTACTTCTCCATTTACATAAAAGTTACTTGTACCTGTTATGAAATCAAAAATTTAAATGTGATCGTTCTTAAAAATGATCTTTATCTGGTGTTTACACACACGCAGTATCTGTAATCTGGCTGTTGAAAAATACATTGGGATTTGTTGCAGTTTTGCCTAACTTTCTCCGTTTGTAAAGAAAGATTTGCACAACACAGCGTTTCCTTTTTATCTAGGAAACTCTTCAGAAGACTTCCTAAGAAATTAATTGTATTCCAGCCAGACTTGCATGCTGCCATCCCACAGGAAATGGGTCAGCAATCCATTAAGATGCCATTAGATAATCTAATTTGGAGCTTAATCTCTAAATTAACCATGCTCCATACTTGAAGCATACTTGAGAGAAAGAAAAAAAGTTTACGTTTGAATCGATAGGGGAGCCGAAGCGTGAAGAAGGCTGTTTGTTTTTTCTGTAGCCGTGGTCACGTCTCAAGCCGTCTGGTAACCAGGAGAAACCAGACATGATGTAATTCCAGATTGAACTTGAACTTCAGGGACTTAGGATAGGGGAACAATGGACCATAGGAATCAATAATGTCCATTTTCCACATGATTATGTTTGGAGCTTTAAGTTAACCTTTATGGGAGAAGCAGCAGGATCTGCAGTGTGACCAAAATGGGATGACCCAGAGACAAGATGTTAGAGGAAAGAAAACAACTTTTTCCGCGATATTTTCTGAGCAGCGCTGCAGATTCCAGCAGGATTAGAAAAGTTCCCGCTCTGCAGTAAACCAGTGGCCTGTTCAGAGCACTCTTTGTTCGCTTAGGTAGGACAAACTTAATCTTACGTTTCCTGTCAGATGATTTTTGGCTGTACTGCAGGAGAAGGAGGAACATGATGCCGAAAATTCCCAAATGTAAACCTTGCTGATTAACCCTTTGCAATGAAAGAAGTATATTAAACACCTCCTTGATTTGAAGATGTTTCATGGAAAGTACCATATTTACATATGTATTAGTTCCCTGAGAAATCAGCTCTGTCAGTGGCCAGCGCACCCTTTAGTAACTTACTTTTTGATTCTCATGTTTGCTAGTGCTGTTAGAAGGTATATAGTGAATTTTCAGTCATATTTACTGAGATAACAAAGCATATGAATGAGTAAACGTGATAATAAACGTAATGACAAATTACAAAAGGAGAAAAAGTTCAAGAAATTGAAGAACACAAATTTTGAATATTCAGAAATTGCAGACAGCTACAATTATTCTCTCCTTTGTTAATTTTTGTTTTATGAGAAGGAAGGTTTTTTTGCACATGTGAACAGAGTAGCAGGCATAACATAAAAACATGTTCAGTTCCTTAATCATTTTTGATTTTATGCTTAGGAATTCTGAGACAAAAAAGTTCTGTCCTTTAGAGGTGAAATTGTGCAAATAACACTGATTTTTGCTTTTCAATGAAAATCATTTGGGAAAGAATCACATTCTGCTTTTGTATAAAACTTACATTTCTATTTAATTTGGTATGCCTTGGGTGATTTTCTCTAGTGAAAGGCACTATTTGGAAGCACTATTTTTGTAGGGAATTTTGTCTGCTGTTGAAGACTCACATATGCTAATAAGGGGAGCTGTAGCACTTGTAACAATAGCACTGAAAAGGAGCCCAGGGATAGAAAGGAATACAGACTAGAGAAAGAGGATGGAAATCCACACGTAGGATTCTCCGCTGTGGTGCAGTCTGTGGGAGGAGATCAAATCGCTACTTTGAGCCTCATAATTCTATATTTTTAATTGACTAAAACCTCACACAGCTACATAGCTTGTTAGATACATATGCGTCTGTGTACTGTAATTTATTTACAATTAGTCATCTTCATAGTAAATCTCTATCTTCCATTTTCAGTTCTAAAACATGAAAAATATGGAACACAGTTTTTAGGGTTTTTTTTTTAATTTGGCCTGTTCAGGGGAAGAGTATTTTTCCTACTTATGTCTAAAGTAAACATTTTAAGGAAATAAGTTTTTATTACTTTCAAGTATATAGGTTGCCTTGTTGAAGGGTCTTCTAGGATTTTGTAAGGGCTGTTTACTAAAAGAGTACAGACATTATAATGTACACATTAGGTAATTAGCTGCAGTGGCCCCATACATAAAGGCTCTTCTTGCCCTGTGCTTTGCATTGGATGACATATTTCACTGGCATATGCCATTATTTTATTTAGAAAATGCTAGTACTCACACATAGTAAAGTTAACACACAATCCAGCATGCCCTGATAACAAAACCCACCTGAAACAACTGAATATAAATTAATGAGCTTTGATGGCCTACCGATTGGATATGTTATTTTCAAAATCGTTGGTCCCCAAGGAGTAGCAATAAAGCAGGCTATTTACCTACTTAGTTAAGGAACAGATATGTTTCTCTTTCATTACTATGAAGTGCTGTTGCTTGCAGTTAGAATAATTCCATTGAGACACCTGCAGTTTATGATATTTGGTGTTTCTCAGAGAGCCCACAAGAGTACTTTGCAGTTAGGTAAGAGCCGGCCAGGGAGCTTTCCAATACAGATTGTTACAAATAGTAATAATCATTAGAAATCACTTTACACGCAAATAGGATCATTCCGATGGCAATAATGATACTTAAAAATGGGGGAAATAAATTGAAGAAACCCAAGACCTGTGTAAAGCACTTTCACTTCTAGTCTAGCTGCATCAGAAGTGGAACGCAACAAGCAAGTTAACTGACATACAGCCACGTCTGTATGTACATCAAAAAAGGTAAATATTGCCTTCAGCTGAAAAGGATCTGGAATTGGATAAATAAAATACAGGTATTTGTGTTGAAATTTGGACCCAAAAGTTATATTCTTTGGGAATTTCAGTGTGCCTAAATGATTTGGGCCTCAGTTCATAGAATCTCTTGTATAATTCAAGGATAATATGAATTCTTGCTTAGTAATATAAGTAGTGTGTTTCACGGAAGAGGGAGATTAGGTGAAGTGTAGTGGGTAAGAATGTAGGTTTTAGAACCACGCTGCTAGATTTCAAATCCTGGCTTCTACAATCTAACAGCAGCAGGGGTTGAGCAAGACACAACTTCCCAGCTTCAGTTTCCTCATCTGTAAAGTCAGAATAATAATGGTACTTTTCTCGTAAGTGTGTTATGAGGATCGAAAGCTTTAAAGTAGGTCTAGCACGTAGATCAGTGCCTGGCAAATGCACACACTAGGTAAGTGCTAGCAACCAGTATATTCAATAAGTACCATTTTCTTTGTTCTAATACATTAATGAATTCTTAGATATATTCTTTATGTATAATAATTTATGTAATAATTCCTAAACATATGGGTACTTAAATACTACCCATATATTCCTTCCCCTGGTCTGATGGAGCATTTTTTCATAAGACACAGTCTGCAGCATTTGTGTTATATTGAAATAAGCCGCCAGTCCAAATGCACACATCCAGGACAGCATGGTTTCTAACTTAATACTTAATTAGCCTGCCCTTGATTGGTTTTTCCAGGTAGATTTTAGCTATTAATAGGGACAATTTTTTTATTGTGCATTTTGGGAGAGATACTAATACCTGTGTGTTCATATTATAGTAACAAAATTAGAAATGTTTAGCCAAGGAAATAATAAACTTTCCTTCTTGGGGGTATTTGAAACAGGTACAGTGGAATTAAGGGCAAATCCTGCTTTTAAATTAAGGTATTTATTTAATTTATTTTCCATGCTTTCTGGGCCATTGCTTATTTTATTGCTATCTATAAGTAATGTGGCTACTGGTACAGTTGAGGTATGTATGAATATATACAATTCTTGGTGTTTCATTCCCGTAATATTTTTTTAAGCTTCTTAAAAGAGTACTTACTATCTTTAAAGCAAATATGGTAGTCTTATGATTAAATCAGTATGTAAAATCTGAATGGGTGATACGATTATTCCCCTGAAAAGTATTAGTACACTGGATACTTTGACATTTCATAAAATGTTTGACAAATGGGTTGCCCAACCCATTATCAGATGCACACAGACTAGTAATAAATGAATTTTGCCATTCTTCAATTAGCTTTTATTTCAGGACGAATAGTTGAAGGAAGCCTTTGACTTTGGTTCTTTACTAAACTTATGACTCCATATATGTTTATTTGGTACGCCATGGTTCTTGAGTGGGTACCAAGTTAAAAGCTAAGGACCCAACCCTTTTTGGCCTAGAATACACAGTCACAGAATGCATAATTTTTATAAAGCACAGCCAAGTCAAATGTTGACTTGTCCAGAGGAGTTTTCTCAGTTTCTTTCTTTGAAAGGTACAGAGTCTCTTTACTCCTTGTAGATGCAAAGACTAGCCATTTTATCCAGTTTGTCCCGGATAAGAAATATATAGTGTATCATTTTTAAAAAGAAGAAGGAGGTATCTTCTTCCTCCTTAATCCTCACCATAACGTCACTCTCAACTAGCTTTGTTTTCAAAGGAGATAGATATATCAAATTTCAGATTTGCTAGATCACCCAGACGGATCACATATTCTGTCCACAAGTCTGCTGCAGCACTAGCCAGCTGTGTGGGGCATGGGAAATTCATTGTCTCCTGAAGCAAATACATTTTGCCTTCAGGAGACTCTGTTCAAAAGTTCTTTTGAATGTTTGGTCAACGTCTCACTTCCCAGGGAAGCAGTATAATAGTTAAATGGCCATGGGAATCAGAACTGATTCATATCTGAGATCTAGGTGGGTAACTTTGGATGAGTTTAAGCCTCAACTTTCTCATCTGTGAAAAGGGGATAATGATGGCAATTTCAAGAGTTCGTTGAGAAAATTAAGTGACATAGCATATGTAAAACACCCAAGATAGCACCTTGTTCATAGTAGGCCCTCAGCATGGTATCTTCTGGAAGTTTCTGCCTTTACACTAATTCTGTCTACCTGAACCGTATGGAACAAGTCTATGTTTCTTTTCAACTCAACTATCATGTCTTCCCTGTTTCCGTTTAATGTTCCTCAAATGACATGATTTGGTGAGTTTCTTCACCAAAGAAATGCCATAGAGTTTGTTTCTCTTGAAGATCGATGCCTAGAAGAAACACAATGCTTCTGAGATAGTCTGATCAGTATAAAATGAAGCCGTACCATCACCTACCATTAATGCATCTTAAGGTCAAAGTAATTTGTTTGTTTGTTTCTTTCCTTTGGTGGGGGGGGGGGCGGCAGCCACATCATACATTTGATCAGAATCACATGAAAATATGATCCATGATATCAGATGTATTAATTTTTCCTGTAATTTTTATTTAACTTTATTTTATTTTTAATGAAATATCTCATTATATACTTAGAGCGTACGTAGAGTAGAAGTCACTTGGGTGAATTCTGCTTTGTGTTAAAGTGTTGTCAAAATATTTGGGGCTTTTTTTTGTGCCTGATTTTCCATGAAGTACTTGTATTCTTTTCTCTTTTTACTAGTATGGCAGGTATATATATATATTTTTTGTCTTGTTTTTGTTGTTGTTGTTGTTTTTGCAATACGCGGGCCTCTCACCGTTGTAGCCTCTCACCGTTGTGGCCTCTCCCGTTGCGGAGCACAGGCTCCAGACGCGCAGGCTCAGCGGCCATGGCTCACAGGCCCAGCCGCTCCGCGGCATGTGGGATCTTCCCGGACCGGGGCACGAACCCGTGTCCCCAGCATCGGCAGGCAGACTCTCAACCACTGCGACACCAGGGAAGCCCAATATTTTTTAAAGATGTGCTTTCAACTTTCAGTCATGCTCATCTTCTGTTTGCCTTAAAAAAAAAAAAAAAAAAAGGTGATTTGGCAATGGAAAATGTAATGAAGACCAAGTAAATGAAGTGTTTGAAGATATATTGCTGAAGTAGCTTAATTTGACTTTGAATATTTTCAAATCTTTCAATTGAGAGACTCTCATCTCTTAATAGACAGAGACACAGATTATTGGATTGAACATAAGGTTGTCCATATAATTTTCATTCTATTAGAAATTAAAATGATTAAGCATTTTACATGTAACTAGTTGTATATGTACATAAATATGAAAGTGTGTTTATTTTATCCATGCTGGCAATCGTTGACATTGACTTATGTAGAGAGAGTTGATATGTAAAAAGCACTGTTAAATTTTTACCTGAAAAACTATGAGATTTGAGGCATTGTCTTTTAGAAATTAAATGATCTAAGTTATTTTGTTTGGTTAAACATTTTTCTTTGCACTGTTATAATCTTTGAATTAGTTTTACCAGTTTTTTTTTCAACGGGACTACCAAAAAGCTCTAAAAAATGTCTGTGCCTTACAGTTCTGTATTTAACCTACAGATTGGCAATAAGAGACTTGTAAGCTCATATATGGGGTCTGCATAGTGTTAATGTCTGAGATTTATTTTCCCCCAAAGGTTCATAAACAGTATTGACAAATATATCACACACTGCAATTTTGACGTGGTCATAATGTAGCATGGGAGGTTTGAAAGGTTTAAATAAACATCTAAATTGAATTTGTTAGCTCTTCTGCAGCAAGAGTCCTGTTAGTCACCAGCATCTATGTATTTTTATCAAGAATTTTCCATAAACTAACAATACATGTCTCTTCTAAAGAACTGAGTAAGAAAGCTATTGCAAAATAAACCCTGAATTCCTGTCTTTTCTGCCACTGATCGGTAGACTTCTCCATTTAAGGAGTCACATCTATTTTCAAGCATTAAAATACACGTTATTTTCCTAAAATATGCAGTTTCTAAATGACTTCCTAGAGCCCATTTAATTTGGGACTCGTTAATTTTGCAAAGTTATTTACTTGTCGTTGACATTTTCTTTTACTGTCAAGGATTATCAATTTGAGCTAGTCTTTTTATTTTGTATACATGCTTCCTGCTTTAGGTTAAAAATAATGGAGATCCATTTTTGTCATTTATTTGTTGAGAAATAATTAGCATCAGCTATGGCCAGCAATAAGGATTGATAGGATAAGGTCATTTTCTTTAGAGATCTTACCTTTCAGTAAGTAAGATAATAATAGATAACAGATAATTATGATATGAGGTAGTGCTATATAGAAGTACTATGTGATCAAGTGCAGTAGGACAGTGGAGGGAAAATGTTTCATGATGCATCACGTAACACTCTTCCCAATCAGTGGTGCAAAATGCAGAAATAATTGTTGAAGATGTGTGTGGGAAGAGAGAAATAATGTGAAAACAGTTAAGTCTCTTAGAAAAGGTTTCAATAACAACTTTTTATTCTATAGAATTATGATTTTTTATCCTATAATGACATATCTTTTTATTTGAATTTTTTTTCAAGTATTATACGATTTTTCCTGCATAGTTAATTTTTGTTAACACTAAACATCTCTAATGTTAAGTTCAGAGATGCCTATTTTCTTATTATAGGGGCCAAACTGCAATGTACTCGTGAAACTATGTGATTATGAGCAACACTTTTAAAAAAGATATAGTTGGGTGTGATTTGGAATATTTCATTGATTTGCCTGTTGTTAATCCAAAAATTTACTGAGCACCTACCATGTACCAGTTACTGTATTAGATGGAGAACAGAAAGAGAAATGGACTTTGTTATTATGGATCTCATACTCTAATCACAAAATCCCTTTAGCATAAAAGGTCACTGTGAATATTTTTCTGTTAAAATATTAACTCAGAAGTATGTACCTAGACGTGATAATAAGCCTCTTTATTTGTTTAAAAGTGTCATGAGAGTAAAAAGTTACATATCAAGTTCTTTTTTTTTTTTTAATCCAAGCCTTTTCTTTTTGGGGGGTAGAGGGAGTAGGTAGGAAAATTGTTCCTTCAAGGTAATATTCCATAAAGGTTTTTGTACCTTTGGAATTTAAATATGAAAAAATGAGGGTGTCTAGCTTGATACCTACCATAGTAGAATCCATCTCACCTCATGGCTCCAAAAGTAAGAAAAGGATATGAATTAAATTTAAAGGATAAATTAAATTTAAAACATTGAAGTTGTATTTCCATGCCAGACGATGACAAAACTGGGTCTGGAATTGTCAGTTGGATGTTTTCTTGTTTCATGATTATTTATGCAGCTGTTACTTAGCGGACATTAGTTCCTAGTTGAATGTTGAAACAAATAATGCATCTGATTAGGTATACCCAGAATGTATGTTATGGGGTTGTTTTGTGACATGTAGGTGTCGTGTTATTTTCCTCTGTATGATACTTGTTTAATGAGAGATTATGCCAGTAGCAATTAGAGAACTGTTTTTGTTTTATACAGCCCCAAATACGACATCGGTGAAATTAGAGTTGGTTGGAGAGGGGCAGGCCCCTCCTCTGCTTACTCCCTCCCTGTGGGGCTTCTCCCAGGCTGCTCTCCAGACTCCCAGACTCACAGCAGCGGGGATGTAGAGACATGACTGATGCGGAGGGACAGGGGATGCCCTGGCTTCTGGTGTCAGCTTCCAACTACACATTATGCACTGGCCTTCCGAAAAATGTATTTTCTCTTATTGTGAAGGGAAAAAAAATCTCTTTCATTATGGCTTTCAATTTTATTCAGCCGATAGGCAGGTGAAAAATTGAAATACATCACAACTGCTGGTGAATTAAAACAAGATCAGAGTATTGCTTGCAAAGTATGTTGGCACTGTTGTAGATTTGCTCTTTTCTTTTGACAAAAAATCATATTATATTTATATCAAAGTAGACCAAGTATTTTAGGAAGAGTATCCTCAATCAGAGTTTAATAACTATGGATGAGTCTTACTCGAGTTTTTTTTCACAATTAGTCTTACCATCCGTGAAGGAAATAGACCATGTAGCTTACATACGTATAATGTTTATAATTTAGCACATGTATCTCATATTAAACTGCAATTTGGAAAAAAGCTATTGTAGTAATTTGATGCCTATGGAATTTATATTTCTAATATTGCTGTAGAGTAACGTTGTATTTTTTCTTTTTCTCTTCCTTCCCTCCTGCCCCTCTCCTGCCAACAGTCCTGGTACCTGGGCTAGCTTGGTTCCTTTCCAAGTATCAAATAGGACACCCATCCTACCGGCAAATGTCCAAAATTACGGTTTGAACATAATCGGAGAACCTTTCCTTCAAGCAGAAACAAGCAACTGAGGGAAACATGAAATACAACACTAGTTTAAGAAATTTAAAAAAAAAAAAAGGAAAAGAGAAGACTGGACAAAACAAAACAAACAAAAAGGGAGAAAGGAAAGAAACTGAAGAAAGAAGATAATAGACCAGCAATCGCAGCACTTACAATCACTAATTCCCTTAAGGTTGAAACTGTAATGACATAAAAAGGGTCGATGATATTTCACTGATGGTAGATCGCAGCCCCTGCAAAGTAGCCTTTGTTACATGAAGTCCGCTGGGAAATAGATGTTCTGTCTCTATGACAATATATTTTAACTGACTTTCTAGATGCCTTAATATTTGCATGATAAGCTAGTTTTATTGGTTTAGTTTTCTTGTTGTTTACGCATGGAATCACTATTCCTGGTTATCTCACCAACTAAGGCTAGGAGGCGGCATCAGAAGTGCTGGGTGACAGAGCCATGAGCCAGCCATTTTATAAGCACTCTGATTTCTAAAAGTTAAAAAAAATATATATGAAATCTCTGTAGCCTTTAGTTATCAGTACAGATTTATTAAATTTTGGCCCTTAACCCAGCCTTTTCCAGTGTGTAACCCAGTTTGAAATCTTAAAAAAAAAAAGAAAAAAAAAAAGAAAAAAAGAAAAAAAAAAGAAAAAGAAAAAAGGAAAAAAAAAAACAGTTTGAACACAAAGGCTCTATGGAAGAAATGCCTCTATGTAGGTGAAGTGTTATCTCTGCATGCAACAGTAAAAATTAATATAATAGTTTCCCCACAAAAGAAACACTTAACAGAGGCAAGTGCAATTTATAAATTTATATCTAAAGGGGAATCATGATGATAAGTCCTTCAGCCCTTGGACTCTAAATTGAGGGGATTAAAAAGAATTTAAAATAATTTTGAACGAATTTATTTTCCCCTCAGTTTTTGAGGGCAGTAAAAAGGCATTAAATCAAGACAAATCATGTGCTTGAGGAAAAAAAAATTAATGAAAACACAGCACTTATGTTGGTTTAGCTGCAGCCTCCTTGGAGGTAGAATTTATTTATTTAAAATTACTGGTTGCATCAAGAACCCATAGGGTGTACAAAAGGTTCTATAAAATCTGCATTCTAGAGACAAAGAGGCAGGCAAATCCATGTCACAAGGGTAAAGCTTACAGTTTACAAACTGGGAACGCCAGGGTGTAGGATATAAAAATGCACTCTTGAGAAAACAAATGTAATCAGGGTGCTGAATACTTGCATGGTGCTTTCAGACATTAGCCTTGTTCAACAAATTTCTTGTATTGACAGATCTGTGGTGTGCATGGGCAGACACATTTTTGCCTCTATGTCTCTTAAAATTTTAATTAAAAATACTCTTTCCAGTAATCCTAATTTGCACGAAGATATAATGTCCACATTACGTGCCTTGCCTTGAAATCTAAAAAACAAAAAAACCACAAAAAAACACAAAAAAGTGACATCACTACACTTGTTTTGCTGCATTTATTATCATTTTAAATCTTTACCATTTTTATGACAAAATATTTTGTACTCCAGACGAAGAAAAATGTGTGACATCATGGATTTTTTAGACAGTTATACCTTTATCTCACATTTATAAAGCATATCATGGCTGTGTATAGTTGCCGCTTAAAAATTGTAATCGACCAGCAATATTTTCAGTATTTTGGTGTTTTTTCTATTAACCTTTCATGTTTTTCATCTTCCAATTAATATTTGGGGGGGAGGGATTTCAAATTTATACGAATTATGCAATACCAAGTTTTGCCTATGTAGGTAGTGCTTTTAGCTGTATTGGTTATTATAGGTAAGTACACAGATTTAAAAAAAAAATAATGTATGCTTTTTTTTTTGTTTGTTTGTTTTAATTGACCAAAGTGGGTACTGCTATTTTTGCAGTGTGATGAGGTCCTTTTGTGTACTGAGAGATGGACAGGGGATTTTTTTTAATATACATATATATATATTCTGGGGTGGGTGGGAGGATTTTTAACACTTTACAGTGTAGCTGTGAAACAGTGCACCCTGAGATGGGCCTGGGCTGCACAGCGACTGTTCTGCCTACTGTGATAAACTTCAACTTCACAGGTTTCCCTCTCAAACTCCCCACCTGGGGTGCAAGCGGAACTCCTTTCTGCTTTTCATAGCAACAGAGTAAGCGCAAGCAAACACAACCAATTCACCTGGAGGCAGACTTGGCTTAAAACAAACGGTCTTATCTTTTTTAGGGGGGGGGCATGGTCGTTTTTCTTGAAAGTTCCGGATCCACAGTGGAGAGGGAGCCTGTCTCATAGTTAGCAAAGATAGTCGTTGAAAAGTACATCTAGCAGATGTTTCAACTTCGGGGCTGAGCATACTTTCTCCTCTAAACTATGCCATCCTGCTGGAGGGGGTGCTCCCGCATCCTTTCCCCACCACTTTCCTTCCCCATTTCTTCATTTCATGAATGTTAGTCTGTGATTTACCTGGGACTCACTACTTCAAAAGGACGGTAGTGCGCTTGGAAATTTTTTTTAATATCCAGGAGATTGAACAGAGGGCTATTATTACATGTATTCGGACTTCTAGATTAACATCAAAGTTCAGTTTTTAAGGAACAAAAATAATAAGTCTTGTTAAGTTTTCATTTTACCTGCCCTTTTTAAACAGAGAACCAGACTAGAAGGGAGATAGAGAATTTTTAGAAATGAATTTTCCTGTGGATGAATTAAGCCCATTAGATGCTGATGGGATTTTTGTTTTTAAGGGATGGTACCTCAAGTATATATTGGATTTAATTTCCCCGGAGGGCTAGAGGGTGAATGGAGGCTGGTTCTACTTTACTCTGCCCCCCTGCCCCCCCCCCCCCCCCAGTCCCATTGAGGGAATTCATTACCAGGGGGAAAACCTTTTAGAATTAGTGACACATGGTGGGCTGTCCTGAGGAGCCCCGACCCCCTTCCCCCAGGCCATGGCCTAATAAAATAAACTGTCTGTTGTTCTCACAGCATATCATTTAATAATGAATACTTTAGAACAATGCTTATGGGCCTGAGAATTGTGTTTGATTAGCCCATTCAGTTCGATAGCCCCAATGCTGAAAAGCACAGCAGGAGCCGCAAGTTCAAAAGGAAGTCCAGTCATTTCTGTGATGACTTGCCCTGGTGGAAAACAGATCATCTCAGCCAAGCTCTTCATGTCTCTTCAACCTAGTAGGTGAACAAATCAACCTCACAGGACACGCAGTATTTTTTTAAGAGCAGAGTCGCTCTCTTTTTTTTTTGCCAGTGAATGAGCAGCTCTAGCTAAATAAGTTACACACTGTGGGTATTCCTGCCTGCCTCTTGAATACAAAGGCCTAGTTCAAGTGTTGCTTTTTATTTTTTTTAATCATTTTTTTTTTCTCCTTTCCTTTTGAGATAAAACTCTTAAAAAGATACTACTCTCTATATAATCTCAAATCCATTTCGGCCTCCTCGTCTTTTTACCAGGAAGTATCTTGTGACTAAGGGCCCCCCCCCCCCCTTGCAGGTCTTGCACGCCCCTCCCCTCCCCAGAACTGCAGAGCTACAGGATGGTGAAGGTCACCCAAGGGCATCAGTAGGGGGTGGCGTCTCCAGCCCCGGCTCCGCGGCACTGTTCAGCTTTCCCTGCGTTGCTTTGCAGCCCACCCCTCACAGTGCCTCTGAAGTGTTTCCTCTGGAGTGACATGAGCGTTTGAGGCTTGTCTAAGGAGAAAAAAGAAAAAGGCAGTGAAGGAGACTGTACATAAAGACATGGCAAAAATCTTAATTATAGCAATATAGTTATGGGGTAATGTTCGGGTGGGCAGCTCCATTAAAAAAAAAATATGTGAATGAATCTGTGAAGCTGCGAGTAGCAAGAAGAGCGAAAGGTCTTCTTCATGAACCGCCTACCTTGTAGACAGTAATTTGTACACTGTATAGTTTTGTTAAGAATTTTTTTTTAAATTAAAATTCCCATGTTTGTAAAGCTAACTTTTTAACAATTATAATGGAACTATATGTTGTTTCCATTTTTAAAGTAAACAAGAATATTCCTTGTTTGGAGACTGGACTTGAGTTAAAACTCTCCAGGCTCTTAAGTTATGTATTAAAAAAAAAAAAAAAATCTGTCCATGTTAGGAGTTATTTCACAGATTCCTGTGCTTGAAAAGCATAGGATACTAATCCTTTAAAAAAGTGTAAATGGAGAAAAGTTATATTTTATGAAGGTTATTTTGTTGTATTTAGTATTGGAAAAGTTGGTTTTCAGAGCATTTCAGAATGTCGGAAGCACCACTGTCTTTTTATTAGTATATACGGCCTTTAGCAAAAGTTTTTGTGATTGTTACGTGATGGTATTTAAGGTTGTTTCACAGAGCATTCAGGATAGGCAGAAAATGACAAAACCGTGCTATGTCTCACATAACGTGTCCTCAGGGAGCAGAATCTTGGATTTGTGACTTGTAGCTTCATAAGGACTCAACAAAAGAGATTGCACAGGGACATCTTCAGCGGTGTGACACCAGGACATGTGTTCTTTACCTAGATTCAAACTCTATGTACCGTGTGAAACGAAGGCTGCAGAAAGTTATCCCATATTCAGTGTACAGTATTCATTTGTAATGAAACAACTCTACAATATTGCTGGCAGATAGGCCCCAAGCATGACATTCAGTATAGTTTACATGTTCCTGTCAAGGTCTTTGGTTAACATTAACCAGCTGCATGCTTCCTGGACTTTAAAAAATTGGGTTTCTATTGAAAACTTTTTTTTTCTTAAATGTGCAGGCTGTTCAAGTCCAACTGTAAAAGCTCAAAATTGAATGTTCTACTCCATGCTGAAGGAGCTGGAAGCTGCCTTCTTCATATTTTGCACTTTCTGGTAGTTCCCCTGTTTTTTTCTAATTCCTTAAAAATTGTGTGGGTGGGGTGGAGCACTGCAGTTGGGGGGTAACATGGACCACTGATTTTTGCCCTTTGACCCTGCACAATGACCTTTGCATCAGCCAAACTCATTGCCATGACAACTCTTTGTACTGTGTCCGTGCCACAGATCTGTTGGTGACATTGTTCATATAGTCAAAGGGGACAAGTTGGAGACGGTCAATTTTTACATTTTTTTGTTGTTGTTGCAATTCTTTCTTCAATGGTTGTAAGTAGTTTTGTTTTTTTGTTTTTTTTTTAATAATAAAAGGGTTCACTAGTTAAGACTCTTTAGAAATATCTGTGTGTTGCAATTCAAATTGTTGAGATTGTGAAAACGCTTCAGTGCCACTAGCCTATGAGCACGCCAGCCCCAGCCTCTGATAACTTCTATTGCATGATACAGTACCAGTAACAAATGGTGGCCTACATACACACAAGGCAGTGTGAGCTGGTGACACTAAAGCCAGTCTTGTATTACTGTATTTTTGACAGAATGGTTTTGAAAACTGTGCTACAGGGACTGATGTGGCAAATATATCTCTTTATGCAGAAGGAAGTCTTTTTTTTTTTTTTTTTTTTAAGAAGTATGGCTTATTATGCATTCTTCATCGAGGGCATTGAAGTTGCATGGACTGAAAAAAAGTTGATGCAAAACGAGAAAGAAACAAACAAAAAAAAAAAACCAGCAAAATGTTTACCAAAAAACTCAAACAAATGAGCAGTGCCTGTTCAATTTCACAGTCTCTGTTGAGTTCAGTTGTAAATATGTTTCAAATGACATTTTCTTGGAAAAAAAAAAAAATCTCTACAGCATTGTAGAATGTGAGGGGTAACTCCATCCCAGGCATAGGCTTCTCAAAGCTGCATTAGATTATGTCTTCATCAAGCTGTTAATTTGTGCTTATATCACATAGAACTTTTAGCATCCTGGGAAGAGGTGCCCTCACCTCAATGATATTTCTCTGAGAACAACTTTTGTAGGACTGTGTGTTTCTTTAGATACATTTAGTACAACTGTAGGTGACGAGTAGTCAGTTATTGCTTGCTAGCTACACACCAGGGTTGATCCATTTTAAAACTTTTGGCATTTTTGTCCTCGTGGGCCATAAATACAGAACCTTGTGTTTTAATTAAATTTTTTCAAAAAGGAGGCACATGCACAGTCTCCGTGTAACAAACCTTTAGCAGTAGGAGGTATTATATGACAGTTACTTAATTTCTGGCGTTCAGACCTCTGGGATCAACCCCAGACTGGGCCAGAATGTTAGCGAAGGTTTTATTGTGCCCGGTTGGAGGATAATGTTCTTTGGGTACTTTTTGTGGGTTGCAAATGAACTCAATTGCCACAAGTTTTAAACTGGTGTAAATCAAGCTTGACTTAATGTGATTGTTACTGTTATATCCAGCCTATACTGCTAGCAGCTGCTCATACTGCAGTCAATTACTGGAAGCAGATATATTTCCTATGCAAAAACTGTTTAAACAATAAAATGAGCTATGCTACAGACTCTGGCCTCATGTTTTATTTTCCTCCTCCACCTCTTCCCGCCGCTCTTCCTACGTTAGCGTTGGGGTCAGTATATCTTGGAAGTGGATCTTGGTCCTTCCATCTGGGAATTTTGTAGCATGGGTTTAATTTCTTAGCATCTGGGATGGTTACTATTTCAGTTCGGTACTTCCAATTGCACTGGGCACGTGTGTATGTTTAAACCCTTCTTGCAATTCCTACTACGTGTAGTCCTCCCAAGCTCTCTAAACAATGACAGTAGAAATGCAAGTGCAGCTCTAGAATTTCAGCCCCCCACTCTCTGAGAAAGGCCTTTCAGCAATGAGGTGAAGATGTAACGTGTGCCCGGGATGACTGGACTGTGGTCTCCTCGACTGAAAAACCACAAGGGCCTCAAACACACACACTCAACAGAAAAGGTAAGTCCCGGGGTCACCCTTCGGCTGTGGGTTTAGTGGTTTTGCGAGTACTGGAGGAGAAGAATTTCTTTCTTCCAATGCCTGAAAAGGAGCAGCATCTTAGGTTTCCAAGGAGCGGTGCTACTTTTCAGTGCGAGCAGGGTCGATGTTCCTTATGCACAGGGAGGTGGGACGCGAGCTGAAACTGAGGATGGGGTCCCAAATCCAGACTCCTTGAATACAGCAATTCTGAACGGAGTCAGCTGGAGTTCAAAAATAGCTAATTGAAAAGGAATGAGCTTAAAGGGTTTTGCGATCCACCTGAGTGATGTGTACAAATGAAGCAAAACTAATGCAAGCTTCATTGAAAAGAGATAAAAATGCCTGGAATTTGACCATCCCAATCAGAGACTTGCTGAAACGATCCGACTGCCTGATCCCACCACCTCTAATTCATGACTCGGGTCCCTTTCACCTCCCCAAACCGCCCTGATACAGTGGGTTTACATTGCTGTGTGTAGAGTTGCATGGAAATCAGTTGACCGCTATCTACTGAAAAAAAATGGAGAATCCTGGACGGCTCCAAGATGAGATGGTAATTGGATTTTTTAGAAGATTGAGAAATGTCCTGGGAAGTAGTTTTAAGAATATTATAATTGAAATAAAATTTTTACGTATAGAGCGACTTTTTGCCCTGATGAAAATGTTTGGCTTTGTTGGCATCGATCGGAGACAGCAGTGAGGAAGTGTACACAACAATTACTTCAAGTCCCTGCTCTAGAGTTAAACTGGCTGCTTCCAAATGCTGGGAATGGCCAGCTGTATAGCCAGTTACATAAACTTTCTTTGCCTCAGTTCCCTTGTCTGTAAAATTAGATATTAGTGAGAGTGTCTCATTAGGCTGTTGAGAGAATGAATGAGATTGTGCGTGTAAAGCTTTCAGTGCTGGAAATGTGTTACTTATTATTACTATTATCATTATTATTATTGGCTTCATCATTGGGCAGTGTGACACATTAGTCAGAAATGAATGGATTCGTTTCTTTTAGAGTGAGGACATGAAGATATGAGTTATTTTCATTAGCAATTGGTTTTGTGTGCGTGTGTGTGTGTGTGTGTGTGTGTGTGTGTTGTGTGTGTTATTGAAATAATTGAATTGCTGCTGGTTGGAGAACATTACTTCTTTCCCTTTTAGTTTTAATTCTGTGGCAGCCAGCAAGTCTCTACTGATAGATATTCCAACAGAGTCCTTCCAAGAGACCATTTCTTGAATGGAAACTGCACGTCTGTACATGACCTCATCTTAGCTTCTAGAAGTTCCCTTCAGGTGATGTCAATACTTTCCTTTCTTTGTGAGGGAAGAAAAGCATTGATTTCTTAAGTCTGTTAATTTTCTAAGTAGCTTTATTTTATAGGAGACACAAGAATTTGCAAGGAATAGAAGTTTTCTCAAATAGAGAAAAGTCACGAGAACTGAACGGAGGACCTTGGGGGCAGAGGAAGCCCCAGGCAAGAGTGCAGCATCTGACTCTCTTCCCTCCTTGGACAAGCTGACAGCTGGCATCTGTGCTCCGCTCACATGACACTCCATTCTTTCCTCTTAAGGTGGGGACTGGATAAGGAGATGAAATCTGCAATGGGCTGGGAGAGATTGGATAAGCCTGAGATATGCAGCTTTCCAGACTTCATACGGAGGAGCCCCACAAAGTCTTTACAGGACAGCGTAGCTGCTCCCACAGGAAAGGAAGCAAACGTTCTGTTCTTTCCTTCCAGGCCACCTCCCTCTGTGGAATTCCCCTCTTCTTGGTTCTCCCTTCACTCCCTGCTCACCCAGTCCCAAATGCCCCCAAACCATCCTTGGGTTGTCCAAAATTGCTCTTTCTGTTCAGGGTTGGAAACTTCAATGATCCTCATGGTGTTTCTTATTCTAAAATGGTCCTTTCCTCCATGTCAACAAAATGCCCCCCTCTGGGGTACTCTGGGCTACTGGATTTTAATGTGACCAAAGTAGTCCACGTAAGGGCCTGAAGGATAGATGGAGGGCAGAGTAGCGGTGGGAAACTTGCATTTTCCAAGAAGTTCTCACCACTGTTATTTTTTAACAATAAATGATTCCTCTCTGGGTGGATTATATGAAGAAGTCTTTGCCGTATGCAATTTATTGCTGCGGGGGTCAAAAATGCAGATGGTCACAGCTTGAGGGCAGGGGGGCAGGGCAGGTAGCATAACTGGGTTAACAGGCAGAGTTAACAAATGGGGACTGTGGGGATTGGCAACCTGAAGGGTGTGTCCACATTTAACAACAACAGCTGGGGGATGTTCTGTCTCCCAGAAGCCCCCTCAGCGCTTTCCCCACCCCCATTAGTGTGACCGTGGATGCAAATGAGCCCAGGGCTGCCCTGGATCCATGCCCAGCACCCTCCAGCAGCCGCCCAGTACCTTTCATGGTACACAGGGAAAAGACACTTTCCTCAGAAAGAGAGACTTAGAAGGTGAGTCAAATCCACCCTGTCCTGATCGTATATGTTTTTCCCAATTACTGTTTCTCACATTTTTACTGTTCCAGAATCAAAATTCTCTTTGTTAGTACAAAAATAAAGTGGCTTTACACCTATCCAGAGAAACATATAAGAGGAGTGGCACTGATGGAACTTCATTATGATGAGAAATTCAAATTAAAATATTTTAAAAGAAATTTCAGCCCCAAATCCATTTATACTGCAGTTCCTTGTCTAATTTGTAAAAACACAAATACACGAACAACCTAATGTTTGCCATACTAAACCAAAATATCCAGAATACTTAAATAAAATTCCAGGCAAAACTAAATGTAAACTGGAATTTCAAGAATGTGCAGAAGCAGGAGTACACGGGCATATATGTGGCTTGCCCGTTAATTTCACTGTGAACTTTTATTTGTGAAATATTGTTTGGGTTGTTTCATAATCTAGCAAAGTAATCAGTTCCAAATTAGTGTTCAGATTAAATAAAAATAACATAGATTAAAAAATATCCTGGCCTATTTGTACACATAAACATTCTTTTCCATTTCAGAGAAGCTTTCAGAAAAACACACATAGTGAGAAGTCAAGGGTTAAGCCTAATTAATTTTTCTTCATATCTTATAGCTGACACAGGCAGAGGAAAGGAAAGGAAATCGTAGTGTCCTTTGCTTCCTTCATTTGGAAGAAAGTCCATACACGAACTAGAATATAATTAGTGACTTTTAATGAATGCAAATATTTTAATGTGTGAGGCACAGCCTAGGAAAAGCAAGAATCAAATTAAGGAAAAAATAAAGATATAAACAAAAAAATGTAAATATCACTTGTAGGTCATAAGAAAGGACTAAGATCACAGAAAACTTTTTGTACATATTCCATTTTAGATCCAGCTCCATGATAGTCAAGGTTATAGCTAGCCTTTAACTGATTAACTAATTAGAATAGATGGAATACAGTAGAGATGAAAGAAAGGATTCTTAAATATTCTTGACTTTTTCGGATATATTTGTGGGTTCTTCATAAACACAACATATATGTACCTTCAGTTTTTCAGAGAAGTTCTGATTTTATCTACTCTTATTTTGATTAGTCAGCTAAACATATAGCTACATTTAACTTTTATCTCCTTGTAAAACTGCATATAAATTCCTTAAGCAGAAAAGACCCAGATTTATTTTAAGGCTTGGGATAAAAGGTGTAGCACTGGAATGATCTCTCGTCCATGAGAAGAGAAACCCGTTAGGTCTGGTAGAGATTGTATTAATTTTCTCCTTGACCTCTTGCCTGAGTAGCTTGAAATCAAAACTGGGTTCTGCTCTAGCTTATGTCCTCACTGGGAGTACTTATTAAATTGTGAGTATGTTACCTGGTGCTAATGAAAGCCACATGGGTTGCTCCAGGTTCAGTGATTTCCCCTTCTGATTTTCTGGTTCTGGAGCCCTGTTTCCACTGGCTGCCCCTCCAGTGAGAACTCTCAGGGCACATTCTCCATCCAGTTTTTGGTTTTTTTTTTTTAGATGTTAGGGGTAGGAATTAATTAATTAATTTTTGCTGTATTGGGTCTTCGTTTCTGTGCGAGGGCTTTCTCTAATTGTGGCAAGCGGGGGCCACTCTTCATCGCGGTGCGCGGGCCTCGCACTATCGCGGCCTCTCTTGTTGCGGAGCACGGGCTCCGGACGCGCAGGCTCAGGAGTTGCGGCTTACGGGCCTAGCTGCTCCGCAGCATGTGGGATCCTCGCGGAGCGGGGCTCAAACCCGTGTCCTCTGCATTAGCAGGCAGATTTTCAATCACTGCGCCACCAGGGAAGCCCCTCCATCCAGTTTTAAGGAGGTTTGTGTGGAGAAATAAGTCTAATAGCACATGTTACAAATCATCACCAAATCAACAATATCAAGATTTACCCCGAACAGTGACAGAGGTACATAACGGGATGACAGAGTGCAGGAAACTTTCAAATAAGAGGGAAAGGGCTTTGTTGGCAGTAACACAAGAGTGGGCATAGTTTACATTTGTTGAATGATTATTGAGTCAGGACCTGGGCCAAGTATTTTACTTCTATTATCTTAGTTAATCCTATTCCTGTTTTACCAACGAGAAAACTGAGGCACAGAGGTGAGGTGACTTGTTCAAACAAACAGTGGAAATGATAGATTTAAATATCCTCCAATGAGCAGCCCTAACTTGCTTAACATGTGTCTTACAATTTGGTCTGATGAAATCGTTTGCTTATCTTTTTTTGAATAGTATAGAACTTGAAGATCTTAGAATTCTCTTACCCTCAAATCGGAACTAAAGCAACTTTAATCGGATTAAAGCAATCATTGACCTTCTCTGTTTTCCAGGATTTATGTGAGGATAGTTTGTCATCAATTTTAATTGCAAAATTATAAACCTCATTAAGTTTTGGTGAAGGTGGACATTGGAAACTCAGTGTCATTCAAAATGTTACCCTACCATCATATTCTTTACTAATTTATCATTGGGCTTATATTAAAACAATAGAGTAATAGTGATCATTTATTAAGGACCTACTACTGTGGTTCAGGGCCTGTGCTAAATATTTTACATACTATATTTAATTTAATTCTCAGTAATATTCTAGCTGTCAATATCCCCATTTTTCAGATGACAAAAAAAGGAATTCAGAGATTAAGCATTTTACTCCAAATTCACGCATCCTTGATGTGGTGGACCCAAGATTAGAACCCAGGTATGCCTGACTGCAAAAGCCACGATCGTTACCTTTGCGTTATGTCTTTTAAATTCAAATAAATCAACAAAAGATATTGAAAGAGTAAAACCTTTTCAAAGTGAATGATTTTTATTGTCATAAGCATTTTTAAATTGAACCATATTTATTGTCATAATAGCACTATCACCTCCTCAGAGGAGACTTTTTGTAGCGTGGAATACAGTGTTTTGCAGCTCCGGCTAAGATCTGGTCCAGGTTATGTGTTATGGGGTCCCACTCTTGATGAGCTCACAGATCTGAGGATGGCTTAAAGGTGCATGTACCCTTGTGAAAACCAAACCAAACTGGAAGTCAGAGGCAGAGTTAGGGCACCTGGCAGTGTTCCTCAGTCTTCACTCCTAACATTCATTCAGAGGCAAGAGGAGAGAGCTCAAGTCCCGCGCTAACACTGTCTTGGCCCATAGCTTTGCAGGTACCTAAAATTGGGAAGTAGTTTCTCGCGTTCACCTGGAGATGTCGGTGGTTTACTGTCGGCCAAGCAGTCTAATTATGATGCAAGTGGGCTTCCAGGCCTCCCTCAGCAAGTTTTCTTTCACGCTGGGTGCCCTGAGGAGAGAGGAGGGGCTTATGGTATGGCCTCATTGTTTGAGGTTGCCATGCAGGTGCCCCGCTGGGAAACAGTGGATTCCATTGATGGTGCGTGGCCCTGCACAGGCCCGCACATAGTGCTGCGGGCAGGTCCGGAAGGCAACAGTGAGGCAAAGCCAGGTGGAGGGTTCAAGAATGAAAATGGCCGCCTTTTCCTGACAGAATTCATCACAGCCATGCTGGAGACTACCTCAATATTTTGAAATACCAGTCTGTGAGTCTGGACAGATGCTTCAGCTCTAAAGCCCTGATATTATGTCAGATGCTTCTATTTTCAGAATCGTCCACAAATAGAGAACTCTAAGTCTTGAATGTGGTCAATTAGATGCACTTTATTTTTAAAGAAAGTATGTCTGAAGAACTGTCTTTCCTGCAAAAGGGGAAGAAGAATCTAGAAGCTTCCTTGGGTTTGTTTAAATTTTTTTGTTTACTGGAAGAAATAAATATAGATAAGAGGGTAAAATATATCATGGGATTAAAAAAAATCATTACTGTGATTTTTCAATAAGGCATGGCTAAGAGCCTTAATTTCACATTGCTGAGCTTTGTCTTCAGGCCTGATTTTTCTAAGCCAAATGCTTCTAAGCAGAGAGGCACACAGACACGGCAATACATACATGGAAAACTACGAACATGGAAAATCAGGTAGGAATGGGTATAGGAATGTAGCCCAGCCTTGCCCTGCCACACTTTTGAGTGCGAAATCATTCATTTCTTCATCCACTCATTTAGGAAACACTTATTAATCTCATATAACCTGGCACTAGATACATGCTTTTGATCCTTGGCCATCAGTTTTGCAGGCTTCTTGGTTTCCAAGTTGTGGAATAAAATTCACCTTTAAGCTGGGGCCCAGGTGATCATTTTCATTCTCTTCAAAAACTTTATTGGCAACAACCAGGTGCCAGCACCATGATTTGCACTGGAGGCACAAGAGGAAGAAAAACCGGCTTTCTCCTTCCTACAGGTTCTCCTTCCTTGGCGCAGGGCGGGGCTTCTAGTGCCTTTGCAGCATTTCCTGTTTAACTGGAATCTGAGGGCAGCTCCAGTTCAACAGAAGTAAACGAGGTAAGGTATGACAAGTGCTTGGCACAAAGCGAAAGTTTGTGGGGGAATTACTAAAAGTCTTGAGGCCTCAGTTTCCTCATTTAAAATTTACCCTCAGGAAAATGGGAACAATAAGACCTACCTTTAATGGTTGCTGTGGAGGATTAAATGAGATCATGCTCGAGCTTCTCCCGTCACAGTGCCTGATACGTAACACATGGACCAGAAAGGGTGCTAGCCATGGTTGTTAGCAGTTTTGGATAGCTTGTTTCTCTCAGTCTTTCTATAGCTGAATTTATGGACGACCCTGTGGACTGAGGCCATCCTCAGTGCTCCCAAAAGACTTGTCATGTGGAGTTTCAAAGTGCATGAAGTAGACTTCGTTTACTTAAAAATCTCAGACTCCTGTCTGATTAGCACCATATTCCAGCTTTACTCCTCCAGTGCTCCTTCCTCAGGCATCATTTTCGCCTCATAGTATGTTCTTTTTCCCCTCTTTGTCCGACAGGGACAGGGAGGGTGTCAAGGAAGAGGTTTCCCCTTCCCTGATTCCCACAGTTACCCTCGCTCTGAGTCTCTGCTGAGGGAACCAGCCTGTCTACCTTCGGGAAGATTAGAAAACCAACCCCCGGCCTTGGCACAACAGCATGGATGTGTGGGCAGCAGCTAAGCTGAGAAACCCGTCTGGACATCAGGCCCCCAGGGAAAATGTGTCTGGCTCTGTTTTTATTGGCTTCCAGGGCAACCTTCTGACCTGACGTCATGCTAACTGAGGATTGTGGGAAAGTCCATCTGACCACCAGTTTCCTGCAGGTGGCTTTTGATTAAGCCGAAGGAGGGGCCTGAGAACGCAGCGTGCAGCCTGGGTCTCCAGGGAGGTCCTGTGTCAGCACCATCTCCCCTGGCCTGGAGAAGAGAGGAGGAGAGCAGGGAAGGACCAACCCAATCTAAGGAACCAACGTCGCATGCACAAACCAACAGATTTTTCACCGCTTGGCTTAATTTGAACGGTAGCAGCTGGCCCTGCACTTGGCGGCCATGGGACAAAGGGCTTTTCTCCAGCTATAGGGTCACAAGAGTGGAATCCTGGTCAGCACAGAGTAAAATTTAACTTCTGTTTATTTTTTTTTCCCCTTACTTACAACACTTTTGGTCCCCAAACGCGCTCCCACATTCCTCCCTACCCATTCCCCCTCACCATGTTCTGACCAGGTTTCTGACGTGGATATTCTCAAACCGGACATCAGTTCACTGCCTTTGACTTACTGGCCTTCCCAAGATTTGGCTAAATCTGATAAGAGTTAAGTGAGTTTTGCTTGGCAGGTGCCAAAGAAGGAGCAGGTCCTAAGGGGAGAAAACAAAGTGCAGTTTATACATGTTAACGTACCTTGGCCTTATCTGGCCTCTTGAGACGGGCCCTCTCTCTTCCCCTCTCCTTCCCTCCTCAGTGGCTGGTGCCCTGCAGCTTCTGCTTCTCACAAGTGTCCCAGCTCATCCCTCCCTCTGCCCTCATCCTGTCCCTTCCTCCTTTCCTTGTCACCGTCAGTAGTGCCTCCTTTCCACAGGCACTGAGTCTTCACCGCTCTCTCTGCCCCACAGTCTCCACTTTCCCAGAGGCCTTTTCGTTTTCTCATGGGTTGGACTTCATGTAATTTGAGGATGCGGATAAGAAACTGCAGGGGGCAAGATTTAAAGACGGGCAGTGTGTCCTGGAAAGAGCCAGGTAGATTTGAGTCCCAGCCATGTGTGTTTGGGTCAAGTTGCCTAGTCACTCTGAACATCAATATCCCCATCTACAGAGTGAAGATAGTATCCTTTTTCAGAAATGATATATGGAAAGCTTCTAGCTCCGTGCCGCCTAGCAGATACTTCATAAATCATCAGTGTGATTGCTATTATCAGGCTGCTCTAGCTACACCTGAGACCAGTCCTAGGCGAGGGATGACTGTGAAGGAGGTCTGTGATGGTGGGAGGCGTTATTACCACAGCTGCCTGTATCTCCCCATTAGCGTTGTGTCCTACGGCTGCCTCTGAGGAAATCTAGAAGCCAAAGAAGGATGCAGGAGAAACAAGCAGAGAGAATGACGTTGCCCTGCTTGGAGTCCATACCAAGTGGTGACAAGCATGGTCACCTGGGGCCACCAGGGTTTCATTCACCTGAGGAGACAAGAGGCTCAGGGGACCAAGACACTTGGATAATGGGCAGAATTAGCTGCTCTCTGCCAAGACTGGTGACCCTACCTCGGAGGGGTTCCCAAGTCCCCTGGTGACCCCAGCATTCACAGGCCACCATTTTCCTTTTAGGCCAGCGATTTTCCACCCTAACTGCACATTAGAATATCATGTGGGAGTGGGCCTGGCTAGTTTTAAAAGCTCCTCAGGTGAATCCACTGTAATCAGAGTTGAGAATCCCTGTTCCAGACTCAGCCTGAGCCTGTTAGGGCTTCTTCTGTGGAGGGAAGCTCCTTTCCTCTGTCATTTTCCCCAGATGGATCCCAAATGATGATGAAAGCTTGATGGTGATTATTCACATTGCTTAATTTGTGTCATGCTTTAAAACCATTTATTTGCTTTAAAATGTATATGCTTCTTATTCCAGCCAGCATAGTCTAATTTGGTATGGTTATATCCTGCTCAAGCAATAGATCCCAGTCTTCCAATTAAAAAACACAAGCAAGGAAGGGAGAATCATTCCTTAGGTTCCTTTCTGGAGTAACATCAAGAGTCGTTTAGGGGATGTTAAACTTATCCTTATCAGGATAGGTTGAGGAAACCTTCTGGGGTGACTCCTTCATCTCTCTGAACTGGTTGACTAGCTCAAACAAAAAGCCTCACACACACTGATGGACACCTCATCTCCCCGGAAGCCCCCTCCATCATCTGAGCTGCTTTTTTTTTTTTGAAAAGGCAGAATTGCACACCTGTGTTACAAGAAGCCTGCACATTAATGGTTGACCAAGTTTCTACTCTCATTGCTGAGATGTAGCTGTGTCATCCTTGAGTTTTTAGAAAACCATACTTCATTCTAAAGAGTTACTATGAAACAGTGTAGGCATAATAATCATCGAGGAAAACTGAGGTTGATGGCACTGCTATTTTATCTGGAAGGATTACCTAGTCACTCCCCACTGTCAAATATTGATGTTCAGTCACGTGGAAGAGTGACATGACCACTTATGTTAGGTTCAGATGAGCACAACGAGGACTACAAGTTAGAAGTTACAAGGAGACACATTTGTACTAAGGATGATGGAGACTTTTTTTTTTGGCGGTACGCGGGCCTCTCACTGCTGTGGCCCCTCCCGTTGTGGAGCACAGGCTCCGGACGCGCAGGCTCAGCGGCCATGGTTCACGGGCCCAGCAGCTCCGCGGCACGCGGGATCCTCCCGGGCCGGGACATGAACCCGCGTCCCCCACATCGGCAGGCGGACCCCCAACCACTGCGCCACCAGGGAAACCTCGATGGAGACCCTTTTGATGGAATAAATGAGCCTCACACCAGAGTATCTCTTGACCAATCAGTTCAAACACCTGAAGGTCAGAGTTGTATTTGAAGAGGAGTAGCTAGATTATTGTTTACACCAAAGATCTTCAGCTGGCCAGGCAAACGTGCCCCATACGCTGAAACCAACGCAGGCAGAAAAAGGTAAGAGGATAAATTCAATCCGCATCTAAGTACTTTACATACCCATGAGAACTTTAGAAGTTCTCATTACGCTCATTACGCTCATTACGTAAATTCTCTCACGCTCAGGAAACAGACTCAAGGAAGGTAAGTCACTTTCCCAGAGCTTCTCCATAACTGAACGGCAACATTTAAGTCGAGGTCTGCCTGACCTTATTTTACTATAATTCTATCCTGATTGTAGGGTTTCTGCTTTGCTCCTTTTTTTTTTTTTTGCAGTTCGTTCCTTATGTAACATTTGTACTGTATCTTCAGAAACTCATTGGCATTAAGTCAAATCTATATTCAGTACATATTTGGGGCACTGATTTACCCAATATTTGGTCTGGGCATCAGGCAGATTTTTCGATTTGCTGGTAGATATCGTATACCAGGGAGGGCCATCCAGGAGATGTGTTTTCCAAGTGAGTTCATTAAACAGTAAACTCAATAATAGAAAGACTAACTTAGGACTGATTTCAATATGCCAGGCCTGCTTTCATATTAGCTGTTTGTTGACTCGAGATTCACTTCTCACCCTCTGTGAGCCGAAATCATCTTTGTGCTCAACAGGTGTGTCTGGAGTGCCGTGGCGGCTCATGCCTGTGTTCTCAGTCCTGCCGAGCAGATCCAGGTCATTTCCAAATCCTGGTCCTGCTACTTCTCAGCTCATGACCTAGAGCGAGGCATGTATATATCTTTTCTAATGGCTGTTTTTCTCATGGGCTGGTTGGAATGAAATGAAATAAGTTAGTAAATGACATATTAAGTGCCTTCTGGGGTGCTAGTATGGTTTTCTTCCCTTCCTTCCTTCCTTCTTTCCTTTCCAAATACTATCTTAGCTCCCACTCAGCAGAGGCCTTGGGCTAGATGCTGAATATTCGGTAGTAGATTAGAGCTGTTTCTCTTTCTGAACTTAAAGCTCAGTGAGAGATAGACTAACATCAAGCAAACAAAATAACTACACCTTATGAAGACTGCTGTAGGAGAAACAGAAGGTGCAGAGACAGACGGTCAGGGTAGGGCACCAGCCTTAGAGAGGCCAGGCACTATTAATTGCATTGTTCTTACGATTAGAGTTCAAGCGAGTTCTTCTTTAAAAAAAGACTCTTTATAATGGAATTTTTCAATGTATGCAAAACTAAAGAGTGGTACCTATACCATCACTCAGCTATAACCAGTATCAACTGATGACTGCTCACGTTGCTATTGTTTTCTATTTCCATATCCCCCAGCAACTGCATTATTTTGCCAGAAACCTCAGCTATCATATCATAATCTGTAAATATTTCAGTACCTCTTTATAAGTGATAAACATCATACATAAAGAATTCAGATAATCTTACTATTACAACTGAATTTTTGAGGGCCTTGGAGCTGACACTCTTGGCTACGTCTTTTTTTTTTTTTTTTTGCAGTAATTTTTTTTTTAACATCTTTACTGGAGTATAATTGCTTTACAATGGTGTGTTAGTTTCTGCTGTCTAACAAAGTGAATCAGCTATACATATACATACATCCCCATATCTCCTCCCTCTTGCGTCTCCCTCCCACCCTCCGTATCCCACCCCTCTAGGTGGACACAAAGCACCGAGCTGATCTCCCTGTGCTATGCGGCTGCTTCCCACTAGCTATCTATTTTACATTTGGTAGTGTATATATGTCCATGCCACTCTCTCACTTCCTCCCAGCTTACCCTCCCCCCACGCTGTGTCCTCAAGTCCATTCTCTATGTCTGTGTCTTTATTACTGTCCTTCCCCTAGGTTCTTCAGAACCATTTTGTTTTGTTTTGTTTTTTTAGATTCCATATATGTGTGTTAGCATATGGTATTTGCTTTTCTCTTTCTCACTTATTTCACTCTGTATGACAGTCTCTAGATCCATCCACCTCTGTATCAATTTACATTCCCACCAACAGTGCAAGAGGTTCCCCTTTTCCCCACATCATCTCCAGCATTTATTGTTTGTAGATTTTTTGATGATGGCCATTCTGACTGGTGTGAGGTGATACCTCATAGTTTTGATTTGCATTTCTCTAATGATTAGTGATGTTGAGCATCCTTTCATGTGTTTGTTGGCAATCTGTATATCTTCGTTGCAGAAATGTCTTTTTAGGTCTTCCGCCCATTTTTGAATTGGGTTGTTTGTTTTTTTGTAATTGAGCTGCATGTGCTACTTGTATATTTTGGAGATTAATCCTTTGTCAGTTGCTTCCTTTGCAAATATTTTCTCCCATTCTGAGGGTTGTCTTTTCATCTTGTTTATGGTTTCCTTTGCTGTGCAAAAGCTTTTAAGTTTCATTAGGTCCCATTTGTTTATTTTTGTTTTTATTTCCATTTCTCTAGGAGGTGGGTCAAAAAGGATCTTGCTGTGATTTATGTCATGGAGAGTTCTGCCTATGTTTTCCTCTAAGAGTTTTATAGTGTCTGGCCTTACATTTAGATCTTTAATCCATTCTGAGTTTATTTTTGTGTATGGCGTTAGGGAGTGTTCTAATTTCATTCTTTTACATGTAGCTGTCCAGTTTTCCTAGCAGCACTTATTCAAGAGGCTGTCTTTTCTCCATTGTATATTCTTACCTCCTTTATCAAAGATAAGGTGACCATATGTGCATGGGTTGATCTCTGGGCTTTCTATCCTGTTCCATTGATCTATATTTCTGTTTTCGTTCTAGTACCGTACTGTCTTGATTGTTGTAGCTTTGTAGTATAGTGTGAAGTCAGGGAGCCTGAGTCCTCCAGCTCCGTTTTTCTCTCTCAAGATTGTTTTGGCTATTTGGGTTCTTTTGTGTTTCCATACAAATTGTGAAATATTTTGTTCTAGTTCTGTGAAAAATGCCATTGGTAGTTTGATAGGGATTTCACTGAATCTGTAGATTGCTATGGGTAGTATAGTCATTTTCACAATGTTGATTCTTCCAATCCAAGAACATGGTATGTCTCTCCATCTGTTTGTATCATCTTTAATTTCTTTCATCAGTGTCTTAAAGTGTTCTGCATACAGGTCTTTTGTCTCCTTAGGCAGGTTTATTCCTAGGTATTTTATTCTTTTTGTTGTGATGGTAAATGGGAGTGTTCTCTTTCAGATTTTTCATCATTAGTGTATAGAAATGAAAGAGATTTCGTGCATTAATTTTGTATCCTGCTACTTTACCAAATTCATTGATTAGCTCTAGTAGTTTTCTGGTAGCATCTTTAGGATTCTCTATGTATAGTATCATGTCATCTGCAAACAGTGACACTTTTACTTCTTCTTTTCCGATTTGGGTTCCTTTTATTTTTCTTCTTTGATTGCCATGGCTAGAAGTTCCAAAACTATGTGGGATAATAGTGGTGAAAGTGGGCAACCTTGTCTTGTTCCTGATCTTAGTGAAAATGCTTTCAGTTTTTCACCATTGAGAATGATGTTGGCTGTGGGTTTGTCATATATGGCCTTTCTTATGTTGAGGTAAGTTCCCTCTATGCCTACTTTCTGGAGGGTTTTTATCATAAAAGGGTGTTGAATCTTGTCGAAAGCTTTCTCTGCATCTATTGAGATGATCATATGGTTTTTCTCCTTCAGTTTGTTAATATGGTTTATCACATTGAGAGATTTGTGTATATTGAAGAATCCTTGCATTCATGGGATAAACCCCACTTGATCATGCTGTATGATCCTTTTAATGTGCTGTTGGATTCTGTTTGGTAGCATTTTGTTGAGGATTTTTGCATCTATGTTCATCAGTGATATTGGCCTGTAGTTTTCTTTCTTTGGGACATCTTTGTCTAGTTTTGGTATCAGAGTGATGGTGGCCTCGTAGAATGAGTTTGGGAGTGTTCCTCCCTCTGCTATATTTTGCAAGAGTTTGAGAAGGATAGGTGTTAGCTCTTCTCTAAATGTTTGATCGAATTCGCCTGTGAAGCCGTCTAGTCCTGGGCTTTTGTTTGTTGGAAGATTTTTAATCACAGTCTCAATTTCAGTGCTTGTGATTGGTCTGTTTATATTTTCTAATTCTTCCTGATTCAGTCTCGGAAGGTTGTGCTTTTCTATGAATTTGTGCATTTTTTCCAGGTTGTCCATTTTATTGGCATATAGTTCCATGTAGTAATCTCTCATGATCCTTTGCATTTCTGCGGTGTCAGTTGTTACTTCTCCTTTTTCATTTCTAATTCTGTTGATTTGAGTCTTCTCCCTTTTTTTCTCGATGAGTCTGGCTAATGGTTTATCAATTTTGTTTATCTTCTCAAAGAACCAGCTTTTAGTTTCATTGATCTTTGCTGTCATTTCCTTCATTTGTTTTTCATTTATTTCTGATTTGATCTTTATGATTTCTTTCCTTCTGCTAACTGAGGTTTTTTTGTTCTTCTTTCTCTAATTGCTTTAGGTGTAAGTTTAGGATGTTTATTTGAGGTGTTTCTTCTTCAGGTAGGATTGTATTGCTATAAACTTCCCTCTGAGAGCTCCTTTTACTGCCTGCCATAGGTTTTGGATCATCGTGTTCTCATTGTCATTTGTTTCTAGGTATTTTTTGATTTCCTCTTTGATTTCTTCACTGATCTGTTGGTTATTCAGTAACATATTGTTTAGCCTCCATGTGTTTGTATTTTTTACAGTTTTTTTCCTGTAATTGATATCTAGTCTCATAGCGTTTTGGTCAGAAAAGATACTTGATACGATTTCAATTTTCTTAAATTTACGAAGGCTTGATTTGTGACCCAAAATCTATCCTGGCAAATGTTCCATGAGCACTTGAGAATAAAGTGTAATCTGCTGTTTTGGGATTGAATGTCCTATAAATATCGATTAAGTCCATCTTGTTTAATGTGTCATTTAAAGCTTGTGTTTCCTTATTTATTTTCATTTTGGGTCATCTGTCCATTGGTGAAAGTAGAGTGTTAAAGGCCCCTACTATGATTGTGTTACTGTCAATTTCCCCTTTTATGGCTGTTAGCTTTTGTCTTATGAATTGAGGTGCTCCTATGTTGGGTGCATAAATATTTACAATTGTTATATCTTCTTCTTGGGTTGATCCCATGAGCATTATGTAGTGTCCTTCTTTGTCTCTTGTAATAGTCTTTATTTTAAAGTCTATTTTGTGTGGTATGAGAATTGCTACTCCAGATTTCTTTTGATTTCTATTTGCATGGAACATCTTTTTCTATCTCTGCACTTTCAGTCTGTACGTGTCCCTAGGTCTGAAGTTGGTCTCTGGTAGACAGCATATGTATGGGTCTTGTTTTTGTATCCATTCAGCCAGTCTATATCCTTTGGTTGGAGCATTTAATCCATTTACATTTAAAGTAGTTATCAATATGTATGTTCCTATTACCATTTTCTTAACTGTTTTGGGTTTGTTATTGTAAGTCTTTCCCTTCTCTTGTGTTTCGTGCCTAGAGAAGTTCCTTTAGCATTTGTTGTAGAACTTCCTGCCTAGAGAAGTTCCTTTAGCATTTGTTGTAGAACTGGTTTGGTGGTGCTGAATTCTCTTAGCTTTTGCTTGTCTGTAAAGGTTTTAATTTCTCCTTCGAATCTGAATGAGATCCTTGCTGGATAGAATAATCTTGGTTGTGGGTTTTTCCCTTTCATCACTTTAAATATGTCCTGCCACTCCCTCTGGCTTTCAGAGTTTATGCCGAAAGATCAGCTTTTAACCTTATGGGGATTCCCTTGTATGTTATTTGTTGTTTTCTCTTGCTGCTTTTAATACTTTTTCTTTGTATTTAATTTTTGATAGTTTGATTAATATGTGTCTTAGCGTGTTTCTCCTTGGATTTATCCTGTATGGGAGTCTCTGCACTTCCTGGACTTGATTGGCTATTTCCTTCCCCGTATTAGGGAAGTTTGCAACTATAATCTCTTCAAATATGAGTCCCTTTCTTTTTCTCTTCTTCTTCTGGGACCCCTATAATTTGAATGTTGATGCGTTTAATGTTGTCTCAGAGGTCTCTGAGACTGTCCTCAATTCTTTTCATCCTTTTTTCTTTATTCTGCTCTGCAGTAGTTATTTCCACTATTTTATCTTCCAGGTCACTTGTCCATTCTTCTGTCTCAGTTATTCTGCTCTTGATTCCTTCTAGAGAATTTTTAATTTCATTTATTATGCTGTTCATCATTGTTTGTTTGCTCTTTAGTTCTTCTAGGTCCTTGTTAAACGTTTCTTGTATTTTCTCCATTCTTTCTCTATTCTATTTCCACGATTTTGGATCATCTTTACTATCACTACTCTGAATTCTTTTTCAGGTAGACTCCTACTTCCTCTTCCTTTGTTTGGTCTTGTGGGTTTTTACCTTGGTCCTTCATCTGCTGTGTATTTCTCTGTCTTCTCATTTTGCTTAACTTACTGTGTTTGTGTCTCCATTTCACAGGCTGCATGTTCATAGTTCCCATTGTTTTTGGTGTCTGCTCACAGTGGGTAAGGTTGGTTCAGTGGGTTTTGCAGGCTTCCTTTTGGAGGGGACTAGTGCTTGTGTTCAGGTGGATGACACTGGATCTTGTCTTTCTGGTGGGCAGGACCCCATCCGATGGTGTATTTTGGGTGTCTGTGACCTTATTATGATTTTAGGCAATCTCTCTGCTAATGGGTGGTTTTGTATTCCTATCTTGCTCGTTGTTTGGCATAGGGTGTCTAGCACTGTAGTTTGCTGGTTGTTGTGTGGAGCTGGGTCTTAGTGTTGAGACGGGGATCTCTGGGAGAGCTTTTGCTGTTTGATATTATGTGGGGCTGGGAGGTCTCTGGTGGACCAATGTACTGAACTGGGCTCTCCCACTCAGAGGCTCAGGCCTGACACCTGGCTAGAGGACAAAGACCCTGTCAGCCACATGGCTCAGAATAAAAGGGAGAAAGAAAAAGAAAGAAAAATAAATAAAATAAAGTTGTTAAAATAGAGAAAAATTATTAAAAATTAAAAAAGTAAAAAAAAAAAAAAAGAGAGAGAAAGAAGAGAGCAACCCAAGCAAAAAACAAATCCAACAATGATAACAAACACAAAACTATACTAAAAAAATAGAAAAATAAAACCGGACAGTCAGAACCCTAGGGACAAATGGCAAAAGCAAAGCTATACTGGGAAAATCACACAAAGAACCATGCACATGCACACTCACACTCACAAAAAAGGGAAAAAGGTAAATATATATAATAAAAAAAGGTAGAGAGCAACCAAGTCAATAAACAAATCTACCAAAGATAATAAGGTCTAAATACTAAATTAAGATAAACATAAAACCAGAAACGAATTAGACGCAGAAAGCAAACCCTAAGTCTACAGTTGTTCCCAAAGCCAACTCAGAGTTGCTCAATTTTGTGATGATTCGTTGTCTATTCAGGTATACCAGAGGTGCAGGGTGCATCAAGTTGATTGTGGAGATTTAATCCGCTGCTCCTGGGGCTGCATGGGGAAATTTCCCTTTCTCTTTTTATTCATTCATTTATTTATTTATTTATTTATTTATATTTCTGGCTGCCTTGGGTCTTTGTCGCTGTGCACGGGCTTTTCTCTAGTTGCAGCGAGCGGGGGCTACTCTTCGTTGCGGTTCCCAGGCTTCTCACTGGGTGGCTTCTCTTGTTGCAGAGCACAGGCTCTAGGCACGCAGGCTTCAGTAGCTGTGGCACTCGGGCTCAGTAGTTGTGGCTCACGGGTTCTAGAGCGCAGGCTCAGTAGTTGTGGCACATGGGCTTTGTTGCTCTGCGGCATGTGGGATCTTCCTGGACCAGGGCTGGAACCTGTGTCCCCTGCACTGGCAGGTGGATTCTTAACCACTGCGCCACCAGGGATGTCCCTCCCTTTCTCTTCTTTGTTCGCACAGCTCCTGGGGTTAAGGTTTGGATTTGGCCCCACCTCTGCGTGTATGTCACCTGAGGGCATCTTTTGGGAAGTCTGAGCCCTTCTGCCAGTGTTCAGTAGGTGTTCTGTAGGAGTTGTTCCACATGTAGATGTAGTTTTGATGTATTTGTGGGGAGGAAGGTGATCACCACATCTTACTCCTCCGCCATCTTGAAGGTACGCCCCCTTGGCTACGTCTACCTGGTAGAATCTTACTCCTTTCTTTTCACTGTGTGTAATGCTTGCTTGGACCTTGTCTCAGCTCCTAGATGATGAAGTGAATAAATACATGAAAAGTGCTTAGAAAAATGTCAACACAATATAATTGTTCAATAAATGTTAATTATTAGAGATGTTAGAGTGTGACTGGAATTGAAAAACTTGTTCAGAACTTTTGCTCAGGAACTTTCCAGTCTTACGCATAATGAATTGATGGTTTACGATGGATAATGAAGGTGTCTCATAAACAAAGACCCTAAACTTTACAGGAATGGTAGACATTTAGAGGAAGCTACTAAAGAAAGAGTGAAACTACTAAAGAAAATGAATGCAACTTTTATTTTTGTATGTAGAATGACCTTTTGATTTATACTAGAATTCTATCATTAGAATTTTGCAAAATATTTTATTTTGAGAAGGTCTGACAAGCCCAGGAAAACATTCAAATCATAGTAAGCTAAAATCTGTTTTTGTTTACTTAATTTCTATTGAAAACATCACTATAATCTATCCATGCTTTCTGTCTTGACTGACTGTCCACTGTATATCAGGCCCTTTCAAGATTCTGGAGATTCATATATGAATAAGTTACAGTACTTGGCTCATGGACACACTTAAGCAAAATGAATCAACAATGCTACAGTGTTAAACAGAGACCTAGTTAAAGTGCAGAGGCCAATCACTTCTCTTGGACCAATTCAATTTGGGCAGTGAAGCGGTGAAGTAAGGGCATCTGGCCTGAGGAAAACTAGAAGGAGTTGGTATTTGAATTGGGCTTTAAGGACAGGTAATATTTTGCCGTGCAGGAAACAGGGGAAGGGCATTTTGGATGGTGGTAGGAAGTGATGCAGAGCAGTGGTGTGTAACAGTGTCCTTGTGTTCCAGGAAGACTGAGTTTTCTGGTGACTTCTCCAGTGGATATATGGAGACTTTGGTTAGAAGATGTCCTGAGGGTTTTAGACTCCAACCAAGGTATTTTGTTGCTTTCTTAGGGCAGTTGTGGCTATATACTAAAATTTGGACTTTATGCCTCAGGATATGCGGAAGCACAGATTTTGGAGACTAGAGGAAGCCATAGTTAGAAAAGTAGAGGTATGATTTGGTACCTCTGTGACTAGTGACTCACCCTACTGCACCTCCACCTGCATCCCCTGTAAATTTTTCCAGATTCATTGTTTTCCAAATTAGAATCTTTAAATTCTTTGTAGTTTCATGAAGGTGAATATGGGGGAATCCATGAACTACTTTCAATTTTCCCATAAGCTCAAGGAAATTAAACACTGTCTATAGGTTAAAACCAACCTTCTCATCGAAGTTGCAGGATCCTTGCTTTAGTTATGACTCTGTAGTAAGGGCCTTTGGCCACCAACTTTGGGAAGGTCTTCCTCTCAGAGAGCTGACGTGGCCCAGGAGTTACAAGCATGGGTTTTGGAGGGAGATAGCCTCGAGTGTGAGTACTGGCTCTGTCACTTACGAGCTATGTGTTGGGGGCCAACTTACTTAATCTTCTGAAGCCTCACTCTCCTTGGTTAACTAATAGGCTATACTGTACATCTTTATCTCGTTATGTAAGTATAGAGTCCTGTGGAAATTATGAATGCTGCCAGGTGAATTACAACCTTTTATGTGTCCATCAGCATCACTGGACACTATTGGTGTAGAGGTCACAGGACCCCATATTTGGGGTCCCCACTGAGGATCTGTGGGGTAGACTGCTCCCAGGGTTTGATGGCCACGCTCTGGAACTCTAGCTTGCCACTGCATCTACTGATGGCTCTGTCTGAGTGCCTCCAAAATCCCAATCGATCTCTTTCTTTTTGCCCAGTGCCTGGCTGAGCGGATTTCGTGAGCCTGGCTGCTTGCCTCTGTCTTGCAAAAACTGGAAGGAAACACGCTCAGTGCTGTTTCCCACCCAGCTCATTAGTCAACTTCAGGACTTCGAACGACACACTCTGTTTCAGTTTGCTGTTTTCTATACCTGACACATATACAAATGTGTTCGATACACACTTCCTATGTTTGGGCATAGCTTTGGGGAGCCCTAATGGAGACTTGGTGGTTTTATGCTTTTTAGTCTATATTGCCTAAGAGAACTGATACAAAGGCCAAGCAAAGAGGTGGTAGGTATGAATGTCATTTAATGTTACAGTCATATGACAAGTCTGAAAATGATCTCAGTTGGTAGTGTGCCCTAAATGGCCTGTTCATATAAAATAAGCTCCTCTTGAAAATGGTTTGAAATTTAACTTTCTTTCATTGAGTTGACTCTTAGAAATATAGAATCGTTGACAAATCATATCGAACACTGTTCATTGTACAGTGCTGGGCAAACATAAAACAATTCTCTTTGGATAACTGCCCACGTACTCTACTGTTCATATAAGCTTTCCAAAAGTTTCAGATCTGGAAAAACATAAAAAAGGCAGGAAATCTCCCTCGAACAAGTTTTCTTGGGCAGATTTCTGGCAAATAATGCTTCCTGTTACATAGGAAATACTCTTAAGCTTAGCTTCGTTTATAGTACTTTGGCTGACCTACTATTTAAGCTGTGAATTCCCTTTGGTTGCTAGTAACAGAAGTGAAAAAGCGAGACGACAACAACAACAAAAGTGACTTGAAGATATTTAGGGGGTTATTCTTCTCTCATGTAAAATACATTGGGGATCGGTACTCAGGGTGATACGGTAGCTCCCTGATGCCATCAAAGACTTAGGGCTTTCTAGCTTTGTGCTCCACTATCCATAGTGTGTAACTCTTATTTTCGTGTTAGCAAGATGACTGCTGGAATGCCAGCCATCATGTTCATGTTCAGATAGGGTAAACTGGGTGAGTAAAGGACACAATAAGTGTGTGAAGCCTTGCTTTAAGAGATTTTCTGGGAGTCCCTCTCTATCATTTGTACTCACATCTCATCAGTCGTAATGCTCTCACATGATATTCTTTACCTGCGAGGGAGTTTAGATATATATTTGAATGGGCCCATTTACTCCTTTAATAAAACTGGTGTTTGTTCATAAGGAGAGAATGGTTTTTTGGCAGGCAAGTAGCGGTCTCTGACACATCTTCTTTTAATCTTAGCTAGAATTTTTACTTATTCTTGGTTGAAAAGTCACAAGGGGAAAGAGGAAAAGTTAATTAATCTTCTAATTACAAATAGATATAAGTGGTTTTTATAATGAAGAGCTAATTAACCATACCCCAATCTATAACAGTACGTTTGAGAAGACTTGTATTGGACTTCCTTTGGTTTCCACTGTCCCCTGAGCACATGTAATCTTAAACCTATAGGGTCTTTTTGTATTCATTTGTTCTCTTGCAATTGTTCAGTGGAAGTTTCATGATGCTTTTATCTTATTACAACGAAGAAGGACATTTGGGTGAGAAGATAGTATGCGAACACTTGGCTTCAGGTACGGTTTCTAAAATTGTATTATTGTCTTCTGATAATGGTTGCACTAAGTTAGGTGGTGGGAAGGAAGCAAATAATAACAACTGTGATGAAAACTACAGAAGAGTGCAGTGCAGTGCTTTTCTGTTATTATTTTATTTTTTTACAATATATCCTTATATCCTATTTATTTTTTATTTTATTTTAGAGTATAGTTGATTTACAATGTTGTGTTTAGTTTCAGATGTACAGCAAAGTGATTCAGTTATACATGTATCTATTCTTTTACAGATTCTTTTCCCATATAGGTTATTACAGAATATTGAGTAGAGTTCCCTGTGCTCTACAGTAGGGCCTTGTTGGTTACCTATTTTATGTAGAGTAGTGTGTATTTGTTAATCCCAAACTCCTAATTTATCCCCGCCTCCCCACCTTCCCACTTTGGTAACCATAAGTTTGGTTTCGAAGTCTGTGAGTCTGTTTCTTTTGCAAATAAGTTCATTTGTATCATTTTTTTTTAAGATTCCACATATAAGTGATACATATCATATTTGTCTCTCTCTGTCTGACTTACTTCACTTAGTATGTCCGTGTTGCTGCATAATTTCATTCTTTTTATGGCTGAGTAATACTCCATTGTATATATGTACCACACCTTCTTCATTCATTCCTCTGTCGATGGACATTTAGCTTGCTTCCATGTCCTGGCTATTGTAAATAGTGCTACAGTGAACATTGGGGTGCGTGTATCTTTTCGAATTATGGTTTTCTCCAGATATATACCCAGGAGTGATTCTGTTATCTTTAATAATAAAATTATTTCTTCAAATAAAATCATACTGAGGATGTTTAGCTTTATAAAAAAAAAAAAAGGTAAAAAACAGGCTTCCTATAGTTGAAGCAAGAGTGGAGTATCCCCACTCTCTCTCCTTCATGACCCTGAGGCCCTTCCATGGAATACTAAGAGCTCCAGAGAAAAATTGAAAACCTCCCTTTCCCTGAATTCTTGCCTCAGTTCTGCTACTGGCTGGCTCTGTGACCTTGGTCAAATTCCTTTCCTTTTCTGGGCCCTAGGTTTTTAAAGTAAAAGACAGGGGATTTGGACCAGATGATCTTGAAAAGCCCTCCTAGCCCCATGTTTCTAGGATGTCCTGGCAACCAGTGGGCCAGCTTCTAGTGTCAAGTCTGATCTATTCTTTTTTCATCAAAATGGTTGGTTGCTGAAGCAATCCAATCACTAATATTGGCTAGAAAGAAAAACTAGAAATAAGAATGCTTTTCTCTTAAATATTTTCCTGCTCCTAGGGAAATAGCTGAAGGAAAGTCATGGAGGAATTTAAATCACATTCAAGCATTTATCGCAATGAGTTCTATAGAAGGAAACCAAGGCCAGTGAAACTGCCCATTTCAAAGCATCTGTTATCTGCAAAGAACAGTGACAGTTGCTCTTCTATATTTTCTTTCATTTAAATTACATGACATTCATCAGAGGAGGTATTATTTCCTCCCTCATACAGGAACCTGGACCAAGTTTGTCCTGGATTTGAACTTGTATCTTCTCTCATTAACATTTTCACTGATTGAATCCCATCTGGTCCTATATTAAAAGGTCAAACTCTCAAACTAGATAAGGCCTTGGACCTGCCCTAAGGAGCTTTAGTGACTGATGTTCATTACTTCCAGTGTTGTTTCGTTGATACCAGTAGCTCTCACTCTTTTTTTTTTTTATTTTTATTAAGTGTCCAACAGAGTTAATCTAAGGGTGGGGTTCATTAAAATGCAAATGTTCTGGTCTCCTTCCTGCTCCAGAGATCTTCCCTTGGCAGATCTGGGGTGGATCCCACACATCTACATTTTAAACTGTCTGCTCAGATGACCCTGTGGCCCAGGAATGGTAGGGAACCACAGCTTTAGGTCTCCTGGAGTTAGTGATGTTCATGGCTACCTTCCTAACCAGAAGGTGGGCCCTAGTTGAGTGGGCACTGAGCCTTTTTCATTTTTTGTCTATTTGACCTGTGTTAGGGGTTTGAAAATACTTGCAGATTAAAAGTTTAAAAGAAGGGAGAAGAGAAAACCTTTCTGGAGGTGAAGTACAGAATTCACTCACACTGTTGAAAAACAGACTGTAAGAGTACAAGTAAGAGAAAGGAGAAGGGTTCTATTCCAAGGGACATATTCTCATGGGCATTTCAGGATTCAGATGAGCTGGCCAACTAGGAGCCCCTGTGTCCTCCCACCCCCCATTCAGTGCTCTTCTGCTGATTTATTTTCATCCAGACACTTAACACCTGCTTGTCCTGTCCTGCTCACCAACCCTAATACCGCTGGTATGTTACTCGAGAGCCAGGATCTGGTCTGCTGCTCACTTCCGTACTCCCGGTGCATACGGCAGTCCCTGGCACACAGTGAAGGGAATGAAGAAAGAATTATGTGATGGCCTGAGTCACAGAAGGAAGGAGTGAGATTGGAGGGAATACAGGCTAGTCTTGAGTATTGCAGGGCTCATGGGGCAAAATGCTAAGTTATTCCAACACTTAATTAGCTATTTTTATTGAGTGTCCAAGCCTCCTTCATTTAATGGGTGTTTTACTCCTTTTATCTCAAGAAAGATGGCAGAAGTTTGTGTCTTTTGGCTTTGATCACATTATTTCTGGGTTTTGTTACTTAATAAGGCGGAAGTTTAAATTAATATCATTCTCCATTGCCTGTTGAGGGGTTAGCTGTACAGTATGGAGTGGGTTTTGGCAAGTTTTCAATGGAGGGAAGAAAAAGGAAACCTCTGTTTGGGAGTTGCAGTGGGGGGAAAGAGGGAGAGCCATTTACCTGAGCCCCTGTGGCTACATCTGCTTTCCAGGAAAGATCTGCCGTGAAACCGAGTCACCTTAGCCTTGGGGGGGTTTACAGCTCAGGGGCAGGCAGAAGGAGGACTGGGCCAACTAGAGCCTACAGTCATCGGGGGACCAAAGAGAAAGGTTGGAAGGTGAATTCACAGTCAGTCCTGTGTTCAGGGCCCTCTCGCACTTTACAATGTGGTCAAATACATTATCAGCCTGAGCAAAAGCCATTTCTGTGGGTCCTCCTTAAAATGTGCAATTGCCCAGGCTCTGATTCGAGGCTTATGCCAACAGGATGTGCATTTATTCTTTTTCCTCTCCATTCACTCACTGCAGGCCTAGCTTGATGGTTTACAGAACACGGTAACACTTGCTTGCTGCACATTTAGATCACTTCAGCCAAAGGTCTGTGGCTGTATTAATTAGCTTCCAAGAAAACACTGCCTTCAGTTAAACTGTTTGAATACATCTTCTTGAATCATCGGCTTGACTCAAGTGTTATTAATTCAAGAATCAAAATGTCTTTTGTCCCCATCAGATAAATGTTGCCATAGCAAGTGTAGCGTAAACAGATCTGTTCAAGCCACAGCAACCTATAGAAGCCCACAGACAAAAGAGGACCGGTTTCGCCTTCACAGAGGCCCTGGTGCTGCGTTAAATGTTGCCCGGTGGCCTGGTACACCGCCACATGAACCCCATACTGATGAATGGACCCTGGGACCCACTGATCCCAGGGAGAAGCCTTTATCATTGGAGGGTTTTATCAAATTTGAACAGCCAGTGGAACATCTGGCTTTAATACTGATAGAAACTGTCAGATTTTGGCTGTTCTCTGGCCTTGCATATTTTCCATCCTCTGTATCAGTGCCTGTTGTCAGTGATTTGATGAAGTTAAATGGACTGCATTTGATTCCTCGAGCACAAGAAAAATTACAGAATGCGTGCTCCCCTCTCTCACCCTTTTGGAACATGCAGAATAAGTTTGCAGTGAGTTGCTTTGGGTTAGGAGCCCAAGAATTTAAGAAGCAAAGGGAATGAATAGAGCACCTTCCAGGGCCTCATCTCAGACGAGCCACGCCGTTTGCCCAGCAGTCAAAGAGGGTGTAGTTAAGCTGCATGGGTGGTGTCACTGAACCAGTACCAACTTTTGCTGGTTTGATTGCAGCCAGAAAAAGAAAAGGATGGTGAGAGAGAGGCCCATGACTGAAATGAGTTTGCAGGGTCTTTTGATGTCAGCTTTCCCCAGAGGACCTTGTCAATCTCACCCACCCTCTGCCAGTCCAGTTGATGTTATCTGGCACAACTGGCAATCACAGCGCAGAAAATGACAGGACCCAAGTGAGGATGGAGACTGAATTCACACCTCGTCACATCCCATAAAGGGCAATTTTTCAAGGTCATCATTTAGGTGAATTAAAGGAATAGCTTTTGGCAGGGGGCCCTGTGCTCACCCCTCGGCAGGCCATCCATCCAGCCCCCACTTTTTTTTTCCCACGCTCTAATTAGCGCATCTGAGTCCTTTCAAGCAGCCTGGTACGTTTGGGTGCATATTGTATTTGTTAAAAGATGCTCCCATGACCTCCAAGAGGGGGGTTGAACACACTGATTGTTACTTCTCCCCCCACCCCATGTACACACACACTCGTCCTCTATAATTTTTCAACCATGGTTGGTATTGCTGCTATGATTCATGTTCCAGATACTGGCACAAAAATAGAGATAGTGTGAAAAGAGTGAACGAATTCATTCCGAAATAATTGAGTACTTTCTGTGTGTTGTGCGCCATGGGACAATTAGGATATTCCTATCGCATCAAAGTTTAAAACTGAAGGTCAGTCTAAACCTCATAATTCTACAGTCAAAAAGTTTGAACAGCAACCTGTTGTGGACTGAAGGTTTGCGACCCCCAAAAAGCCATTTGTTGAAGCCCTAACCCAAATGAGATGGTATTAGGAGGTAAGTAGGTATAGTGAGATGAGGTCATGAGGATGGACACCGAAAACCCCCACCCACAGGATGGGATTAGTGCTTTTAGAAGAAGCGAAATAGACACCAGAGCTGCTCCCTCCCCCGTGTGAGGACACAGCCAGAAGGCAACCATCTTCAAGCCAGGAAGAGAGCCCTCCCCAGAACCCGACCATACAGGCACCCTGATCTCAGCCTCCAGAGCTATGAGAAAGAAATTTCTGTTGTTTAAGCCATCCATTGTATAGTATTTTGTAACAGCAGCCTGAGCTAAGATATACCCCATGGTTTTTCATTCTCTTAAGCTCCATAATTCCATAAAAAATTAAAGATTCCCAGACTTATAGAACCTGCTTAAGCTTCTTTAAGCCAGTACTTCCAAACTCATTTGAGAGAAAAAACTCTTTTTTTGTTGTTTTGTCCTCCCCACAGATTACCTGGTATCCCACGGGACACCAGGATTCTGCAGAAGCCACTAGATAGTTTTTTATCATTGGGTTCTTTGATAATCCAAAGAATGGAGCCTAGAACTGAGGTCCAGTGCCTGGTGCTCCATGTCTAGCTTGGTATTAAAACATTTTTAAATGACCTGTAGTCCTTCTCTCTACCTCTCAGTGTTTCCATTTAAAAACTGGGAATTTGTTCCCCTCTCCCTTCGTAAAGAAATTTAGGAAATAGCATGCCTTTTATCCATTCATAGAAAAGATGCCCTGTTATAACCAGAGGCATTTTATTTTCTTACATTTGGGTTGGGGGAGTGGATATTTATATGGAATCATTATAAAGCTAGTTTGATACTCTTCAGGAGAAAGAAAGTCATTGAATGTAGCTTGGAGTTTATTTGAAAGTGAAATATCTAGGTTATAAATCCTTTTTTTTTTTTCCAATAAACCAGAGGAAGGGGAAATGGAAATTTATTTAGTTATTGAAATTCCTAATTAAGTTCTTAGTGGCAGAAGCATCTCAGAATGTTCCACGGTTTCATTTGGCACAGAGGCACCCAGACTCTTTTTCAAACATTAGGTCAAGATATTGGGTTGGACACTTCAGGAAAATAAACTTCCTTATGAGTGCTCCAAGACAGAAAATCATGGAGAAAAGGCATTCCCTGTGGAACTCTGATATAAGCATTTCCTACGGGAGATGAGATTTGCAGGAAAAAATAGGAGTTAGCAAGTTTTGGTGGTTTATCCACCGAAAAGAGTAAACCAAAGTGAAGTTGTGCTTTTAAAAAAATTATAAAAGAAGTTTTACGTATGGGTAAAGTTCCTAGGATACTCCATGTTTTAGCAAATGCCGGAAGTTTGAGAAATCTTTGTGATTTCTGTGCCTCCACAGGGCACCATAATTTAATCTAGTTGGCGGCACCAGACGCTGGTAACCACAGCCAGCCATTATGGGCAGGGGTTCCGAACATATGGCCTGTGCATTGCATCCCCATCCTCTTCCCTCCATGAATTATTTTAATATTGGATGCCAACCTAGCAAATGCATGAATCTTGATGCACACTGCCAGCCTGCTACCAGCCAGTCCTCCTCCTTCCCCTCCCCACCCCCCACCGCTCCCCCATTGATCCCCTCCCCCTTCTTGGCCAGAATCCTGTGCTGAGCACCAGGTGAGGTGGCACACAAGAAAGCGTGGGCTGGTGGCACCAGGGGACTGCCCTGTCTGTAACTGATACCCAGAGCCCAGCGCACACCCTGGATCCCTCCAGCCATTGTGCTCGGTTTGTCCTGCACAGCTCTCTGCTGGGCTGCTGTCGGAGTCACACAGTGACCTGCAGATCTAAGGGAAAAAACAGATGTCCCAATAAATTTTTGTCAAAACGTAATTACCTCGGGATTAGAAAACCACATGGGGGTGGGGAGAGAAAGGAACAGATGTATTACTTTCAAATCTGCAACCACTATTCTGCAGAAGTTTAAATAATCAAGAGGCTTAAATGATGGCAGTTGAGAGTGTCCCCCTGTTTATTTTGGTCCCCTCCTTTCTTTACCTTCAGCTCCAGACAGTTTGGAAGGCTCTCCTCCTCGCTTTGCACGAATGGTGCTCTGAGCGGGAGGGGAGCATGTTGCACAAAGGATCATCCTGAGTGCTTTTTCATACATAAATCTCAGCAAATATGACAGGCTGTCTCTCCCTCAGGAACCTGGCCAAGTCTTTTCTTCCTCTCCAGCCGACAAAATATGATAAACTATGAATTTTCCCAGTAACCATAAAAGATTCTTATTTTCATGATTTGAACTGTTGGGTGCAGGTCAAGGTAGTATATCAAACGGGAATCCTTGAGGGGAAAATCCTTTTTCTGTTTTCACATTTTCTCAAGTGGGAGGGGTTACTGGGTGCTGATTGAAGATTCATTGTGTTATTTGTTAGCTGTTTGTCATAAGGCTGTTAAGGTGAGATGTTAATCTCTTTTAAGTATTTGCCCATAGGTCTAAGGGAAGGAGTCATCTGGGTGGGAAACCTGAAGCCCCAAGAGGTCCAAGGTTCAAGGAGCCACCGTCGCTTCAGGTCATTTGATCGTGTCCCCAGTGGGTAGAGGCTGGGTGAGATGTTACTAAGTAACCGCTCTCCAGCATGTCTTCAGAACAACTCTACCTGCAGCAGAGGCTGAGATCCCTTTGCACTCTTGGATTATGGGAATTCTTGTTATGATTTTTTAAGGCTTTTACCTTTATGGAAAATGTTTTTTTCTTGGTAACATGTAAGCTGATATTCAGGATAGTTATCAGTCATCAAGAGTCTACTCAATGCAAAGGTCCATGCTAAGTTCTTTACATGTGTACTCCCGGCTCCTTCCAGAGGTCTTGTAAAGGAGGCATTGTTACGCCAATGGGGAGATATGGTAATTGAGGCACAGACAAGTTAAATAACCCATTGCCATATTCACAAAGGTAGCAAGCGGTAGAACTCAAATTTGAATCCATGTATAAATGTATACAAAGACTTCATCTATCCATTATCTTGTTATGCCTTGGGACTCTTATACCTTGCATACAACATAACTGAATACACTCTGAAAATGGAAATAATTAACCAAAAGAACAACTCATGCTATGCCATCCTGACCATGATATATACATTTTCTGCATAGAGAAATCATTTATAATAGAGCTATTATGCTTCCCTTTGTGGGTAGTGGAATTCTTATAAGCTAGGTTTATGCGATCTCACATTTTAGTCCATTACAGGTAGTCCAGAGCCAACCACATGTACTTAGATAAGAAAGAGTTAAAAAGGAAACCCTCAGCAAGGCAGTAAGCAGAGGAGGGTTGATTCCAGCTGCTTCCGGGGGATATCTGATAGAGGGAGGCTGTCAGGAAACAACCACAGGGAAAGGAATTCTGAGGAATGGGGGTGTCTTCCTGGTAGCCATCAGCCTGAAAGTTATCTTTTCCCACCTAAATCCAGAGAGTCTTGTAAAACTCCAAAGTCCACAGCAGCATGAGGAAAGAGAACTTTTGCAGGGAGAACTAAGAGAATGCCTTGAGCCTGGAAGAAGTGATACCTTTGGAGGATCAAAAACGATGTGGATTTGTAAACTAGTAAATAGAGGAAGCCACAGAAGTTGTAGTTGGAGAGGCTGAGAAATTTGAAATTGGTTTATAGCCCTTATTTTAAGAAAGGATGAGTCCAATATGAGACCTTGACACAGACAAGGGCATTCAAAAGGCTACACACACCTAATAAGATGGAAAAGAGGAGAGAACCTAGGACAGTACTGGAACAAAGCCCTACTGCCCACTGGCAAAGACTGTCCTTGACCAAACTTGAGTCAGGCTCCTCTGAGTCCTCTTTTTGACTCGGCCTTGACCTACTTAGTCCAATTTTAGCAAGAATCCTGATGGGTCAGTTGATCAAAAATCTCTCACACTTGGTATCTGATCGTGCTGACCTGACTGTAGCAAGAATCCTTCTGAGTTGGTCTTGCAATAACCCCCATAGCCTAGATGTTTCCTCTTAACCATTTGTCATCCATTGACCCCACCCTGCGTCTTGCTGTATGTTAAGCTTCATCTCTCTCCCCTACTGCAAAACCCCCATTGCAGTAGTATACCTCTTGAATAATAGCCTTCCTTACTGTCTTTAACAAACGTCTGAATAGTAAATTCATTAATTTTATTAATACATAAAGCTTATTAATTATGAGCTTATTATATGTGGAATTGTAAGATATGCAGGGATATGGAAAGTAAAAAACATTCCCAGAACTCAACACATGTAAAAACTGCCTCCATCCAAAAGTTGTTTGACAGTAGCCTGTTTCACAGCAAGGTCTGGATTGCCCAATCTCTTACAGCATCCAGCAATAAAATGCAAAGTACAATGTAACTTGATTGCAAAGTTATATAAAAAGCTTTGTAAACAGTGTGAGATTTCATAAAAATAATGTTGGAAAATCACTCTAATCATAGCATTTGAGCATCAGGCAGCTTTAGATCAGTTAACATTTGAAGAATAGAAAATCACCAAGAAGGTTGATATGACAGGTATGTTGGAAGACAAAGACTCAGATGTCAAAAGGTTTAGAGAAGCCCTGAGAAAAATTGATGAAGCTGCTTAATACTTTTCTATAAATTACTCTCTTTATGATCACTTCACTAAAGTCAAATGTGAAGGGAATGATATTATAATAAGCAGCGATACAATATTGTCAAAAAATGATGCCCCTAAAGTCCAACACTTGATCCTTTCTTTGTTTTAAGAATTAACAGATTATAACCTAAACTGAGACAAACTTATCTTCATAGTTTCAAATTTCAGTCAAGTCCTTGTTTTAAGTGTATTCACTTTAAGTGAATTTTCCACTACACATTATCCTTACATAATGAGACATTCATATATATTAGTTAACCAGATATGGTTCATATTTTAGGGTAGCATCAGCCCTCATCAAGTCATCCCTTCTATGGCTTTTATGAAATCATAAGTTAAAATAATTCCTTCACGTGTTGTTAAGAAGCACCTGAACAAGAAATTAAATTGACCACTTGTAGAGAAGGCTTGAGCTATTTTTAGGGAATTCAGAGGACAAAAGATAAGGAGATTAAGACAAAGCAGAGATGAAAGATATAAAGATATCTAAAATGATCAGCAAAAGGACCGTCTCTGTTTCTAAAGCTGAGGAACGGAAAGGGAAAAGTATTTACAAATGTAATAAAAGAAAATTTCCTCAAAAGGACATACTGTTCATCAAGAGAAATTCGATGTTATGTATAACAGTCACTGTAAAAACAATGGACAAACGTCTATCAAATTCAGAGGAAAAGAATCTTATCAAACTAGACACTGTTTTTCAGAAATAAAGATTACTTCAGACATCCTGAAATAGGAACAAATGCAACAGACATGGCACCCATAAGTCTTTCTTGAAAAAAGTAACTGATAAAAAAATTACTCCAAACAAGTTGAGTCAAAATAAAGAATTTAGGAATAGACAGACTGCAGTAAAAACTGGTGATAAACACCGCATTCATTTAAATATGAAACTAAGATGAGAACCAAGAGAACAGCAATTGCAGAAAGGAGTACGAAAGTCATAAATACTAACCTAGAAAAAGAACAAACGCAACAAAAATTGGACAGTAGAAGTAAGGGAAGTGAGAGGAAGTAAAAAGTGATAAAAATCACTTCAGGTTTTAAAGCAGAGTTAATTGATATTGCCTAAAATGCAAATACATTGTTGTGAAAAGTGTCCCAACTTCTTAACCATTTTAATGTTCTCTTCTGTTTATCTTAGAGGACTCTATTAGCAATTAGTGTCTCATGTGGTGAGGAAGTATTTAATCTGATGATCTGTAGTTCCTTTGATTTTTATTTCACTATGTATGTTTGAAATAATGTTAACAAATGGTCCAATCTCTCTTCTATTGAGAACCACTATCTCGTGCATGAGGACATTTAAGAATACTCCAGGCCTCTGTCTGCTGAGAGGAACATTCAGGTCAGAGATTAACGCAACTCCTGTTCACACTGGTCAACTACCTCAAACAAACATTTAGTTAACAGAAGAATCAGCAAACGCTCAACTACATCCCACCTGTTGCTTTTCTCGACAATTCCTTATCCGATAACTGATGAAGTCCAGTTTAATGCTAGGATGCAAACTATAAAATCTATAAATTGTGCTGCTGATCCTTTTATAATTGCAAATCTATAAATTGTGCTGCTGATCCTTTTATGCTTAAGTCATTGAGCACAATCCAGCAGCTATCTGTGAGACTTCTCTAAAAATCTCTTAATGCCTTTCCCAAAATAATGTTAATGTTACATTTTTCTTAGGGGTAACAAAGTTGAGTGCGAAAGGACATGTGTTTGGATAAATACTTTATTCTAGATTGCTAGGGAAGTTGTCAGATTTAAGATTTGGGTGGTAAAGGCAATGCTCTTGTTAAAAAATATGCCGATTCCATGCTTCCCTTTCTACGATCTTTTCTGCAAAGCATGCTTTCCTGTCCCATCCCCCCCAGTATACCTAAAACATACATTCCCGGTTGATTTAATTTGCCAAATTCTGATTTTGGGTGTTCTTGTAAATTTGAACTATGCAAAAAAAAAAGGACAAAGAAAGAAAGACATGCTTTCCCAGTAAACTCTCCCTCCAGAAGCCCTTTATTCAAAGGGGCTTTAGGAGTTTCTCTCCCTAGGTTAAAGATCCTGATACCATGTTTGCCAAAACTACACTCTTTGGGTCCTGGTTAACTTAGTTTGGGTAAAATCTCCTTTGATTATCAGGAAAAGTAGCAAGAGTAAATGGCAGTGGAATTGCTAGGTCCTAAAATGGCTGCAAATGGAAATGAGAACCAGGTGGCCCTTGACTATTGGGCAATTTATGTCACCACTTCTTCCTAACAGAAAAGGATCCATTGGTCCTTTGTTCATTCACAAGAGCACAGGTAGATTATAGACTTGACCTGCCTTAAGCTTTTGCTGGAGTGTGGCCTTAGGAGAGAAACTCAAGAAGGGAAATTTTCCATAGTATTCAGAATGCAAATGACATTGCCACCTATTTCAGGGGACCTCCCTAAAGAAAGAAAATATATCAGACAAAGCTTTCCTCGGCCAGTGCTTAAAAGTGTCTACTCTCACATTTCCCACTCAAGTATGATTCATTTTGAAATTTTAAGGGCTGGATTTGATGGCATGATATAGGTATAATGCTGTAAGGACCGCTGTGTACTTTGTTTTGCTGTTTCTCGATACTAACATCTTGGTTATCATACCAGTCCAACCATCTATTATATCACCATCTAGATAGTCTTTTAATTTTGCACTTTATGAGGGCAATAAAAGGATACATTTAGAGAAGACAGAACCTGTGCTCTGCAATGTCCCTCAGGTAAAATCTGTTGAACACGTACAAGTACCACCAAATGGGTAAGATGTATGGCAGATTCTATGGATAATTTCCAGTGCTTTCTCTAGTTTGAATGATTACCTTTAACATCTGCATGTGCCTTGATGTCCTCTCTCCATATTGTATGTGTTGGAATGTGTCCTCACATTCTGGCCCTTACTAAAAATTTGTAATTTTTATTTCTGCATTTGCTCGAGGCTTACACTTTATGTATAATCATTTTCAATTATTTTCTACAGAAAGTGAGCCTCTCTGGCAAAGGCTTAATGATATGCAACAGCACATGGGAGAATTATACTTCCCTGCTTGCCCCCTTGCATTTTCGTGGGGCAACATGGCTAATTCTAGCTAGTTAGGAGTGAGTGGAAAACTCATGTGTCACTGAAATGCCAGAGCACTGAATTGCATCCTTAGGCCCGTCGGCTTGCTCTTTTGCTGTGGTGACTATGGGGGCATGTGTTGACATGGAGGAGCCAAAAGACTGAAACTGAGTGGGATGCTGAGCTGACACATGGAGTGTGGCTGACTTGGGGAGACTCCCAGATCTGTAGCAAGCTCTGCAAAAATAAGAAATGAGCCTTTGGTTCAAGACACTGAGATTTTTGTGGGCTGTTTGTTACCACAGAATAACCTTGCTTGTCCTGACTGATACAGCTTCTCTCTAACTTACTCTGCAAAATGGTGACCATTTTACCAGCTTGCTAAAATTATCTCTCTGATCTGAGAGCTCTTTGTCTGGGCTCTCTCTAGCTCTTTGTCTGGGCTCTCTCTAGGGATACTGCTTTCTTTCAGTCATATTTGAATTCAATTTAGGTTCCTGGGTGTGGGGCAGATTAAGAGACTTGTTCAAAAGTAGGAAATTTCTCTTTAGAAATCCTGCTATAAATACAAATTTTTTTCAGTTAATCCCCATGGTACTTCCTGGGTAATACCATTCAACATTTCCTAGAGGTATATTAACTTGGGTATTATTATTAAAACCCCTCATGCTTGATGTCATGTGAGCTTCAAAGTTTTGTTTTCTTTGAGGTAATAGGATCATTCTAGATTAATACTAAGTTATGAACTATCAGTCTCCCACACTTTTTTTAAAGACTGATATTCAGTTTCTCCTTGGGCATTCTGAAAGCTTAAAATTTTGTGTATGTGTATCACCTGTTCTAGTAAACGGTTGTGACTCTTGCCTTACGTTGTCCTCTCTCTCTGCCATGCTATGTTCAGAAATGAAGATTCTAACTATTAACATTAATAAGATAATGTTAATGAGCACCATTGTTTTAAAACAGATACTTTGTGATTACACAATGAGAGAATACTGTTAACAACACAACAAACTCATAATAATTCACTCATTGTCCAATAGCTCTTTTACATACATTATTTTGACTGAATGCAAACTAAAACTATCTAGGTTATTACTATCACCATTTAATAGATGAGGCAATTGAAGCTTGGAAGTTAGAAGCAGTTTCCTTTTGGCAAAGCGGGATTGTAAAATAGGTCTTTAGATTGAGTTGTCCCTATATTTGCTTTTCGTATTAATACTTTAACAAGTTACTTCTTTGGAGGTAAGCAAGAGGATGAGAATAGAACTTTTCAAATTGAACGTGCACTTCTGTATTGGGATCATTTGGCAATTCGTAACCGAATGGAAATGAATTACAGCCCTGCATGTTGAGATTTTTCCTCCTCATCTCTCTCCTCCACAATCCCCAGCCCTCACATGTGTTCATCCTGCCAGAATGGAGAACCCCAGCACTGTCTTTCATGAAGTGCACATTGTGCCTTCCATGCTGTGTGAGGACTTCTGATTGGACTCTAGCCCCTCTGGGAGGGAGGAATAAGGGATGACCACTTGTAAAGTGACCGTTCTAAAAGAGTCAGATTGAAGAGCCATCTCAGGTGTCCCCAAACAAACAAACATTGAATCAGTATATCATGATATTAGTGTTCTAGAAGAGAGAAGGCAAAATCATTTAATTTGAAATATGAAGAATGATGCACTGGTTTAGGTGATATTTTTGTTTTTGAAACAATTTAAGTGAGTAGCAGGTCTATGTCAGATGTACTTGATACTCCTTCCTCAATTAGAGACATTTATTAAAAGTGAAAATTTAGAGGATAGCTCACTTAAAAGGGAACTAATTACAATATAAGTCATCAGTATATTTCTGCTTGTATTCTCATCAAAGACCCTAGGTCTTTTCCAGTTTTTCTACTAATATGCCTCCCAAACTTTCTGTTATTCAGGCATCTATATAATACGGGCTTTGAAATGTCAAAAAGAAGTATTAATATTATGTACCAGTTGTAGAGGGATAAAAAGATCTATTTATCTCAAAGCTGTCTTTGAGGTTTCTGATTACTCTTGTCTATGGGAACCCAACCTTTGGAATATTATTGGGTTAGACAAGAGATCTGTGTTCTAGACTCACCTCTGTTCCTACCTGACTGTATGACTGGCACACACAGTCTTTCTAGGCCTCAGTTTCCTCCTCTGTAAAAGGAGACATTTCCACTAGATTATCTCTAAGGTCTCTCCAGCACCAATATTTTTTTTTCTTCAACACTCAGGGAATCTAACGGCAACATCTGGAATTGATTCATGAAGGAAAGCGTAATCATACCATTTGCCTCCACTCCTTTTAGCCTCAAACTACTATAACTTTTCATAGTCACAGAATATCCCTTCTCAGATGATACCATAAATTCAGAAGATTACACTGGGCTTCTCTGTAACTTTTCTCTAATGGGCTAAAGGAAATTACTCCAATTGAATTGGCATGCTTGCAAACAACCAATCTGTGAAATCAGTGGACTTCACACAGCCTATTTTCTTTTAAAAGTATAGTTTAAAGGGCCCAGAGCCCACTTTTCCCCTTGGCATAATTTCACTTGTTTATATGGCAAAGGAAAATTGCTTCTTCCTTTAGTCGAGATGGAGAACACCTTAAATGTCGTAAAGTGAGTGTCTTCTAGGTGAATTGTTTAAAAGTTTATCCTATAATGTGACAAAGGGTGCATTTTGGCCAAAACTGGGCAATTCTCACAGATGAAGTTTCTTTTGATAAGTTTTGGAAAATGTATTTTTTAAATTTTAAAATAAGTGTATATTCACTGGTAGTTGTTGAGAAATGTCCAGGGAGAAACAGACTTTTCTCGTGAGTTTCCCAGAGACTGTCTAGCAGGTTTATAATGGACATAACAAAAGAGAAGGTATAAATGCACACAAGAATAGGGAGCATAAAAATGTAACATGTGATATGCATTTAATTGTGTTAGATGAACAATACAAGTGATAGCATCAAGTCACTGCACATAGTAATTGAAAACTGTCTTAAGAATAAATGATTGATGAAGGTTAACTAAATGAATAAGAAATAATTTGAGTACTTGAGGATTCAAAAATATCAGAAAGAAAATGTATAAAACAGAGTTATGTCCCTGAGAATTTAAAATACATCCTGAGTCTATTATAAAGAAATGGGGGGGTGGAAAGCCATCATTAAAAAGTCATAAGAAAAAGAATTAGGAACTGTTACTTTAAAATTATCCAATAAACCACAATGGCTACTCACATAAAGTCCAATAAAGATGCATCACATTGTTAACAGTGGTTTCCTCTTTATGATAGTATTTGACTGAGTCTAACTTCCTATGTTATGCATCTTTGCATCACTCTAATTTTATAACAAAAAAGCAATATTACTCTGTTATCAAAGCAAAAGAGAATTTAATGAAGAATTCTAACTTTTCTGCTTTACTAACTTTGTATCTTAGATGAATGACCCTTCACCCTGCCTTCCCCAAATTTGACATCTTGTATAACTATAGTACAATGTGAAAACCAGGAGATTGATATCAGTCCAATCTGCAGACCCTATTTGGACTTCATTAGTTAGTAATACATGGACTTATTTGTGTGTGTGTTTCAGGTAATTATATGCATGACTTCATGAAAATGTATTTTTTAATTAAAAAATTAACCAAATTTGTATTTGGGGTTTGCACAAAAATTAATATATCATTTCTCTCACATCAATTTCTTCTATAGGAGTTCTGCTTCCAATAATAATTAAGTATCTCAAAGCAGATCAAACTTTCAAGTGAGAACAACTAGAGAAACTACATGAAATTTAAAGTAAATCTGTTTTAAGACATCAAAAAACTACCAAAGCAGCCAGGATTTGAGGGTCCAAGGTCCTGTATAGAAGGGAAACACATTGAGACAGGGCTGGTATTTTAGGCAAATTTTCTTCCTTGACTTATAAGGCTGAGAGGCAAAGAAACCAAACACAGAACATCGCTTAGGAGTCAGAGATATTGATCAGAGGGTTCAGTTCTCTCTCAGAGTCTGGAAGACAAAATTTGAAATTCAAGGCTATTAAGATAGCCAGGAATTGACGTTTCAGAAACAGAAGTACCAAGGAATCAAATGGAGCTTTCACTAGTCTCAAGGTGATGCAGAGACAAAAATTTCAGTTCAGTTTCTGCCAAGGGAGAGAGGTCACTGGTGAATACCCGGGGCTTTCAGTTGGGACAACAAAGTTTCATTCCTTTAGCAGTAAGGTCAAACTGAAAATAAGCCAAGACCAAAAGACTGAAAAGACTGAAATCCAGTCTTGAAATAGCTAACTCTTTTGATCAGACAAAGGTGATATGTCCTGTTCTACCTTCTTGACAGAAGTTAAAGATGCCTCCAGGTCCTCTACAATTTTTGATATTCAGTGTTTGACATTTGAACAAAAATAAACAGATATGCCATGAAACAAGACCAAATGAAGCTAAGAGTAAAAACAACCAATAAAAATGGACCCACAGATGATCCTAATATTCGAGTTAGCAGAGTTTAAAATAACTATAACTAATATATTCAAAAAAATAGAACACAATATGGATAATTTCAACAGTGAAATCTGTAAAAGAAATCAAATAGAAGTTCCTGAAGTGAAACCTCAGTAACAAATGAAAAACTCAGAAGATAGGTTTAACAGCAGATTGGACACAGTTCCTCTTTACTAAAATGTATCCAAACTTAAGCACTAGGAAAAAAACAATGACTGATACAGAGATGTGTAAGACATCTGAAGAGATAATGTCTGAGAATTTTCCAAAACTGATGAAAGATAGCAAACCTTAGATTCAAGAAGCATATTATACCTCAAGCAGGATAAATGGAAAGAAAAATGCATTCAGATACAATCTTGTGAAATTGATGAAAACCAAAGACAAAGGGAAAAATCTTGAAAGCAGCCAATAAAAAAATACATTATCTGCATAGAAACAACAACAATAAGTGTTACATTTTAACAGCAAAGGTGGAAGCCAAAAGATAGTGCATCTTTAAATTGCTGGAAGAAAAAAATCTCTCTACCTAGAATTCTACGTCTAGGAAAAATTTTTTCAGAAGAAGAAAGAAATTTTCTTTCAGAGAAGGTAAAATAAAGAAATCTCCAAAGAAAAACTTTCCAAAACTCTTGCCTGAGAGAAATACTTTCAGAGAGAAGACATATATTCCCATATGGAAAAGTGAAATACAGAAAGTAAAGAAGAGCAACAGAAAGAGTAGAGTTGAGTAAAATTTTAAAGAAATATGTTAATTGTATGAAATAAATAAAAATGTCTTTGGGATTTTAAGTATGAGAAGAATAAAAATACATGAAAATAACAAAAAAAGAGTGAGGAGGGTAAACGTAATTAAAGTGTCTAGACACCCATTGCTTGGCATGGAATATAAATATTAATTTATTCTAGGTTGCTATACATCTAAGGTCCATCATGTAATCTGTAAGAAAATTGCTTTAAAAAGAATAATACATAACCAAAAAGCTAATAAAGAGTGAAATGGAATAGTAAAATATTTAATCCAAAAGAAGGCAAGGAGTGAAAAAGAAATATAGAATGCGTAGAAAAAAGAAAGTGAAAAGTTAGATGACAGATTCAAAATAAATAAATAAATAAATAAATGAAGTCTTCCCTGGTGGTGCAGTGGTTGAGAGTCCGCCTGCTGATGCAGGGGACACGGGTTCATGCTCTGGTCCGGGAAGATCCCACATGCCGCGGAGCGGCTGGGCCCGTGAGCCATGGCCGCTGAGCCTGCACGTCCGGAGCCTGTGCTCCGCAACGGGAGAGGCCACAACAGTGAAAGGCCCGCGTACCACAAAAATAAATAAATAAATAAATAAATAAATAGACTCAACTCTAATGTTAAAATAAGAATTGTGAGACTACATATAAAAACACCAATTTCATCTCATTAGTTCTGCTTTTTAATTCTTTTAACATAGGTTTTCAAAGTTGGATTCTCCTTTCCTCCTAATTTTCAAGAGAACACCCTCTCATCTCTTTGCTCTTTCTGGAATTTCCTATGCTTGGTGAAATCTTCTAATCTATGAGACAGGGCAGGGAAATGGGAGGAGGACAGCGTTTGGAACTGTCTATGACACTTCCTGAACGAACATGGAAAAAGTCACTTTACCTCCTTAGGCTTCCACTCATTCCTTCGTCTGAAAATAAACCTGCTGGAATCAATTTTCTTCTGGACTTTTTCAGTCCTAGGCTCCTTCTAATTGGCTCTGTATCTATACCATGGGGCTAAGGTTTATCACGATCTCTCATATTTTGAATGCAGTATGAATGCAGTTGGGAAAACGGGTCAGGAAATCTTAATTTGTACACCAGCCATCTCTGATCATATATTCTGCATCTGCAATGCCTCAAATACAAAAAATAAAGATGAACGGTATGGCAGGAATATGGTAGAAAAATGAGAGTAGAGTGGTGGAGGGATCAGTGGATTAGGCTCAGAGGAGGTAGGTTCTAGATTTGACTCTGCTACTAATTAACCATGTGTTCGGAAAAGTCACTTAAATTCTTGGGCTCTTAGGTAAAACTGGAGTGCACACGACTGCTATGTTCATACTTTGGGTCAATGTTACATGTAGAAATGCTCAATGGAGACTTTGTGTTCTTCAATAACTGTTCCTTCAGCTGGTCTCAGGTTGACTCATAGTATATAAAAGTCTGTTAACGACAATATTTTCATTCGGTGAGCTTGTCTCTGAGGTCGTATGATAGGCAATGGAAGTGGGATAGGAAGGCACAGATTCAATACTCTCCTAGCTCTGTAATTTTAGACAATTTATTTTATTCTGCCTCACATGGAAAATGAAGGTAATGATACTTGCTCTGTTTTCCTGTCCAAGGACAATAATGAATAAGAAAGTACTATGTAAACTGTAAAGCATTTTATAGACATGAAGTGTTATTAAAGTCTTTTGTAAGTGAACTCTAAAGAAGTCTAAAAATGTGATTTGAGTGAATAACAGGGAACTAGAGGCAAGAATGAAATAATGATTTTTGTTAATCAGTTACTGTGTTTCAGTATCTTGATTCTGCCAGTGAGATATGTGACAGGGTCAAGATAGTGGCTGAAGTTTCCTTTACTCTTCCACCTCCATTATTGCCATCTTTAAGAGTCTGGAGCACTTCTTTCTTCATTTTTCTCCACGAATATTTGGGGGTCCCTCCCAAATTATATTGGTCTTTGTGCTCTGCAACTTGCTTTTTAAAAAAACATAGCAACGTGTCTTACAGATCATTAAAGAGCAGTAAATGAAAACTTACTTTATTCTTTTTAATTGCTGCATATTATTCCATAGAATAGAAATGCCATTAATATTATTAAAGATACTTCAACTAATTTACAGTTAAATTGCTTTATGTTCTGCATAATTAAGTGAGAGTATTTGTGTAGGAAAGATTTCTAAGTATGCAACCAATCAAGCAAATATTCTTACAGATAATTTGGTCAATATTGCCAAAGTACCTTCCAAAGGCAGAGCTTAGGTTTTCCAAATTGCACTCCCATCAACAAAGCATGAAATGCCTTTTCCCCCACACCCTCATCAACACTGCATATTATCAATATTTAAATTTTGGATCCATCTCTCTGATGGATGAGAAAATAACCCATTGGTTAATAGTGAGGTGGAGCATATTTTTACATATACTTTGTGTATATCCTTTCATTTCTTCTGTGAATTGTCTGTTTATAGCCTTCATCCATTTTCTGTTGGTTTATTTGTCTCATTGATTTGTAACATGTTTCTGTATTTTCTGCATCTTTATCCCTTTATCCTTTATATATGCTACAAATATTTTAACAATGTTATAATATTTTAATTTGTTAAAGATATTATTTGCCATTACAAAGTTTCAATTTTTCACTATTTTTGTTCTTTATGATGTCTATAAAATGTTTTCCCATGTGCTTTCCTACTGCTTTTATTGTTATGTCGTTTTTTTTTTTCTTTTGTTCATCTGGAATTTATTTTGGGGTGTAATAGGAATTAGGAGTATACATTAATTTTTCCCTAAATAAATGGCCAGTAAATACCAAATCATTTCAGCATGATTTTCTTTAATGATTTAGTTTTTTCCATTGTTGTGGAATATAGCATTTTGTATATTAATTTTCACTGATATATGGAAATAGACATGGATCTATCAGTAGAACTCTCTATTCTACCTCATTAATTGTGCAATCTTGCATTATAATGCAGTTTTAATTATGTATCTTTTCCTCTTGAGACTTCGGAAAAATATCTTTTTCTAAGTTAAATATTTTATCCATTTCCTTAGGTAATTAAATTTTTTTCCCTTTAATCTATCAATTTTGTGAAAATACAATGGATTTCCTGATGTTGAACTATCCCTGCTTTTCTGAGAAAATCCTATTTCATTTTGATTGTTTTCATACAATGATGGATTAAATTTTCGTATACTTTAAAATGTTTTCCTCTATGTACCTAAATGAGATTGACCTCTAGTTGAGGTATATTCTTCCAAGTCGTTCTCTATACATTCCCATAAATGTCCTTACACATTTAATGTAAGATTTATACTAGTTATTTGTATTGAGCTGGGAAGCTTTCCATCTTCTTCTATGCTCTTGAAACATTTATAGTATATAGGAATTATCTGTCCTTTGAAAGTTAAATAGACCTTACCCATTACTTTGCCTAAACTAACTCTAATTTTAGAGACAGATTTTATTTCTGTAGTGATTATGACTACGTTTTTAGCCACTATATTTAAAGATATTTGCTTGGTTTTAAACTTTTTTATGCTTTATATGTAAATACTTCTTAAAGTTTGTTGCTTTCATTGCTTCACTAGCTAGTATATCTCTGCAAATAGCACACTATGACCTTGGCACCTACTCCATCAATTATGTCACAAAAAACAGACTCACTGCAAATAACTACAGTTAAAAACTGAAACTTTTGACTAAGTTTTATGTTTGGCAGGAACTGTTTATTTTTCCTCTTATGATATCTAATATATATTTTTAAATGTATATTTAAGACAGAGACTGAAATACTGCTGACCCAAATCGAGTCCTTCAGATCATTCAGTTTAGACTGCCTTATCTCAAAGCAGTGACAGTCAGGAGTGAGAAGCTATAAATACTTACTTAAAAATAATTGTGTGCCTCATCTTTTCTTTTTTAAATCACAGAAGCAATAAATAGTAGTGACAAAGTAGAAAAATACTAAGAAATAAAAAATGAAAAAAAGAGTTAATTCACCCTAAATCCACCACCCAGAGGAAAAGCATTTGTAATATAATCTGCCAGAAATTTTGTGCAAATTTGCCCATAAATATACCCAAAAAAGTGTTCTTCTTATATGTATGGATATTTGTAACCTGCATTTTTCATTTACCATTATAAACATTTTTCCACATCAGTAAATACAGACCTGCTTAACATTGGCTACACGATATTCTGTTGTGTGAGTCATTACAGTCTATATAGTCATGCTCCTACTATTGGACATTTACACTGTTTCTAATATTTCACCACTTTAAACAAGCTGTAACAAAAATAAGGTTGTTTACCCAGGCACAGGGCAAAATATTTGCCCCACCTACCACTTAGGATTGCTAATGACAATGAAATGAAATAATACGTGTGAAAGCTATCTGTGAAATGTTGAGTGCTGTATAAAATGTGTTGTTGTTAGAGTTGATATTATTAGCCTCACAATGCCTGATATAACTGGGTACTTGGTTACAACTTTTTTGTTGTTTTAGTAACATTCCCATAGCAAAGAGCTGTAGTTTTGGAGCTCTGTGCATTCAGGCTGGCATGTTAGGTGAACCTGTTGAAAAATGATGGTTGATAACCGAAAAAAGGAATGTGAGCAATTCGGGGGCTGCTTACCTCCATCCTGAAATTATTGTTCCCACCCAGCTGGCCAGACTCCTCTCTGAAGCAGTGACCCTTATGTGTCAACATGTAAGAAAAAAAGGACAGGAAGAGGGTTCCTCCAACTCAGAAACTCAGATTAGCGTTCAAAACTGACAAACGTACACCAAAATTAATGCAAAGTGACAATAAGGACAAAGCTCATTTCAGTTGGCCTGCAATTTCCGGAGAAACAGAATGCGGCAGTTAGCCTAGTAGGATGTGTTTGGGGTGCGGGTGTCGGAGTTAGAAGGGCCTCTTGTCGCAGTAAATGGACCTGGAGAAGTTGGCCTGGCCACCCTTTCTCTAGGTTGAGGTCCAGGGCACAAGCAGAAGCACAGGTTCTTAGGCCTGGGGCATGTTCTGTATTCTTCCATGCTCTCCACAGTCTACTGAAGGGTTAGCCAGAAACACTTGAAGCCGACTTTGTTCCCTGAAGCTGTTTCTGAAATTCCACGGAGTAAGACTACAACCTGGCCAGGCAGCAGATGAGCAGGCTTGGGCTCAGGCCCAAGAAAGGTCCGTACACTCAGAGAAGGGAGGGACTGGTATGGTCCCAGGGAGGCATGGGCTTCACGCTGCATGTCTGGGACACATCAGCACTGCTGTATTTGCTTTTAAATTACATTCTTGGCCTACTCTGCCTGCCTGTCTTCCTCTTCCTGCCTCTCACACGTTCCTTTTCCCCCACATATTTGCTCTTCAGAATCTCACTCCTTTTCTTTCCTCTTTTTACTTCTGTTACTTAGTAGATCCGTAACTTTGACTCAGTTAACTCCTTTCTGTTGCATTTTCCTCATCTGTAAAATGAGAATAGAATATTCATTTTCTAGATGGTTGCAGGAGATTCTATACCTGTTGGCCCTCTTCTCACGCTTATCTTCTCTTCATGTTTAAAATCTCTTTCTTTTTTCTCCTAGTGTCCTTTATGTTTTTCCTTCTTTCTTTCCATCTCTTCCTCTCCCTCTCTTCCTGGCATGCAAAGCAATCTCCCACTAGCTTAGCTTTATGCTTTCAGTAGGTCACCGTGGGACATTCCATTTTATTGACTAACCATTCCTCCTCAGCTCATGGGGCAGGCAGCACGGCTGTGGCCAACAGGGCTTCCAGAAGCAATGATAGGCCATTCTTTCCCTTTACTCTCATCCCACTGGCACCGAACCCCAGGCTCTCACAATTGCAGAGTATGAGTTGATGGTCTAAATCTCTTCCTATGCTGAATTATTTCCCGTGGCATTTTCTTTCTCTTTCTCAATGAGAATTAATCAACTGGGAGGTGGGTCGAAGTCTTGGAAGCCACAAAGATATTTTGATTCTTGACATATGCAGCAGAGGTCTTTCCCTTCTGAGAATGTAGCCTGAAGGCACTTTGACCTTTGACACCAAATCTAACTGCTGCCCCCTTGCAGGTACCTCTCAGCTGCATCTCATTGAACCTATAGAATGTTGACCATTTGTATGTACCACAGAAAAATGTTGGGTTTCATGGAGAGGATTCGAATAATCTGGGAGGTATTCTCCACCAGGAACAGCATAATGTTGCATTTGAAAGTGAAGTTTCCTGGGTAGAACTGGCATGGAACACTTGTTAACCCTTGTTTATTCTGTGCCTCCACCATGGGCCAGGTGCTGAACTGGGCTCCAAGGGCACATGGCAGCAAGATCTTTGTTTCCAACTGTTCATGATCTAGTGGGAGAGAAAACAAATAGATGGGCACAGTCCTTCCACTTGTACTAGAGGGAGCTCCAGAATATGGGGGGAATACTGGTGGTGACGGGCATCTTCTCTGCCTGTACTCCAGATACATCTAGGGTTTGGGGGGCACACTAGTGGTGGTGAACAGCTACCCAGCCTGGGGCTGTTGTGGGGGATGGACTTCCCAAGGAGAAACACCAGACTTGAATCCAAAGGTGAATGAGAAGATAGACATAAGAATGTGTTGGGCAGGGGGAGAGAGAATTTTCCAGCCTGAAAGAATAGCCTGTTCCATGGCTAGTGTGTGTGTATGTGGGGTTCCAGTAGTCCCGCCGGGCCGGGCTGCTGAGTGTGGAGGCAGGGATGAGCGGGAGGTACAGCCAGAGAAGGAAATGGAGGCCAGAAGACTGACTGTCACGCTAAGGTATTAAGATGCTTTCCTGAAGGCCTTAAGGAACCCTTACGACAGGTAAATAGGGAGAAAACGTGACTGCCTATGTTACTTTAGAAACCTCACTGCTAACTTCAGAGGAATTATTGATTGGAGGAGAGCAAGATGGACACAGGGACAACAACCAGGATGCTGGTTTTCACTCTGGTTGCGTGGAAGCGCCTGAGGGCTTTTAAAAAATAATGATACCTCAGTTTCACCCACAAAGACTCTGATATAATGTGTCTGGGATGTAGCCTGGGCCTTGGAAAGTTTTAAAAGCTTCCCAGGGCATTCTGATTTGCAACCCAGGCTGAGAACCACTGATTTAAGAGGTGGGGAATTGGAGAGGACTGAGGGGCTCTTGCATGTGTCCGACTTGGGCAGGGCCATCGCTCAGTGCTTCCTGAAAAACAACCATGTATATATTTTTTTCTTCTAGAAGTGGTTAGGAGGTCAGTCTTGAACTTGATGGTCAAATATAGGTGGGTTCTTAAGTGACTGGGAGAGGAGCAGTGAGCCTCAGAGTTTATCAGTACCAAGGCTAAGACGTTCATTGATGGGAAGTGTCAGCATCTCAAGAATAAATTGGTAAAAACAGGCTGGGTGGAAATGATATAAATTACTTAGAGTTTAAGTTATTTTGTGAGTTACTTATCAGTAATAGTATAAGTAAATAGGCATACACGTATAACCAGTATAACTATTTAACATCCCTCACACCCCCCCATTCTGTCTGAATTTCTCTTCAATTTTCTTCTCAAATTGATTGGGACTGGACAGGAAAACTCTCAATCAACTGCACTGAAAGTTTTCTATTTAGCCTGTCCAAACTACAGCTAATTTGTGAACAACAGCAAAAAAGAAGTATTTATTTTAAACGCTTCCTTTTTCACGTTTATTTTAAACTTGAAAAAGTGTTCATTGACTTTCTTTCCACAGAGAACTCAATGCCCTACTGCCCAATCTGCATTTCCCCCCTTTCCACTTAGTCCTTCTAAGAATTACTCAGCCCCAGAACGCTGAGAACATTCAGGCACATCCAAATACTGCGGAGTTAACCCCTTCTTGCACAGAAGGGCTCTCATGGCTTCACAACAAGGGCTTTGCTGGGAGAGAAGTCTTCCAACGGGCCCCAGTGCCTGCCGACGTGATGTGATGTAGGGGTTAAAGGCAGTTTGCAATTTCAAAAACTGCTTGATTTGTTGAAGGAGGCTCCTGAGGAAGAATATGTAAGTCTGAAAAGGTTTGCAGCATCTGAGAAGGTGGGAGGGCATGCACAGAGGCCCTCGAAATGTCAGATTTGGGCCCGGAATCAGGAGACAGACTCTACTGGGGTTTCTATGACTCTCATCAACTGTTAAGCCTTGCTGTTGAAATCTCTGACAGTACCTTTGACAGCATGTTATTATCTTACCATAAAATCTGTCCCCAGCCCCTTAGTCCTGCTGCTCCCCCAGTTTCTAAGAAGGTGTGGAATGGTTACCTGTGGGGGATTGGAGAGTTAAAAAGCAGATTCTAGAAGTGCCTAGTGACTTGATTCTTTCAGGATCTAGGCTGGGATCAAACTCTCTACGTTTTTGGTTTTCTTTTTTTTTTCATTTTCACTGAGGTTGAATTAACAACAGCAAGAGAACGCCTCCAGGTTTACAGTTGCATGGCTTATTGTGTATATATCCTATAAAGCCGAAAACCATATGGAGAATTCCGCTTTCTTGGCTTTGTGTGTTTGTGTACCAGGAAGTAGTAAAATGTTTTGAGGTGCTATTAAGTCTTTAAGTTACAGAATCAAGATTCCACCTTAAAAATTTTCCATACTGTACGTGGTTGCATAGCCTGGGGTGCTGAGTGCCTGCCAAATATCTATCAGAGAGTGATTTATGATATATGATACGCTCCCCAGCCCAAGTGGAGACTGTGTCGTTGAAACATGAGAGAGGGGAAGTTTGCTCTCTCGAAACCATGAGGACTGGTTTCTGTTCGGCTTTTCTGAGGGGATGGATAGAATAAAACGTGCCACATTTTACAGCACCAAAACTTATGTAAGAAACAAAACACAATTCCGTTCAAAAAAAAGAAAAACGTAGTTTTTCTGTGGTTTGGTAGGGATTGTTTTCACTTCGAGTGACTGTTGTTCTTTGCTCCTTTATTCCTTCCCTCCTCGCCTCCCCGCTCAGTTGTTGCTACTCTAACTGAGCCCTGAAATAAAAAGGAATGGCTCACTACCGGCAATTAAAATATTTTAATATGAAATCTCAACTCCATGTTTTAAATATTTCATGTGCTTTCCATTCTACTCTAAGAATATATTGTGATTTCTGGTGTTTTCTGTTCTGCAAATGTTTCCTTTGCAGCTGTGAGGAAGTACATCTCCCATATGGCTTTTAGGACACTTTGCAGTTTGCTTAGATAAAGCAATATGGACCAAGAAAAATGAAATAGCAACCGTATTTCCTTTATATCAAACTCTTTTGGGTTTCTAAGTTGATATTTTAATTAATTGCATTTAAAGGACAGTGTGATTGACTTTCAAAAATACTGTCAGTAGTGATATTGCTACAGGTTGTATAACCCATCTGTGAATGCTGAGCATTTTTTGTTGGTAAAATGTGTATTGCTTTTTTTCTAATCATAAAAGAAAGCTATAGTCACAAAATACGAACCTATTTATATAACCTTGCTACCTTGTATATTTTCATATTGGTTTCATATTATTGTACTTTACTACCATCATTCAAAATTGACTTTTTGTCAGTCTCATCCTTCCATTCTTCAGTACTCTGGTGGCTGATATGTTTTTAATTGAAGTGTATTTGACATACGATGTTATATTAGTTTCAGGGGTACAATATAGTGATTAGACATTTATATACACTATGAGATGATCACCATAATCTGTTTACCCTCTGTCACCATTTAAAGTTATTATGTTATTATTGACTATATTCCCTGTTCTGTGTAGTACATCCCCATGACTTATTTATTTTGGAACTGGAAGTTTGTGCCTCTTAATCCCCTTCACCTATTTTGCCCAACTCCCTGTGCTCCTCCTCTGTATCTATGAATCTGTTTCTGGTCTGTTTTGTTTGTTTATTTTGTCTTTTATATTCCATATATAAGTGAAATCATGGTGTTTATCTTTTCTCTGTCTGACATGTCACTTAGTGTAACATCCTCTAGGTCATGTTGTTGCACTTGGCAAAATTTCATTCTTTTTTATGGCTGAGCAATATTCCATTATATATTGGGTTGGCCAAAAAGTTTGTTTGGGTTTTTCCATAAGATGCTATGGAAAAACTGAACGAACTTTTTGGTCAACCCAATATATACATCTTCTTTATCTGTTCATCTGTTCATTTTGATTGCTTCTGTATATTGGGTGTTAGAAATAATGCTGCAATGAACATAGGGGTGCATATATCTTTTTGAATTAGCATTTTCATTTTCCTCAGGAAAATACCCAGAAGTGGAATTGTTGGATCCAACGGTAGTTCTGTTTTTAATTTTTTGAAGAACTTCCATACTATTTTCCACAGTGGCTGTACCAATCTATATTCCCACCCAAAGTGAACAAGTATTCCTTTTCCTTCACATTCTTACCTATACTGTTATTTGTTGCCTTTTTGATAGTAGCCATTCTTACATGTGTGGACTTATATCTCGTGGTTTTGATTTGCATTTCCTTGATGATAAGTGATGTTGAGCATTTTTTTTCATGTGTCTGTTAGCCATCTGTATGTCTTCTTTGGAAAAATGTCTATTTAGATCCTCTGCCCTTTTATAATTGGATTTTTAAATATTAAGTTGTCTGAGTTCTTTATATATACTGGATATTAACCCCTTATCGAATATATAACTTGCAATTATCTTCTCCCATTTAGTAGGTTGTCTTTTTGTGTTGTTGCTGGTTTTCTTCACTGTGAAAAATCTTTTTTATTTGATGTAGTCCCACTTGTTTGTTATGCTTTTCATGCCCTCGCCTGAGGAGACGGATGCAAAAAAATATTGCTAAGAATGATGGCAAAGAGCTGTCTGTGATTTCTTTTAGGAGTTTTATGGTTTCAGGTGTTACAGTCAAGTCTTTAATCCATTTTGAGTTTAATTTTATATTTGGTGTAAGAGAGTGGTCTGGGTCATTCTTTTGCATGTAGTTATCCAGTTATCCCAACATTATTTATCGAAGAGACTGTATGTTCTTGGCTTCCTTGTTGTAAATAAACTGACCATGTGTGGGTTGGTTTATTTCTGGGTTCTCAATTCCATTCCATTGATTTGTGTGTCTATTTTCATGTCAGTACCATACTGTTTTTTTTGTTTTGTTTTGTTTTGCGGTACGCGGGCCTCTCACTGTTGTGGCCTCTCCCGTTGTGGAGCACAGGCTCCGGACGCACAGGCTCAGCGGCCATGGCTCATGGGCCTAGCTGCTCCGCGGCATGTGGGATCTTCCCGGACCGGGGCACGAACCCGCGTCCCCTGCATCAGCAGGCAGACTCTCAACCACTGTGCCACCAGGGGAGCCCCATTCTGTTTTGATTGGTAGTGCATTGTGGTATAGTTTGAAGTCAGGGAGCATGATGCCTCCAGTTTTGTTCTTCTTACTCAATATTGTGTTGGCTATGCATGGTACTTTTTTTGTTTCAAACAAAGTTTAAAATTGTTTGTTCCAGTTCTGTGAAAAATGCTATTGGTATTTTGATAGGAATTGCATTGAATATGTATATTGCTTTGGGTAATACGGGCATTGTAACAATATTAATGCTTCCAATCCAAGAACATGATATATCTTTTCATTTATTTCTGTCATCTTTAATTTCTTTCATCAACATCTTATAGTTTTCAGAGTACAGATCTTCTGCCTCCTTGGTTAAATTTATTTCTAGGAATTTTATTCTTTTTGATGTAATTGTAAATGGGACTTTTTACTTAATTTCTCTTTCTGATAGTTCCTGATAAGTGTATAGAAAGGCAACAGATTTCTGTATGCTGATTTTGGTTTTTTGTTTTATTTTGTTTTTTAGATTTTTTTTTGACCTGGACCATTTTTTATGTCTTTATTGAATTTGTTACAATATTGCGTCTGTTTTATGTTTTGGTTCTTTTGGCCATGAGGCATATGGGATCTTAGCTCCTCAACCAGGGATTGAACCCGCAGCCCCTGCATTGGAAAGTGAAGTCTTAACCCCTGGACCTCCAGGGAAGTCTCTGTGTGCTAATTTTGTATCCTGCAAACTTACTGAATTCATTTATTTGTTCTAATATGTTTTTTGGTGGAATCTTTAGGTTTTTCTTTGTGTAGTATCATGTTTTACTCTTCTTTTACAGTTTGGATGACTTATTTCTTTTTCTTGTTTAATTGCTATGGCTAGGACTTCCAAACCAATGTTGAATGAAAGTGGAAGAGTGGGCATCCTTGTCTTGCTTGTGATCTTAGAGAAAAAGTTTTCAGCTTTCACCATTGAGTATGATGTTAGATGTAGGCTTCTCATTTATGGCCTTTATTATGCTGAGGTATGTTCTCTCTCTATCCACTTTGTTAAGAATTTTTATCATAAATGTGTGTTTAATTTCGTCAAATGCTTTTTCTGTACCCATTGAGATAATCATATGACTTTTATTCTTCATTTTGTTAATGTAGTGGTTTGTGGATGTTAAAACATCCTTACATCCCTAGAGTAGATCTCACTTGATCATGGTATATGATTCTTTTAATGTAGTGTTGAATTTGGTTTGCTAACATGTTGACGATTTTTGCATCTATGTTCATCAAGGGTATTTGCCTGTAATTTTCTATTTTTTTTGCAGTGTCTTTGTCTGGTTGTGGTATCAGGGTAATGCTGGTCTCATACAATGAATCTGGAAGTTTTCCTTCCTCTTCAATTTCTTGGAATAGTTGGAGAATGCTAGTTATTAACTCTTCTTTAAATATTTGGTAGAATTCACCTATGAAGTTTTCTGGTGCTGAACTTTTGTTTGTTGACAGTTTTTGATTACTAATTCAATTTTTTACTGGCAATTGGACTTTTTAGATGTTCTATTTCTTTGTGATTCAGTTTTGGAAGATTGTACATTTCTAGGAATTTATCCATCTATTCTACGTTTTCCAATTTGTTGGTGTATAATTGTTCATAGTAGTTTTTATGATCCTTTGTATTTCTGTGGAGTCAGTTGTAATTTCTCCTCTTTCATTAATGATTTTATTTATTTGGGCCTTTTCTCTTTTTCTTGATAAGTCTGACTAAAGGATTATCAATTTTGTTTATTTTCAAGGAACCAGCTTTTAGTTTCATGATGTTATCTACTTTTTAAAATCTCTATGTCATTTATTTTCACTCTGATCTTTATTATTTCCCTCTTTCTACTAACGTTGAGGTGTTTCTTTTTCTTTTTCTAGTTCCATTAGGTGTATAATTGCATTGTTTATCTGAGATTTTTCTGGTTTCTTGAGGTAGGCCTGTATCACTATAAACTTCCCTCTTAAAACTGCTTTTGTTGTGTCGCATAGATTTTGGTAGGTTATGTTTCCATTTTCATTTGTCTCTAGGAATTTTAAAATTTCACCTTTGATTTCTTAGTTAAACCATTGATTGTTTAGTACCATGTTGTTTAGTCTCTATGTGTTTGTGTTTTTTCCTGGTTTTCTTTTTGTAATTGGTTTCTAGCTTCATACCTTTGTTATTGAAAAGATGCTTGATATGATTATGATCTTATTAAATTTATTGAAACTTGTTTTGTGGCTTAATACACATGATCTATCTTGGAGAATGTTACATGTGCACTCAAAAAGAATGTGTATTCTGCTGTTTTCGGATGGAATGTTCTGTATACATCTATTAAGTCCATCTAATCTAATATGTCATTTAATGCCACTGTTTTCTTGTTAATTTTCTGTCTAGATAATCTATGCATTGCTGTAAGTGGATATTAAAGTCTTCTACTGTTGTTTTATTACTGTCAATTTCTCATTTTATGTCTGCTAATATTTGCTTTATGTATTTAGGTGCTTCTATGTTGGGGGCATAAATATTTACATATTTATGTTATATCCTCTTGTTGAATTGATCTCTTCATCATTATGAAATGTTCATCTTTCATTCTTGTTACAGACTTTGTTTTGAATATGTTTTGTCTGATACAAATATTTCTACCCTAACTTTCTTTTTGGTTCTATTTGCATGGAATATCATTTTCCATCCTTTCACTTTCAGTCTGTGTATGTCTTTAGACCTGAAGTGAATCTCTTGTAGACAGCATATATACGGGACGTTTTTTTTTGAATCCTTTCAGCCACTCTGTCTTTTGATTGGAGCATTTTGTTCATTTACATTTAAAGTAATTATTGGCAGGTGTGTACTTATCACTGTTTTGTTAATTGTTTTCTGGTTGTTTATGTAGTTCTTCTGTGTTCCTTTCTTCTTCTCTTGCTCTCTTCCTCTGTGATTTGATGAGTTTCTTTAGTTTTATGTTTGGATTCCTTTCTTTTAAGTTATTGTGTACCTATTGTAAGTTTTTGATATGTGGTTACCATGAGGTTCATGTATGACAACCAGTCTATATAAAGCAGTCTATTTTAAGTTCAAACGCATACTAAAAATACTATATTTTAACTCCCTCCACTTGCTGTTTTACTTTTTTGACATCAGATTTTCTGTCTTTTAAATTGTGTATCCCTTAATTAATTATTGTAGTTATAGTTGATTTTACTACATTTGTCTTTTAAAATTCACACTAGCTTTGTAAATTATTAATCCTTTAATATCTGTTTGCTTTTACCAGTGATATGTCTCCTTTAATATAATTTCTTATTTTTAGTTATGGCCTTTTCTTTTCCATTTAAAGAAATCCCTTTAATATTTCTTGTATGGCTGGTTCAGTGGTGATGAATTCCTTTAGCTGTTGCTTGCCAGGGAAACTCTTTTTTTTTTTTTTTAACATCTTTATTGGAGTATAATTACTTTACAATGATGTGTTAGTTTCTGCTGTATAACAAAGAGAATCAGCAATATGTATACATATATCCCCATATCCCCTCTCTCTTGTGTCTCCTTTCCATCCTCCCTATCCCACCCCTCTAGGTGGTCACAGAGCAATGAGCTGATATCCCTGTGCTGTGCAGCTGCTTCTCACTGCCTATCTATTTTACATTTGGTAGTGTATATATGTCCATGCTACTCTCTCACTTCGTCCCAGCTTACCTTTCCCCCTCCCCATGTCCTCAAATCCATTCTCTACATCTGCATCTTTATTCCTGTCCTGCCCCTAGGTTCATCAGAAACACTTTTTTTTTCTTTCTTAGATTTCATATATATGTGTTAGCATATGGTATTTGTTTTTCTCTTTCTGACTTACTTCACTCTGTGTGACAGACTCTTGGTCCATCCACCTCACTACTAATAACTCAATGGCTTTCTATCCTGTTCCATTGATCTATATTTCTGTTTTTTGCCAGTACCATACTGTCTTGATTACTGTAGCTTTGTAGTATAGTCTGAAGTCCATGAGCCTGATGCCTCCAGCTCCATTTTTCTTTCTCAAGATTGCTTTGGCTATTTGGGGTCTTTTGTGTTTCCATACAAATTGTGAAATTTTTTGTTCCAGTTCTGTGAAAAGTGCCATTGGTAGTTTAATAGGGATTGCATTGACTTTGTAGGTGGCTCTGTATAGTATAGTCATTTTCACAATATTGATTATTCTAATCCAAGAATATGATATATCTCTCCATCTGTTTGTATTGTCTTTACTTTATTTCACCAGTGTCTTATAGTTTTCTGCATACAGGTCTTTTGTCTCCTTAGGTAGGTTTATGCCTAGGTAGTTTTTTCTTTTTCTTGCAGTGGTAAATGGGAGTGTTTCCTTAACTTCTCTTTCAGATTTTTCATCTATAGTGTATAGGTATGCAAGAGATTTCTGTGCATTAATTTTATATCCTGCTACTGTACCAAATTCATTGATTAGCTCTAGTAGTTTTCTGGTAGCATCTTTAGGGTTCACTATGCACAGTATCATGTCATCTGCAACAGTGATAGTGTTACTTCTTATTTCAGATTTGGATTCTTTTTATTTCTTTTTCTTCTTTGATTGCTGTGGCGAAAACTTCCAGAACTATGTTGAATAATAGTGGTGAAAGTGGGCAACCTTGTCTTGTTCCTGATCTTGGAGGAAATGGTTTCAGTTTTTGTTTGTTTGTTTTTTGGGGTACGCAGGCCTCTCACTGTTGTGGCCTCTCCCGTTGCGGAGCACAGGCTCTGGACATGCAGGCTCAGCAGCCATGGCTCACAGGCCCAGCCGCTCCGCGGCATGTGAGATCCTCCCAGACCGGGGCACGAACCCATGTCCCCTGCATCGGCAGGTGGACTCTCAACCACTGCGCCACCAGGGAAGCCCTGGTTACAGTTTTTCACCATTGAGAATGTTATTTGCTGTGGTTTTCTCATATATGGCCTTTATTATGTTGAAGTAGGTTCCCTCTATGCCTACTTTCTGGACAGTATTTATCATAACTGGGTGTGGAATATAGTCAAAACTTTTTCTACATCTATTGAGATTATCATATGGTTTTTCTCCTTCAATTTGTTAATATGGTGTATCACATTGATTGATTTGTGCATAGTGGAGAATCCTTGCATTCCTGGGATAAACCCCACTTGATCATGGTGTATGATCCTTTTCATGCGTTTTTGGGTTCTGTTTGCTAGTATTTTGTTGAATATGTTGAATCTATGTTCATCAGGGATATTGGCCTTTAGTTTTCTTTTTTTGTGACATCTCTGTCTGGCTTTGGTATCATGGTGGTGGTGACCTTGTAGAATGAGTCTGGGAGTATTCCTCCCTCTGCTATATTTTAGAAGAGTTTGGGAAGGATAGGTGTAAGTTCGTTAAGTGTTTGATAGAATTCACCTGTGAAGACATGTGGTGCTGGGCTTTTGTTTGTTGGACGATTTTTATGCATTCCTGGGATAAACCCCACTTGATCATGGTGTATGATCCTTTTCATGCGTTTTTGGGTTCTGTTTGCTAGTATTTTGTTGAATATGTTGAATCTATGTTCATCAGGGATATTGGCCTTTAGTTTTCTTTTTTTGTGACATCTCTGTCTGGCTTTGGTATCATGGTGGTGGTGACCTTGTAGAATGAGTCTGGGAGTATTCCTCCCTCTGCTATATTTTAGAAGAGTTTGGGAAGGATAGGTGTAAGCTCTTCTTTAAGTGTTTGATAGAATTCACCTGTGAAGACATGTGGTGCTGGGCTTTTGTTTGTTGGACGATTTTTAATCACAGTTTCAATTTCAGTACTTATGATTGGTCTGTTCATATTTTCTGTTTCTTCCTGGCTCAGTCTCAGAAGGTTGTGCTTTTCTAAGAATTTGTTTGTTTCTTCCAGGTCCATTTTATTGGCATATAGTTGCTTGTAGTAATCTCTCATGATCTTTTGTATTTCTGCAGTGTCAGTTGTTACTTCTCCTTTTTCATTTCTAATTCTGTTGAGTTGAGTCTTCTCCCTTTTTTTCTTGGTGTGTCTGGCTAGGGGTTTATCAATTTTTTTTTGTCTTCTCAAAGAACCAGCTTTTAGTTTTATTGATCTTTGCTATCATTTTCTTCATTTCTTTTTCGTTTCTTTCTGCTCTGATCTTTATGATTTCTTTCCTTCTGCTAACTTTGGGTGTTTTTTTTAATTCTTCTTTCTCTAATTGCTTTAGGTTTAAGTTTAGGTTGTTTATTTGAGATGTTTCTTGTTTATTGAGGTAGGATTGTATTGCTGTTAACTTCCTTCATAGAACTGCTCTTGCTGTGTCCCATAGGTTTTTGGTTGTCATGTTTTCATTGTCATTTGTTTCTAGGTATTTTTTGATTTCCTCTTTGACGACATCGATGATGTCTTGGTTATACAGTAGTGAATTGTTTAGCCTCCATGTGTTTGTAGTTCTTACAGTTTTTTTCCTGTAATTGATATCTAGTCTCATAGTGTTGTTGTTGAAAAGATACTTGATACGATTTCAATTTTCTTAAATTTACCAAGGCTTGATTTGTGACCCACGATATGATCTATCCTGGAGAGTGTTCCATGAGCACTTGAGAAGAAAGTGTATTCTGTTGTTTTTGGATAGAATGTCCTATAAATATCAATTAAGTCCATGTTGTCTAATATGTCATTTAAAGCTTCTGTTTCCGTATTTATTTTCATTTTAGATGATCTGTCCATTGGTGAAAGTGGGGTATTAAAATCCCCTACAATTATTGTGTTACTGTCGATTTCCCCTTTTATGGCTGTTAGTATTTGCCTGATGTATTGAGGTGCTCCTATGTTGGGTGCTTAATGGGACTCCTATAATTCGAATGTTGGTGTATTTAATATTGTCCCAGAGGTCTCTGCAGCTGTCCTCAATTACTTTCATTCTTTTTTCTTTATTCTGCTCTGTGGTAGTTATTTCCACTATTTTACCTTGCAGGTCATTTATCCATTCTTCTGCCTCAGCTCTTCTGGTATTGATTCCTTCTAGAGAATATTTAATTTCATTTATTGTATTCATCATTTTTTGTTGCTCTCTAGTTCTTCTAAGTCTTTTTAAAATTTTTTTGTATTTTCTCCATTCTATTTCCAAGATTTTGGATCATGCTTACTATGATTACTCTGAATTCTTTTTCAGGTAGACTGCCTATTTCCTCTTCATTTGTTTCATCTGGTGGGTTTTTCCTAGCTCCTTCATCTGCTGCATATTCCTCTGTCTTTTCATTTTGCTTAACTTACTGTTTTTGGGGTCTCCTTTTTGAATGCTGCCAGTTCATGGTTCCCAGTGTTTTTGGTCTCTGCCCCCAGTGGGTAAGGTTGGTTCCATGCCTTGTGCAGTCTTCCTGGTTGAGGGGACTGGTGCCTGTGTTCTGGTGGTTGGGACTGGATCTTGTCTTTCTGGTGGGCAGGGTCGTGTCCCGTGGTGTGTTTTGGGTGTGTGTGAACTTAGCATGATTTTAGGCAGCCTCTCTGCTAATGGGTGGGGTTGTGTTCCTGCCTTGCTAGTTGTTTGGCATAGGGCGTCCAGTACTGGTGCTTGCTGGCCGTTGGGTGGAGCTGGGTCTTAGCGATGAGACAGAGATCTCTGGGAGAGCTGTCACCGATCGATATGTGGGAATGGGAGGTTTCTTGTGGTCCAGTGTCCTGAGCTCGGCTCTCCCACCTCAGAGGCTCAGGCCTGACAGCTCTCCTGAGCACCAAGCCTGTGTCAGCCTTGTGGCTCAAAAGAAAAGGGAGAAAAAGAAAGAAAGAAAAAATAATAATGTTATTAAAATAAAAAATATATAAAATTAAAAAATAAGAAAAGTAATAAAAAAAAGAGAGCAAGAAAACCAGTAAACAAATCCACCAATGATAACAAGCACTATAAAGTAAGATAAACATAAGTATTAGAAACAAATCAGTCACAGAGAGTAAACCCCAAGTATACAGTTGCTCCCACAGACCACTGCCTCAATTTTGGGACGATTCATTGTCTATTCAGGTATTCCACAGATGCAGGGTACATCAAGTGGATTGTTGGGATTTAATCCACTGCTCCTGAGTTTGCACAGAGGAATTTCCCTTTCTCTTCTTTGTTCACACAGCTCCCAGGGTTCAGCTTTGGATTTGGCCCCACCTCTGAGTGTAGGTTGCCCTCAGGCATCTGTTCCTTGCCCAGACAGGAGGGGGTTAAAGCAGTGGCTGATTAGGGGGCTCTGGCTCTCTCAGGGCAGGGGGAGGGAGGGGTACAGTAGTCATAATTGGAATGCCAGATGAGCCTGTGGCAGCAGAGGCTGCCATGACTTTGCAACAGCCTGAGATGCACGGTGTGTTCTCCCGGGCAAGTTGTCCTCAGATCACAGGACCCAGACAGTGGTGGGCTGCACAGGCTCTGGGGGCAGGAGAGGTGTGGATAGTGACCTGCACTTGCCCACAGGATTCTTGGTGGCTTCAGTAGCAGCATTAGCACTTCATGCCCTTCTCTGGGGTCTGAGCTGGTAGCTGCGGCTTGTGCCCATCTCTGGAGCTCATTTAGGTGGTTCTCTGCCTTCTGTGGATGGACAGGGAAGGAAACCTCTCTCGTCACACACCCTGAAACAATGATCTCTTGCCTGTTCGGGCAGGTCCAGACTTTTTCCTGGACTGCCTCCTGGCTCGCTGTGGCACACTAATCCCCTCAGGCTGTGTTCACGCAGCCAACCCCAGTCCTCTCCCTGGGGTCTGACATGCGAAGCCCGAGCCTCAGCTCCCGGCCCCCACCTGCCCCAGTGGGTGAACAGACAAGCCTCTCAGGCTGATGAGTGCTGGTCAGCACTGATCCCCTGTGCAGGAATCTTTCTGCTTTGCCCTCTGTGCCCCTTTTGCTGTGCTCTCTTTTGTGGTTCCGAAACTTCCCCCCCTGCCCACCCCCCATCTCCGCCAGTGAAGGGGCTTCCTAGTGTGTGGAAACTTCCTCCTTCACAGCTCCCTTCACGGCTGCAGGTCCTGTCCCTATTCTTTTGTCTCTGTTTCTTCTTTTTTCTTTTGCCCTACCCAGGTTCGTGGGGATTTTCTTGTCTTTTGGGAAGCCTGAGGTCTTCTGCCAGCGTTCAGTAGGTGTTCTGTAGGGGTTGTTCCACATGTAGATGATTTTTGGGAAGGAAGGTGATCTCCACGTCTTACTCCTCTGCCATCTTGAAGGTCGCCCTGGGACACTCTTTATGTCTCCTTTAATTCTGAATGATAACCTTCCCAGGTAGAGTGTTCTTGAGTGCAAGTTTTTTCCTTTCAGAACTTTGAATATATCATGCCCCTCTCTTCTGGCCTGTAATGCTTCTGTTCAAAAGTCAACTGATAATCTATGCATTCCCTTATTCGTAACTAGTTGTTTTTCTCTTGCTGCCTT
>NW_020174922.1:1903772-1910956 GCF_003031525.2 Neophocaena asiaeorientalis asiaeorientalis | reverse complement strand
CTCCCGGCCCCCACCTGCCCCAGTGGGTGAACAGACAAGCCTCTCAGGCTGATGAGTGCTGGTCAGCACTGATCCCCTGTGCAGGAATCTTTCTGCTTTGCCCTCTGTGCCCCTTTTGCTGTGCTCTCTTTTGTGGTTCCGAAACTTCCCCCCCTGCCCACCCCCCATCTCCGCCAGTGAAGGGGCTTCCTAGTGTGTGGAAACTTTTCCTCCTTCACAGCTCCCTTCACGGCTGCAGGTCCTGTCCCTATTCTTTTGTCTCTGTTTCTTCTTTTTTCTTTTGCCCTACCCAGGTTCGTGGGGATTTTCTTGTCTTTTGGGAAGCCTGAGGTCTTCTGCCAGCGTTCAGTAGGTGTTCTGTAGGAGTTGTTCCACATGTAGATGATTTTTGGGAAGGAAGGTGATCTCCACGTCTTACTCCTCTGCCATCTTGAAGGTCGCCCTGGGACACTCTTTATGTCTCCTTTAATTCTGAATGATAACCTTCCCAGGTAGAGTGTTCTTGAGTGCAAGTTTTTTCCTTTCAGAACTTTGAATATATCATGCCACTCTCTTCTAGCCTGTAATGCTTCTGTTCAAAAGTCAACTGATAATCTATGCATTCCCTTATTCGTAACTAGTTGTTTTTCTCTTGCTGCCTTTCAGATTGTCTTTATCTTTAACTTTTGGCATTTTAATTATAATGTGTTGTGGTGTGGTTCTCTTTTTGTTTCATCTTGTTTGAAACTCTCTGGGCTCACTGGACTTGGAGGTCTGTTCCCTTTGCCAGGTTAGGGAAGTTTTCAGCCACTATTTCTTCAAATAAATTTTCTGACACATTTCTCTCTCTTCTCCTTCTGAGATCCCTATAATACAAAGGTTAATATGCTTGATATTGTCCCAGAGATACCTTAGACTATCCTCTTTTTTTTTGGCCCTGCCACACAGCCTGTGGGATCCTCATTCCCTGACCAGGAATTGAACTCGTGCAGTGAAAACACCAAGTCCTAACCACTGGACTGCCAAGGAATTCCCATATTCTCATTTAAAAACATTTTAAGATTCTGTTCCAATTGGGTTATTTCTATTACCCTGTTTTCCAGATTGCTGACCTGTTCTTCTGCATCATCTAATCTGCTGTTGATGCCACCTAGTGTATTTTTCATTTCAGTTATTGTATTCTTCACCTCTGATTGGTTCTTTTTTATATTTTCTATCTTTTTATTGAAGTTCTCACTGGGTTCATCTGTTCACCTGAGTTCACGGAACATCTTTATTATTGTTAGTTTGAACTCTTTAGGAAGTAGATTTCTTATCTCCATTTCATTTAGGTCTTTTTATGAGGTTTTGTCTTGTTCCTTTGTTTGGAACATATTCCTTTCTCTCCTCATTTGGCATAGCTCTTTGTTCATTTCTATATATTAGGTAGGTCAGCTTTGCCTCCCCTTCCTGAGGGAGTGGCCTTATGAAGGTTTTCTGTGGGGTTCAGAAGAGCAATCCTCCCTGGTCACCAGAGCCATATGCTCCAGGCGTGTCTCCTGTGTGGGCTGCACGTTCCCTCTTATTGTGGTGTTGCTGTAGTTGCTGTGGGTCTGCTAGTGGGCGGGACTGGCCCCAGTGTAGCTGCCTGTGGGGCCCAGCCCAACAATTCTGGGTGCACTGATGGGTGAGGTAGGCTCTCCAGGGCTGAAGCTGCTGTGGGGGGCTGCTGATCCTGCCTGAAGCTGCCTGCTGGCTATGGTGGGTTGGAACCTGCTTTGGAGGGGTACTGGCTGTGGTGGACATGTGGGGTGGAGTAGGTCCTCAGGGGGTTCCTGGAGCAGTGTGAGTGGTACTAGCAAGGTAGATGGTGAATGTCAGAAATGGTGCCTACGCAGATCTCTGCCCCTTCAGCACTCATCCTAAAGCTAGCCAATGAATCTTCTTCACATATGGCCCTGAAGCTTCTCAAATTGTTGCCTCTGCCCTGGGACTTGGAGTGAGTGGGTTTGTGCACATGCTCTGTAAGAGACGAATCTTGGTTTCACACAGCTCTCTGGCTCTCCTGGATGTAAGCCCCACTGATTTTCATAGCCAAATGTTATGGTTACAGGGGCTTGTCTTCTTGATGCTGTTATCTGGGACTGGGGTGCTCAATGTGAGGTTCAAACCCCTCACTCCTTAGGGGGGACCTATGTGTTTATGATATCCCCTCCGACTTGTGGGTCACTACACTGGGGATGTGGGTCCTGACTAGACTGTCTCTGGCCCCTCCTACCTGTCTCAGTGGTTTATTTTGAATACCCTTAGTTGTAGACATGATGTTCAACTAGTCTTCAGGTCATTCTCAGAGGGAGGTATTCTATGTTTAGTTGTAGTTTTGGTGTGTCCATGGTGGAAGGTGAGTTCAATATCTTCTTACTTTGCCGTCTTGATCCTGCCTCTTGATGATGGTTGTTTTCTTAAATCTTTGCCAGTTCAATACATATAAAATGCTAAAATTAATTTTAGTCAGCATTATTATTTAAATTATTAAAACAACATATAATTTTCTCTTGTATATAGTCCACAAATTTTGAGCATTTGGTGACCTGGTTTAGTGAGCTTTCCCAAAACCCACATTTGGTACATTAGAGATTTCTTTTGAAAACTCTCAGACTATACATATCCTTGTAATATCCTGGGAATTAATTTTCTATTAGAGCAGTTGAGTACTGTATGGAAATCTGGCCAGAACTTGAACAAGTGTTTCCAAAAGCTCCTAAGTCAGTGTAATTAATGATCTACCCCAGGTGTATCTAGTACAAGCTGGTCTTCTGCAAGAACTGTGAGAGTCCTGCTTTGGTGGTAGCATTTCTTGATAGATGTGTGTTAATGTTCCAGAGATGAACTGCAACATACAGCTTTTTGTTCTTGATTCTGCTCGTGAACCTGTAACCCACTTGACAAATTCTTTGGACTTAAGATGCTTTAGATAATGTATTTTGGATCATCTTTCCATGTCTTATCTCAAAATGGTTCTTATTGAAGATCTCTGTGACTTTCTTTGATGTACCAGGATTATTGCTGGGTTGTCCTCAATACTCAGTTGAGAGAGTGAAAGTGGTAGTCAGAGCCACTTTAAAGCCAGTCCTGGGATTGTCTCTCAAATTTCCCTTGCATTTCTATTTTCTAAGCTACCGTTTATTGAGCATCTATTGCATGCCAGTCACATTTCACACTTGATCTCAATTGAGCTTCAGTACCATCCAGTGGAGTTTGTATGATGATCCCTTTTCACAGGCAATAATAATCTCAGTGAGCTTAGGTCAATTTCCTAGAGATATAAAGATTGTAAGTTGTAGCCAGTAAATATACAAAGGTTCAAAATTCCTATATAATAATTATATAGAAGCTGTAGGAATAGACAGGCCAAGGGATCTCAGGTAAACTATTGAGTGACTTAAGAAGACAACCGGGGGATCTTTTCACTATTCACATGCAGGAAAACTCTTTTACCTGCTCCCTGAAGAACATATATTGTTTTAAAATCATTTTTCACACAATCACTTCATATGTAATCATTAGAGTCTCAAACATTTAGATTGCAGAAATTACCCAGTGACCTCAGGCAATTGAATTTATCCCACAGATTTGGTTGAGAACCTTGAATGCCTATGCACATGTCTTGCAAATTCTTTTGCTTTGTGGCTTAGTTGCAAGGTACTTACCCTCAGAGCAGTCCAGTGTGCCCAAAGAAACAAGGGTTGATCGTTTATGGAAATTGTCTCTGGAATATGCTGAAGGTGCTTTAAGGACATATTTTTAGTACCCTCTCTTGGAAACCTGTATCTCCACTTCCCAGGGGCTCAGGATTTTAAAGATCAGTCTTCCTAGCTTCTTCAACCTCTGCAAGCTGAGATAACCTGTTGCTACTTTTGAATATAAGTAGACTTTATTAGGCTTTAAAAGAACCGCCCAAGGGTTTTCCCCCCTTTTTCATTCTAGTGTTTGGATTGTCAGGAGAAGTCTTGAGCTTTGAGACTTGGAAGGCGGTGTCTGCAAACAAACGTCCTGTGGACAAAATTGTCTGCCCAGCACTCGGTGTTCCAGGATGATTGACAGGAAGCAGGGTGTGTGGTGAGGGGCGAGGATGGACTCTCTGGGCATGGTGGCTTCCAGTTCTCCCAAAAAATAGCCAGGCTCCCAGGGAGCCTCACACACTCCTTTTCTGCGTGCAGGTGTGGAAACTTGACTGGTTGGTGGTCGTGGGAATTAGGGAGGATGTGGGTTGGGCAGGGGGTGAAAAGAGCCCTGGTACTCAGCCCAGCAATTACAAACTGAAAACCGAAACCGTTTGATAATGCTTCTGTTTGAGGGATAGGAACATGTAGAGATGCCAAGATCTGGGACGACAGCTGAAGCAAACAATGGCCAAAAAAGGATCCATCCAAAGAAATTATGACCTGTCAAAGCCAACACTGGCTGCTTGCGGGAACTAGGCTTGAGGCAGGTGGTGGTAGAGAGAGATCAAGGATGGTTAAAGGAAGTGAAGCAAAACTCGTAAGGAAAAGAAAAGAAACATTAAAAAATTTCTTCTATTTTCCACCTCCCTCCCTCCCCCCCCACCGCCCCTTGTGCAAGGCATTTTGGGAGAAAAGAGGAGCAGAAACTAATATTTTAAAAAGCCTGGCTGCATGCTGGGTTTTTGAGGCAGGTATTATATTAATTTTTCCAGGTGATGAAAATGAGGCTTAGAGAGGTTAAATAAAGTTGTTCAGTGGGGCGAAGTCAGACTGTGGAACAGTGGTATTTATGTTCTGTCCTTTGGACATGCAAAACCCTCTATTGCATTTTCCTCTATCCCTTTTCCTCCTTAAATTTGTCCAGGTTCTGCCCGCTTCCTTCTCTGCTTCAGTTCTAGTGGGCAATGTATAGAAGAAAATCTCTCTCTCTAGCTCAGTCTCCCACAACTTTCAATTTATATCTTCTTTTCCAGTTTTCCCAAACCTTTCCCCAGTGTCTGAACCATCAGGCCCTTTCATATCTCTGGGTCTTAACCATGTTATTTCCTCTGCTACAGTGATGCTCTCTTCCTTTTCCCAGACACAATCTCCTGCTCACTCCTCAGAGTCCAGGTCAAATGTCAGCTTCTTTAAAGAGCTCATGCAACACACTTTCCCTTACTCCCCAAGGTGGGATCAGTACCTTTTCAACACCAGAGTCTCACAGCAATTTGTTTCTATTTCTTTTATAATTATCATATCTTATTTTGAATCTAAATATTCCTAGTTCTTACTAATCCATGAGTAACCCACAAAAGAAAACCTTAAAATTGAGTCTCATCTTTTGAAAGTTTTATGATGTCCCATTTAGGTAAATGTTAGGCTTTAATCTTCATTTCCTTTCATCTGTCTCTCCCTTTTTGTCTGAGAATTCCTGAGAGGCTATCGTCTATTTATAGCCAGTAGTTGTCCATATGGGATTCTATCAATTAATCTAAGAATTAATTAATCTAAGAATTTTATAAATTAATCTAAGAAGAAAAAATAGGCAGAGACCTTAAAGGAACCAGATGGGAAGAAAGTTCCCGGCCAATCCTTCCTTCCCTCCCTCCCTCCTTCTTTCCTTCCTTCCTCCCTTCCTTAAATATTTATTGGATATCACTTATATGTTGGGTGCTGTGGTATGACACTGAGAATACAAGGGTGAGCAGAACCCATACTTCTTCTGCCCGTATGGAGCTACGGTGCATTTGGAGATAAATGTTACAAATACAACACACAAAAAATGCAATTGGAAACTGTGATGAACTCTATGAAAAAAAAAAAAGCCTAGGTGACTATGTAAACATAATTCAGGTGGGCCTGAGCTAGTCTGGGGGGCTAGTGAGTGGTGCTTGGCAGTCTAATGTGTACTTTCAGGGAAGGAGTTAGATCAATCTGAAAGTGTTCCCGTGGTTAAGTGGCCACTAGGCCCCTACAGGCAAGTGCTGTTGCTGTTTTTCATAGAAGGCAAAGGGTGAAGGGAACTCCTCTTCTGCCAGGGAGAAGAGGGATGGCAATCTCACGAGACAGCGCTCAATTTTGCTCATGTGGTGGAATCTCAGAAAAGCCAAGTGACTAAAAATAGAAAGGGTTATAGCTGGTATCCTCGTCTGCTCAGTCAGAAAAGCAGTAGAGGCCTTCCCTGGTGGCACAGTGGTTGAGAATTCATCGGCCAATGCAGGGGACATGGGTTCGATCCCTGGTCTGGGCAGATCCCACATGCTGCGGAGCAACTAAGCCCGTGTGCCACAACTACTGAGCCTACTCTCTAGAGCGTGTGAGCCACAACTACTGAGCCTGCATGCTGCAACTACTGAAGCCTGTGCGCCTAGAGCCCGTGCTCCACAACAAGAGAAGCCACCACAGTGAGAAGCCCGCACACCACAACAAAGAGTAGCCCCTGCTTGCCACAACTAGAGAAAGCCCGCGTGCAGCAATGAAGACCCAACACAGCCAAAAATAAACAAATAAAATAAATTTATTTTTTAAAAAGAAAAGAAAAGCAGAAGGCTGCTGATGAAATTCATAGATTTTTTCCCAGATGCATTCAAGTTCCCCATGTCTATATGAAGAAGTCTGCTCTTTTGATACACACACACATATCTATGTATACATACATGCACACACACATATGTCATTTACTTTGTACTGAACTTCTCCCCTTAACTTTGTAGAAGAAGAATTGTCCTTTGTTTCATATATTCCTAGGATTGCTGAGAAATAAGGGGAAATGGAAGGTGGTGGGGACGGTGGAGGAGATAGCAGGCGTGGCAGGATAGGCCACCCAGAATCATCTCATGAGTCCAAATCCTTAAGGTAATTCACAAAAGATTTCATGGGTCACAGTCATGCCCATGGACACCCCATCTGGGGCTCCATGCCCCTTTGCTCTGTGTGTGGGCCTTGCAAGTAACTTGATTTGGGGAGGCGTGCGGATAAAGTGTCAGAGGCAGACACTGGAGCAGAGATGACATCCCCCCAAGACACTAAAAACCAACATGCTCTTTACCTGCATGCTTTGGGGAGTCACGGAGACAGGCTTCAACCACGGATTTATATGCAATGTGAAACTTATGAGGCATAAGCTGTTCGCCAGATGTCCACTTGTCCATTTCCTTTCCTTTCCTCCCTCCCTCCCTTCCTTCCTTCCTCTTCCCTTCCTTCCTCCCTCCCTCCCTCCCTCCCTCTCTCCCTTCCTTC
>NW_020174922.1:1710277-1903686 GCF_003031525.2 Neophocaena asiaeorientalis asiaeorientalis | reverse complement strand
CCTCCCTCCCTTCCTTCCTTCCTTCCTTCCTTCTTTCCTTCCTTCCTTCCTTCCTTCCTTCTTTCCTTCCTTCCTCTGAAGTGCTGTCTTGGAGAAACTTAGAATCCAAATTAGGGAAGCTCTGTTGTATTTTATTTGGATTTGAAATGGTTGTGATACATCTAGATTTGTAAGAGTTTATATTGTCAATATTTCTGTTCAGAGAACAGTGAAAATTCCACATCTTAGCATTCAAAACTTCATACACCTGGTTATTAACCACGCTCGCAGCCTTATTTACTCTGACCCAGGCAACTGGTCTCCTCATCGTTCTTGGAACAGTCATGCTCCCTTTGTTTTGTTCTTACATCTTACCAGAACTGACCACCTCCGCCCCCGCTCACACACACTCCCAATTCTTTACCTGTCACTCGTCTACCCACCCTAAAAGTCGCCACCTGAGTCCTACCTGCCTCCAGCTTGAATGATCTTCCTCTTCCCTGAACTCACAGCACTTCTAGCTACTTTGTCAATGAATCCTATGTGGGTTTGTTAAAAAGCTTGTTTTGTTGGATGAGATTGTTGTTTTTGAATGTTGACCTCAGATTATTATTTTATCTTTCTACTTTGTATTTGCTACTGCCTTGTAACCTGGAACTTGTGACCTGGAACCCTGGAACTTGTCTTTCCATTTTTGTCTCTCTAGTTGTTTGAAACACTGCATTGTGCAAATCTTATGTCTTTACTAAATCACTTGTATATTTATTAAGAGACCACTTTCATTGTTCAAACTACCAAATGAGGCGTCAAGGAGAAGAGAACTTATCTCTATTAAAATACTATTTTTTAGAATGCTGGAGAGGATGTGGAGAACAGGGAACCCTCCTACACTGTTGGTGGGAATGTAAATTGTTGTAGCCATTATGGAAAACAGTATGGAGTTTCTGTAAAAAAAAAAAATAGAGTTACCATATGATCCAGCAATCTCACTCCTTGGCATATATCTGAAAAAGAAGAAAGTTCTCATTTGAAAAGATACGTGCACTCCAATGATCATAGTGGCACTATTTACAATAGCAAAGACATGGAAGCAACCTAAGTGTCCATCAACAGATAAAGAAGATGTGATACACACACACACACACACACACACACACACACACACACACACACACACAATAGAATACTACTCAGCCATAAAAAAAGAATGAAAAACAGATAAAGAAGATGTGATACACACACACACACACACACACACACACACACACACACACACACACAATGGAATACTACTCAGCCATAAAAAAAGAATGAAATAATGCCATTTGCAGCAACAAGGATGGACCTAGAGATTTTCATAAGTGAAGTAAGTGAGACAAAGACAAATATTGTGTGATATAGCTTATATGTGGAATCTAAAAAATACTACAAATGAACTTATTTACAAAACACAAACAGACTCACAGACATAGAAAACAAACTTATGGTTACCAAAGAGGAAGGGATCGGAGAGGCATAAATTGCGAGTATGGGATTGACAGATGCATACAACTATATATAAAATAGATAAACAACAAGGATTACTATATAGCACAGGGAACTAAATTCAGTACCTTGTAATAAACTATAATGGAAAAGAATTTTAAAAAGAATATATATATATATTTATAACTGTATCACTTTGCTGTACACCTGAAACTAACACAATATTGTAAATCAATTATACTTTAAAAAACCATAAATTAGATTTGAATTTCAAAACAAAGATACTGTTGGGCACACGGCTAAAAGTTTCATGATACCACCTTATTTAATCCTTCTCCAAACCTGGTAAGTCAATTATTTTTAATATTCATTTTATAGATCAAGACATTTCACTTAGAAATTTTGAGCTGTTTGCTTAGGATCATACAGAGAATGTATCAAAGCTTGGTTATATTTTTCTTCGCCACAAAAATGTATTCATTGAAACACTCATGAAACAGATGTTCATTAAGTACCTTCATGAGTCAGGCAGTAGAGATGCAATGATGACCAAAAATCTACTCAGCCCCTATTTTCATGGCACTTCCCTGAATGGAAAAATACATGCCAACCACAATGTCCTAAAGAAATGTAAAACTGCAACTATCTTAAATGCCAAGATGGAGAGATCCATGCTGTTAAAAGAGTGTATCATAGGATGTTTGTTCTGCTCTGGGAAGGAAGGAAATATTGTTGAAATGCTTGGGCTGGAAGTGCAGGATGAGTAAGAGTTAACATAACCAGAGAGGGAACAGTAAGTACGCGGCCTGTGTCAGAGAGGAGCATGGAAAGTAAAGAAGACTGGAAGGTTCCAGTGTGGCTGGTGTATGTGTGCGTGTGTGTGTGTGTGTGTGTGTAGGTGTGTAGGTGTGAAGCTGGAGATATAAGCCTTTCTGTTTGCTTTTATCTTTGTCTTAAAAACGTTGAATCCATTCGAGACTTTTCGGCATTGAATGACAGGATCACTGTGGTTTCAATGTGGAGAGCGGACAGGAGAGGGGCAAGAGTGTGTGAGGGTAAAGCAGGCAGGAGACTATTGTAATAGCCCCAGACATAGACAAAAGAGTTGGCCTAGTGCAGGAATGGTGGTGGGAATGTGATGGAGAAAAGAGGCTGGGTTAGAAAGCTATTTAGGTGGTTCAACTGAAAGGACTTGTTGATGGACTGGATGTGGAGGTGAAGAAGAGGAAAGTGATACAGAGGACTCTAGAAGTTTTGCCCACAAAGCTTGCTGGATGGAAGGGTCATTATTGTATAGGAAACTGTGAATGGTGGTCAGATTTAAGGCGAACGTTTGTAACATTGGATTTGGATGTGTTGTAAGGTATCTTTTAGACATCTAAAATGAAATGCTAATTTGGATAAACATATCTGGAGGTTAAATGAGAGGTCTGTCCTGGAGATTTAAAAGTATGAGGATCTAGGCAGAGGTGGTTATGGAAGCCATGGGTATGAATAAGGTAGCTGGAGGAGAATTGCCTGAGAGATGTGAGATTTGGATACAGTTGGAGACACTGAGGACACAACGAAGATGATACTCAGTTCCTGATTTAAAGGGACTCTCAGTTTAGTGGTCCATGCTTGGACTTGTCAGATTCCAAAGTCCACAGTTTTTCACTGACATCAACCACTGAGAAAGTGAAGGCTAAAGTGAGTGGGAATCAATACTGTAATTCTTGACCTTTAATGTGTTTTTTTGTTTTGTTTTGTTTTCTGAGACATGTGGTTTCCTGCCACTGTTTTGGCACATTTATTGTTGAGATTGAGAAAAGGTAGTGTGTATTATATTTGGCATTTATGCTCATTACCTTACAGTGTTTGTGTGATCTTAGGAGGTGTAGACTTTTTACTTTGCAAACAGGAAAACAGAGGGCCAGGCAGGGTCAGGAGAGTTATGAGTGAGATCACCAGAGGCCCGGATATAAAGATTAGAATCTATGATATCTCAACTCCCAAAGTAATTTCCAGGCCTCTGAAGCATGCTGTCTTGACATGTTTGCGTTTTGATTTTTTTTTTCTTTTTTTCACAAGACTGGGAAGAGTGACTAGAAAAGGAGTTGGCATTGCTGTCCCAGAGGGACTCCTGACCTGTCCAGCATACCCTAGACTAGATCCTGAGGGTCAACTTTATTATTAGTACCAGAAACATCTGGGACAATCATCACATTTGCACCCTAAAAATAGTGAAGGTGAAAAGAATGAATCATTTTCATTCCAATAACATGTAGTTCATGGTAATAGGAATAAACCATAACAGGACTAGTTTTACAGAAATTGAGAGGATAAATTTGAAAAAACAAATATTGACCTAAAGATTCTTTCAGGGATGAGTGACTCTCCAAAATGATTTGTATTCAAGGGGGTTATGATTTTTTAGTTATTAATTTGAAGAAGTAGCATTTCCATTTAACAAAAGATGTAAATATGCAGGAGGGCATATAGAGCAAAGGTGTCCACTACCATACTTCTTTCCAGAACCCAGATTCCTCCCCCGGGGTAACAGTTGTTATCAGTATTTTTATTCATTTCTTCAGAAATATTCTATGTATATCTATCTTTTACATACAAATGGTAGCTTGTGATGCGTAGTGCTTTGTGCTCCATTTTTTCACTGGGATACCATTCCATGTCTGTACATATAGATCTGCCTTGTTATCTGCCTTGTTCTCTGGAATTTGCCACACAGCCTCCATGTGCCAGGATTCGTTCAAGGCTTCTTATCATGAAGAAGTTGAGACCTGTTGGTTAGATGTGGAGACACACAGCTGTGGGTGAGGGCACTGACAGAGTGTATGCCATAGATTTGAGGCCCCCAAGGTTTGTGGAGCCTACTAGGTGATGGTCCCACATGAGGAATGTGGAGTTTGGCGCACAACTGATTTCCCCTGAGCTGGCCTGTTTCTGGTAATATCGAGTTTTTCTCCTCCAACGGTGCTCTCTTGGACTCACTAATGCCATAAAGGGAGATTCTCAGTTTATTTCTGGTATCTCAAAATCCTTTATCACTCTAGTGTTTACGTAATTATTTCACAGAAAAACTTAATTCCCCCTGATGTCCAGGTATGGGAAGATTTTGTTCTACAGCGACCTCTGTCAGATCACTGCTGCCAGGGAGACTAGAGAGAAAGGAACTGTGTTCTTAAAATGTAACTCACAGCTATCAGTAAAGTTCCAGTATTTTCTAAAGTGACCCAATATCACAAGGGATTTAGACTTCTCTATTCTTGACTTTTCCATTTATCGCTCATGAATTGGGTTTTTAGAAACCATTGAGAAAACTCTCTGGCGGTTAAGGGTTCAGGCTTTGAAGTCAGGTATGTCCACCGATTTTTACCTGTCTGACTTGGGGCAAGTTACTTAAGTCTCAGTGTCTCAAATGTGATAGTGGAGGTAGCAATGATATCTGCTTCAAAGAGTTGAGAGAAAGATTAAAAGAGACAATAAATGTAAAATCTTAACACTGCTTGTTGCATTGAACAGCAACCAAGAAATAAATAGTTATTCGGTATGGAAGTCCCTCAAAAAATTAAACATAGAAGTACCATATGATCTATCAATCCCACTTCTGTGTATTTATCCAAAGAATTGAAATCAGGACCTTGAAGAGATGTTGGCACTTCCATGCTCATTCCAGCCCTAGTCACAATACCTAATATGTGGAAACAACCTAAATGTCCATGATAGATGAATGGAAAAGGACAATGCGATATATACATGGAATGGAATACTATTTAGCCGTAGAAAAAAAGGAAATTCTTTAATGTGCGACACCATGGATGGACCTTGAGGACATGATGCTAAGTGAAAGAAACAAGACACAGAAAGACAAGTACTGCATGATTCCACTGATATGAGGTACCTAAAAGTCAAATTCATAAAATCATAGACTGGGATGGTGGTTACCAGGGGCTAGGGGAAGGGGGAAATGGTGGATTATTAATCAGTAGGTGTAAAGTTTCAGTTACATAAGATGACTAAGCTCTAGAGATCTACTTTACAACATCATACATATAGTCAACAATAATGTATTATACCCTTAAAATTTATTAGGAGGGTAGAGGTCATGTTAAGTGTTCTTTCCACAATAAAAAAGGAAATAGTTATTAGTAGTAGTATTAAGCTAGTGTTTATTAATGATAAGACTGATATAGACAGTTTATACAACGAGTGATATTTGCCAAAATATTGTCCTTAAAACGAAAACTTTTATGTCATATAGAACAGTAGCTTGTAAATATTTTCAGTAACAGCCTTTTTTTATTAAATGACATTTTCAAACCATTCCAATTTATAAAATATATAAATGATATTAAAAGTGCTTTTAAAATGAAAAGCATTTTAAAGTTTAAATGCATATCGATTATTAAAAAGTCAGTTGATGTAAAATATGAACTTGTTTTGATGAACATAAATACTTAAAGCAGTAGTTGGATGACAGTGCCAGTCTTATATCCACTTCAGCGTCCAGCTGATAGCTACATTTTATTTTATTTTATATTTTATTTGTTTTTTTGCGGTACGTGGGCTTCTCACTGTTGTGGCCTCTCCCGTTGTGGAACACAGGCTCCGGACGCACAGGCTCAGCAGCTGTGGCTCATGGGCCCAGCTGCTCCGCAGCATGTGGGATCTTCCCGGACCGGGGCACGAACCCGTGTCCCCTGCATCGGCAGGTGGACTCTCAACCACTGCGCCACCAGGGAAGCCCTACATTTTATTTTGATTGCAGCATATCAAGGAAATCTTGATTCATCTAGGAACATACATAGTTCAGATGATAACTTTTTAAAAAAATTACCTTGCGATTCTCCAGATATGCTTCAAATAAACTGAGCTAGAAGCCTGACAGAAGAACAATAGGAACATTTTGTTTTGAAGTTGAATCATGAATAATTTGAGCAGAGGAACTGGTCACACTCCTTGTCAATCAAACAGACCCAAGTCTTTTGGTGAACACTGAAAGCATTTATACATAGCATATACAAGGCTTTCCCTATAATCAGGGGTGAAAAACTGTATTTTAACTTTGGTTTTCTCCAACTGGACTTATTTTGTTATTTCACGCCTCCTAGTAGTCCAGGAGGCTTGATGTAAATTTCAGGTAATTCAAGGTTTTGTCTTCTCTTTATGAAGCTGTAGCTCTTTCTCCTGTGTGCTTATATGGTGCCCAGGCAGGGTAGGGAGAGGGGCTTCTGGTCCTCCACTGTCAACTATTCACGCTGGTTTCCCCTGAGATACGGGTGTCCTTATCTGGCCAGTGGCTGCTCACCTACTTCTAGTCCTGACTATAAGGTCTCTTTAGGCTCAGTTCTCATTCCCTTCTTTCTCCCCTCCCCTTCCTTACCCTCTCCTCCCCTTCCTCCCTCCTTTGCCCTGTCACTGGGTCCTTCTCTGGCTCATGGGAAACATTTTGTTAAACTAACCACTTCAGCATGATGATAAATGTTGGGGGGACTCCCATGCCCTTCTGCTAGGTTATTTGTAGCTTACCTTCCTGGTCCTGCCCCTGCTGGGTGATAGAGACAGTTGGGCCCTTCAACTCTCTGGGTCCCAGTCAGGAAAGGGACAGCCAGTGTCCTCTGCTTTGAAGCCCTTCAATCTATCTGGAAACTTCTATGGACATATCCTCTTCCAAGATTTGTCTGGGATTTGATGCAGGGATCACAGCCACCCACACCAGCACGGAACTCACAGCCTCCCCTCTGACATTCCTCTTCTTTCACTAGCCTGGGGTTCTTTCTTAATGTGAACCCACCTTGGGCAGTTAAGTAATCTCTTTCTGAGTGTACTTATCTGTATGAGCAGATATGAAGAAAAATTTAGAGCAATTCAAGTATACGCCCAATGATAAAAGGAGAACTGTTATTTCAAATTCAAGTATATGCACAAAGATAGGAGAAATGTTATTTCCAAGTCTAGACACACAGAAGCAGTAAATTTGGTATCACACGTTATGACATGTGTTCTTGGTTTTCAAAGGGTTAAAATTTGTAGAGTAGTTTACAAAGTGGAACTCTTGTCCGAGCCCCAAATACCTTCCTGTCCTCCACTGTCCCCAGCACAGTATTGTCACCACAGTTCTCCCAGTTGCTTAGGCCAAAAATCGAGGTGTTATTTTTACCTTGTCTCTGTTCCTCATTTTAAAAGATAGATTTCATTTTTTATAAAAGTTTTAGGTTCACAGCAAAGTTGAGCAGAAGGTACAAATGTTTCCATATACCCCTTGTACACCCCCTTAGTCATATCCCTCACCGAGTGGTACATTTATTACCACCGATGAAACTATACTGACATATCATTACCAACCAGAGTCCATAAATTCCATTAGGGTTCATTGATCTTTGTACATTCTATGAGTTTTGATAAATTTATAATGACATATAAATATATATATATGACATATAAGAATATATCCACCATTATGGAATCACACAGGGTAGTTTTATTGCCGTAAAAATCCTCTGTGCTCTCACTATTCATCCCTCCCTCCCGACTAACCCCTTGCAATCACTGATCTTTTTATTATCTCCACAGCTTTGCCTTTTCTAAAATTCCATATAGTTGGAATCAAACAGTATGTAGTCTTTTCACATGGGCTTCTTTCACTTAGAAATATGCATTTATGGTTCCTCCATGTCTTCTCATAGCTTGATGGATCATTTCTTTTTAGTTCTGAATAATATTCCATTGTTTGCATATACCACAGTTTAGTTACCACACACCTACTGAGGGTCATCGTGGTTGATTCCAAGTTTTGGTAATTATAAATAGAGCTACTACAAGCATTAGTATGCAGGTTTTTGTGTAGACATAAGTTTCAACTTCTTTGGGTAAATACCAAAGAGCACAATTACTGGATTTTATGGTAAGAATATGCTTAGATTTATGAGAACCCTCCAAACTGTCTTCCAAAGTAGCTGTACCATTTTGCATTCCCACTGGAAATGAATGAGAGTTCCTGTGGTTCTACATCCTCGTCAGCATTTGGTACTGTTAGTGTTCTGGATTTTGGCCATTCTAATAGGTGTATAGTGATATCTCATTATTGTTTTAATTTACATTTCCCTGGCGACTCTGATGTAGATCCTCTTTTCGTATGCTTATTTGCCATCTGTGTATCTTCTTTGATGAGGTGTCTGGTAAAGTCTTTGGCCCATTTTTGAATCAGATTTTTCATTTTCTTATTGTTGATTTTTAAGGGTTCTTTGTATATTTTTTAAAGCAGTCTTTTATCAGATTTTTCTTTAGCAAATATTTTCTCCCAGTCTGTGATTTGTCTTCTCATTCATTCACTTAACAGTGAAGCAAAGCAGACATTTTTAATTTTAATGAAGCCTAACATCAATTTTTTGTTTCATGGATTGTGCTTTTGGTGTTGTATTTAAAAAGTCATTGCCAAATCCAAGGTCATCTAGATTTTCTCCTGTGTTATCTTCTAGGAGTTTTATGTTTTATATTTAGGTCTATGATCCATTTTGAGTTAATTTTTGTAAAGGGTGTAAGGTCTATGCCTAAATTCATTTCTTGTTTGACATGTGATTTCCAGTGGTTCCAGCACCATTTGCTGGAAAGACTATCTTTTGTCCATTGTATTCCCCTTGCTCCTTTGTCAAAGATCAGTTGACTATGTTTATGTGGGTGTATTTTTGGGTTCTCTCTTCTTTTCGTTGATCTATGTGTCTGTTCTTTCACCAATCCCACATTGTCTTGATTACTGTAGCTTTACAACAAGTCTGTAATTTGGGTAGTATCAGTCCTCCAACTTCATTCTTTAATATTGTGTTGGCTATTCTGCATCTTTTCCTTATCCATACAAACTTTGGAATTAAATTGTTGATATCCACAAAATAATGCTGGGATTTTGATTGGGATTGTGTTGAATCTGTAGATCAAGTTGGGAAGAATTGACATATTGACAATATCAAGTCTGCCAATCTATGAACAGAGAACATCTCTCCATGTATTTTATTCTTCTTTGATTTTGTTCAGAGTTTTGATCAAAGTTTTTTATTTTTCCTCATAGATTTCACACATTTTTGGTTAGATTTTTACATACCTATTTGTATATTTTTGGTGCTAGTGAAAATGATATTGTGTTTTAAAATTCAAATCCCACTTGTTCATTACTGATATATAGGAAAGCAATTGACTGTTTTAGATTTTTTTCTTTTTTTTTTGGAGTAAAACAGGACCTTCATGGTTAAGTTTATTTCTGAATTGTAAAAATTCTGTCTCCATGTTTTCCCTGTATTACCATGTTTTTCTCTTCTTTTCCTCTACTCAGTCTTGGCTGCCACAATCAGACAGACAGAAAATGTGAGGACACTTCTTTTCTAGCATCTGTACTGGAAACCTTAGCAGTAGATAGTAACCGCTCAGGTTTGTCAAATAGATGCATCCACATTTTTCACCGTAATCCACCTACATAGTCCTTTTTGCTTTTTGAACTTGTCAGACTCATCCTTCTTAATTAGTCTATCCACAAGGGATATTTTGTTTCCTGATCATTGCGTAACTGGACGCTTTTCAACGTTCAGGTTCAAGTGCTATTTCCTCAAAGAGCCCTTTCTGATCAGCCCACTGAAATAGCCTTATGCTCACATCCCCACTGCTGTTGCACTATCTCTTCATCCTGTTTTCTTTCATACCCTCTTTCCACAGATAGTTATTGAATCCCCATGTGTGCCACACACTGTCCTGGGCAGTAGTACAATAGAACAAGAGAAATCTGTGCTCCTGTCTCATGGAGCTAACATTCTGGTTAAGGAGACAGACAATGAACAGCTAGATACTAGATATACAGTTTATCAGGTAGAGAGAAATGTTGTATAGAAAAATAATGCAGAAAACAAAAATGCAAAGTGTTGGGCTTGAGGTGAGAGAATGCGATTTTAAATGGTGTGGCTAGGGAAGGCTTCACTGGGCAAAGACCTAAACTGGGTGACAGGAAAACCTGCTCTCTGGAAAAGAACAAATAGAGAAAACCCCAAGTGCAAAGACCCTGAGGCAGCAGGCTGCCTTAGGTGTTAGGGCAACAGCAAGGGGATCTGTGTGGCTGGAGTGGAGTGAGCAAAGGGGAGAGTCACGGAAGATGAGTTCAGCAAGCTTAGGGGGTGGGAGTGGGCAAGCTCCAGCAGGTCATTGAAGGGACTCTGGCTTTTCTCAAAATAAGATGATCCTTTAAAAGGATCACTCTGCCTACTGGGTTGAGAATAGACTATAACAGAAAAGGTAGGTGAAGAAGACCAATTAGGAGCTATTGTGATACTCCAAGTGAGAGATGCTGGTGACCTGTACAGGACAAAGGCAGTAGACGTGACGGGTAGTGGTTATTTGATAGTAGATTTGGATGTGAGATGTGAGGAAAGAAATGAGTCAGGAAAGATGGTAAGCTACTGGAAGAACAGATTGCCCCTAATGAATGGCCAAAAGACTGCAGGTGGAGCAAGTTTATGAGCATGATGGGAAAAATCAGGAGTTTGATTTTGTACACATTATGGTTAAGATTGATGTCAAGTGGGCAGTTGGATACCTAAGTCTGGAGTTCAGCCTGGATGTTGGTATGTATGTGTGTACATGAATGTGTAAATTTAAATATGCATATGGTTTTTAAATTAGAATAATTTAAGAAATATATTTTTAAATGAATTTGCGTCATAGTTTTGCAGAATTCCCGAGGTGTAATTGCAGAACTTGCATGGAGCTCTGTTTTAAAACTTAGTCTATTGTGGCTGTAAAAAGTACTACCTGAGGACTTCCCTGGTGGCGCAGTGGTTGAGAGTCCGCCTGCCGATGCAGGGGACACGGGATCGTGCCCTGGTCTGGGAAGATCCCACATGCCGCGGAGCAGCTGGGCCTGTGAGCCATGGCTGCTGAGCCTGCGCGTCCAGAGCCTGTACTCCGCAAAGGGAGAGGCCACAACAGTGAGAGGCCCGCGTACCGCAAAAAAAAAAAAAAAATAGTACTACTTGATACAACCATCACAACCAAATTTTTGGCTTGTGGTGTAGCAAGAAGATACTACAGGGTTTATGGATCTATACACCAGAGGGTCTTATCTCAATATTTCTATTCTCTGCTGTGGGATCTATTTCTCAGAAAAGTATCCAGATTTTTCTTACGTTGCTGAATATGCTGATGTGAACCATCAGTACTCTTGATGGAACATTTTACAATGGGACAGATCACTCGTCCTTTTTAGGGTCATATTGGCATGACCCAGTGAAGGGATTTTGTGTGATGTGCTAGTTGTCATGATGTACTTTTTAAAAATAGTTTCGCTGACATGAATCCACGAAAATATATTAACCTTCCTATCTTGACTGAGTCACATTTTGGAAACAGCAACTTCTCATGCTAGAGACGGTATGAGCAACAGGACTGGGTCAGGGTGAGAAAGTAAGAGCCCAGCAAGAAGGAAGGCAGTGATAGGCCTTTTAATAGTGTTTCACAGAGCAGTGTGGAGACATTGAGCATAAGCCGAGATCTGTACCAGCCTGGGCTGTGATTCAAGCTCTGTCACTTTATAGATGGGAAGGACGTAACTTCTCCAAACTCAAGTGCTGAGAAATAAGATATAATAGGGAATAATTATAACTCTCTAGTGAGAGGAACTAATGATCTAATGTTTGCCAAAATACTTAAAAGAGCATATAGATAGCACTCAATGAATAATGGTTATTCGTATCAATAACTCTTACATTTAAATCCAAAGAGTCTGGTCTTTTGCCACACCTGAAAAGGGTAATGGAGAGTTTCATTGATCTTACTGTTTTACACCCAATTATTTTATTTTTAAACATCATTTAATTAGCGCATGATTTTCCTCCAGAGCTTAGTTTCAGAGTGTGATTTCCTAAGTTGTGGCTTGGACTCATCAGATTCTGGGAAGGTTTCTTATGAAAGTGAGCCCCAGTCCAGGTACAGAGACATGCCTTTGAGCAGAGGTGGTCTGAGATGATTATCTCTTAACTGGTGAGCGGGACTTCTTCCCCAGGCTCGGATTTAGCTGGGACACAGCTGTAGTGAGAATGAGCCTCCAGATCATTAAATCTTGTAGTTGAAACCCTTCCACTATACACTTGAACATTTGACATACACATTTCATCTCTCTTGGCTGTTATTTGGACTTATTAAGCATTTCTGTAACATTGTTTTATTTTCTAAGTTGGCTGCATTTCATTAGCAGTTCCTCACGTCACCCTGTGTAAAAGGTGAATACAACAGTCCATGTATTATAGACAAGGAAATGGAGGTCCAAGTAAGCCTAGTGGGGTTTGGCCAAGGACACCAGAAAATTAAGCCCTGGAATTAGCAACTGAGCCCAGAGTGCCTCACTGTCGAGTCATGGTTGACTTTATCAAGGAGACTTTTCTCCATAGATGATTCAATTCAACACATTCAAATAAAACACAAAAATAATGCCCCTCCTCTCCCTAAGAACAAAAAGAGTCTTATGATTTCATAGTCATAATACTGTAGCCAGAGTGATCATTCTAAAATTGAATCTGATCAAGTCACGTTTCTATGAAAGCCTGGTTCTGGTTCTCCATCGCCCCGGGATGAAGTCCAATCTCCTTAACGACATACGTGGCCTGCTCTGTGCCCTTCTACATCCCTATTGCCAGTCTGGTTACTCATCCTCTCATTTTTCCTTTAGTCATCCTGCAGACTTTCCTTCTCATAATGTGCTTTTGTCCGTGACATGTAGAAAAGAACCTTCTATCTCATTTCTTTTCCTTTAGTTACATGTCACATTTTTCAAGAAGTCTCCCTACATTTCTCAAGGCTGTGTTAGTTAGCCCTTCTGTACACCCCTATTGTACATGATGTTTGTACCACTTATATCACTAGAATTGTCTTAAATCCATCTTTTCCCTGAGATTGCAATCCCCTTGAGGGCAGTAATTTACCTGCTTCATTGTAGGTCCCCAGTCCCTGGCATAGTTCCTGCAAATAGTAGGGATACAATAAATATGTTTGGATGGTATGAATGAACAATATGCCTTGTGATTTGACATGTTCCATCACGCAGAATTCTAAGGTTACTACCCTTTATGTCAGACTCTGGAATTAGTGTCAGAGGTACGATAGGTTATGGTTTGAAGCTTTAATGGTGAAATTGCTGGCAACTACCAAGAGGAAGGGGAGGGGAATGATGAAACTTACCAGTGAGGAAGTTCTGGCTTAAGATACATCTCATCCTGGTCCCTTGGTCTTTTATAGGTGTAATCAGGGTGACCGCATAAGTTGTCCCAACTGGTACAACTTAGTGAGTGGAAATGGGCTCTTGACAATCAGCATAGACCAGGACCATCTGAGGCAAATTGAGTGTATGGTCACTTTAGGTGTATGGATTACCCCAATGTGCTGTTTGTCCTGAGCTCAATTTCTGGTTCAACTGAGCCACATAACAGGCTCAAAGCTGCTGCTGGGTGAGAGATTGCATAGTGGCACTAACTGAAACAGCTAAGGGACGTGGAACAGTCACTTTGCAACATATGGTTTGACAATTCTTTTCCTGAAGTAGCTCTAAGCATAGTAGTAGTTCTATCTCAGTGACAGTAGCAGGTGAGAGAGGCAGTTCAGCAGTAGTTCTATCGCTCAGTAAAAGTTTTGGCACCTGGATTTGGACATGAAGAATGCTAACTGGGGAGATGGAAAATTTCCAGATCAACCGAATTGTTCAAAGCTGCCAAGTTGGCCTGAGAACTTCCCTTTGTGAGGGAGATATGAATGATAGCCAAGACCACTCCTTAGCTGGAAAATGCAGTTTAAGCATATGTTTTAAAACGCAATGATTAAAATATTATGTTTTCAGAGCCCTTTAGTGCTCCTGAATCCATGGTTTTGGCAAACACTTAACTGTGTGGAGGGTGATTATCTTTGGAGAGTAGGATAGTAGCTTCCCAATTGCTGCAGTAGGTCTCTGCGCTGGCAAGCGTTTAGGAGGTGAAAGAGGCTGACTTGCCCATTAGTAATAAAGGTGAAAATTCCTAACGCCGAGGAGGTGTTGAAATTCTGGTTAGCTTACTTTCTTGTTTTGGCAAGTGTCCTGCTTCAAATGGAAGATGGCGTGTTCCCCTTACTACATTTCTCTTTTTTTTCCTGATAGAATTTCTCCAAATTTATGTCCATCATCTATGCCTGGAGAATGTAATAATTCATAACTAACAACTTTATTGGCAGAATACAATATGAATTGCACTGTAATGACCTTGGGTTGGTATGAGGAATCCTTTTGTATTAACAGAAGAGTAGGGAATGGATTTTCTTTTTAAGTATACCACAGAAACAAACATACATGGAGGGAGGAAAACAAAAAACAAAACAAAACAAACCCCTGTGAAGCTGGTTGAAATCAATCAAACCCTGGAATTTCACCTTCCTATCTCATGTGATTCTTTTTCTAGTTTTTTATTAGTGTCTTTTCATAAAGTCCTGAGTTGCCACCAGGTGCATTTGTAAATGGTATTCATAATTCCCTGACTCACACTTCTAGGTCAGCAGTGTAATGATGCTTTAGGACTGGGTTCCTCCAGAAGAAATAAAAACCAACAGCAAAACAAAACAAAATATATGAAATAGTAGTTGCTATACAAGTCAATCACACCAGCTATAATATACACGATGTATTTTTTGGGAAAAACTACATTGTGTGGCGAAAAAGCGCGACTCACTGCTTGGTGTAAAGATCTGTAATTGGCAGGATGTATATGAGCATAATATACTCAGGAAGCAAATTGTAGCTTATATCCTTTCTGACTTTTTATACCCTTGGCCAAACAATAACAGGTCTTTCATATGTCCCGGAGAACTGAGGGGTGTAGAACAGAAATCGGAAGAAAAACAAAGTCACGCTTCCAGTGACATAGAAGAAAACAGCACTGGTTATAAATGTGTTTCTAGAATTAAACAGCCTAGGTTCATATAACAGGTCCATGCATTAGTTGTGTGACTTTGGGTAAGGCACTTAACCTCTTAGTTTCAATTTCCCTGTCTTTAAAATAGGAATAGTAAAAGTAACTACCGTATACGGTTTTGGTGAGGATTCAATTAGACGATACAGAAAAGCACTTAGTAAAGTATTTGACAGATAGTAAGCTCAATAAATGTCAATTATAATTGTTCAAAACATTTTTTTAAAATTTCAGGTTGTGCTTGAATATATGGTTGACACCCAGGAATGTTTGTACTTAAGTTTCATGGTTCACTAATATCATTCAGGCCTCCAACATTGCATTATTCCTAGGTCAGGGAGCTCCTGAAACGAAGTACATCCAGAGAGCCCCACTTACTCAAAGTGCTTTGGTGGACCCTAGTCCTCCTTCCCAACTGGGGCCTGCCACCGCCCCCTTGGGGGAGCAAATGGGATTGCAACACCGGGCTGGGGCAAGAGCCATGGATGATTCTATTTCTCAGGAATGCCTTTAAATCTTGTATATGCTCTTGTGTTGCTCTGTTACAGTGTTTTAAAATATTTTTTTTCTGTATTTTTATTTTATTGCGAAAGTCAATAAAGAGGCTGGGTTACATGTCACAAGACATGGATATTGAGTTTCCCTGAGAAATATATTTGGATGGTGAATTGGCACCAAGACCTCACACCAGATTCTAAGAATGTTGCATCCTCTCTTCCAGCCTCATCCTTCTCTTCTCCTTCCAATAACTCTAACCACAAGGGTAGTCATCACTGTCTACTTATGTTGCTCCTCTCTGATTTTGCTTCTCCAACATGTTTGTACCCAATCCCTTGTATTATATGCCTTCTGTTTGAAATGCAACAGGTGAAATGCTGGAGTAAGAAGTAAGGAGATTTGGATGAGAATTTTGAATCGTCTGATAATTTGCTGTTACCTGGGTCTTATTAGTAACCTCCCTGAGTCCCAGTTGCATAAAGATGGGGGAATAATAAGCTCAATTCACCTGTTTTACAAGATTGTAGTGAGGATAAAGCAAAATAGTGGGTGTGCAAGTGCTTTTCAAATATGCTTATTATTTTTGAGGGTACTGTTTATCATTAGGTGCGTTCATATAATATTTTGCTGCAAAAATAGAAAAAATACTTAAGGCAAATTTGAAGTTACATTTTCCCTGTGAAATATGCCTAGGCTGATCTGGTTCTCTTTCTTTTATTTATTTATTTTTTCAAACTTTATATTTTACAAAAGTTTTATGTTCACAGAAACATTTAACAGAAGGAACAGAGCTGCTTCTTCTATTTTTAATATTAAACTGTGACAAAAGTTTTGCTGAGTTATTGATCCTTTTAAAAAATGTCCTTCCTTTGCTAGGCTAAGCTTTTATGGAATTTTTGGGGGGTCTGTTTGCTTAGTGTAAGTGGAAAAGTAAATAGCTGGCCTAGAGGCCTCTTACTTTTCCCTGTCAACTATGTAAAGTGTGCTTAAGTGTTATTTGCATAGCTGCTGCCCTGGCCTATTCCTAACCTCTACAGCATTTCTGATGACCATGAGAAAATTTTATTTGTCATATGTTGGTAAGGAGCCGGAGTAGACATCGTTCAAGAAATGTGGATCTGTTCACTAGAAAGTAGGGTCAAATTGAAGGTTGTCATTGGAACAAATAATCATTAAGTGGCTAGAGCATTCTTTTTTTTTTTCCTTTCCCCTAAATAGGGGATTCTTCAATAGCATCCTGATATAAAGACCAACGAGATAACTAGAGAGTGATTTAAAAAGTCAGGTACAGTCACAATAAAGCTCTTTACTATGAGTGAGAGACTGTACTCTTTGCTTTACAGCTGCTAACTCATTTAAACATCATGGAAACCCTATGAGGTAGATCTTATGAGACTCATTTAATTGATAAGGAAACGAAGGTTCAGAGAGATTCAGTAATTTCTCAACAGAGAGAAGCATCCTGGTTGAACAACTAGGATTTCTCCTCATATTTGCTTTAGCTAGTCCTGAGAAAAGCAGCCTCTTCTTCTACCCATAGTACAATGAGATGCTTCGTATCATACACACAAATGGCATTCTATCATGAGTAGAGAATTCCTAGCCAAATGCTCTTCCTGATCAATAATGACGACAACAACAATATTCTTATGTCTTGTGCTAAATATTTCCTACGTCTTATCACATTTAAGCCTCACAATAATCCACTGAGGTAGGATCATCAGCCCTACTTTAGACATGAGAAACTCACAGTCAGTGAGGTGAGCTGCTTGCCCAACTCAAGTAAGCATGTCTCTCTGACTCCCTAGACTGTGGCCCTTCTCTCTATATCATAGTGATGTTAACCCACCTCTTTCTTGAAGGACTAATCTTCTCAGAAATTTACATCCCTGGTGCCCCAAGCACTATCTACCCACTACAGCATCCTTTTGTCCCTAACTTTTCTATGATGGGGGTACTGTGGGCTGTTAACAACTTGCAGCTGGAATGATTCTCTTGTGTTTTTGGTCATGTTTGAGACCTTTTTCAAAGACTCTGTCTGGTCAGTATCTTCGGGATCGTTTCCTTCTAAAATATTGCCCTTCTGATTCATGCCACAGAAACAGAGCATTTATGAATAAACAAGCAGAAAGTACATTGGAATGACCTCATGCCTGGGTTTCTGATTTCTTGGACAGATGACATCCCAGCTCTGTCTCACCACACATTATTTTTTGAATCATTTCCCTTAACCTAAGTATCTCTGGTAACCAAATTATAGTAACTTCCCCAAGGCAACCTGAGGTTTGGAAACCAAGTGGGCAGTTCCAAGTTCTTAGTGGACCATTCCAAGGCATGCAACCACAGAGCTAAGGTCAGGGCCCATTAGAAGAGGGTGGAGAAAGAGGCTATGTGGAGAGAGGTTCATGTCTTCCCATTGTACTGGAATTTAACTGGAATGGGTGAAGACAATTTCATTTAAGAATCCTTTCCCCCAGTCACCTCATTAACACCTCCAATGAAAGGCAGCTGTGAGACTGTTAACTCTTTGCTTACACATTCTTGAAAGTGCTATTGGCTAGGATCTCTTGTCCTCGTGAGAAGATACCCTGCTGTCACCAATCTGGGTATCTGTAGCATTGAAATGAGGGTTTTTCCAAGACTCATATTTATACCCCAGTAGTGCACCATTCCGTGGAGTGAGACATGCATTTCTGCCAGGTTTTGCATGTTTTGAGCTGCTACCCTATAAGCTGCAGTATGTTGTGTTTTTTGGAACTTGGCTGCCTCAAATTCTTCTTGGAAATAAATGAGAGCGTATGTGAACATTCATTAAGGTATTAACTCATTCATTTACTCACTCACACTTTTAGTAAGTCACATTGGATGAGTGCCTGTTATAGGCCAGGGAACATGTCAACATCGGGGGTGTATGGGAGAATACGACGTTGTCCCTTCCCTCAAGGAGTTTACTCTTTAATTTGTGTTTAAATCCTTATTCCAGCGTCATGTGATAACATGATGGCTAAAGTTACAATGGGAGCAAAAAAGGAGAGGCAATAAAGCAGAGTCGACTCAGGGAGGTCAGGGAAGACTGAAGAGAAGGTACCTGTGCTGTTTTGAAGAATAAATAGGACTTAGCTATATGGATAAGAGCTGAGATGGGAAAGAAACCTGTGCAAAATCAGGAGAGGATGGTTTCGGCGTGATGTGAGAGACCAGATTTGCATGCAGCGTAGCGAATATTGGTGTAGTGGATGTTCTGGTACACAGCCCAGACACCCGCTTCGGGATGGAGGCACACATTCTCCCAGCTGCTGGATCTCAGCTGGACCCCTTTTGGGAATTGCCCTCAACTAAAGGGAGCTGCCTTGCTTCTTCCCCTGGGGCAGTATGTGTCCAAGACACAGACGAAGAAAGGCCAGTTCTACTAACTTCAAGGTGGATGATTCTGACTATCCGTCCCATTTCAAGGGTTCCCAGTAAGATCTCCTGAAGCCTCTGATGCAACTGTACCACAGTTCAACTTCTCCCTGTGATCTTGCTGACCACACCTCTCACAGCCAGTGTCCTCTGGCAAATGGTACAAGAGGGGATCACAAAGCTCAGACCTGGACGTGACACATCCTTTCTGCTCACATCAGGAGGATTTAATCCCAGGTCATACTTAGCTACTGAAGATGCCGGAAAATGTAGTTTCTAGCTTATGTGCATAGTCTCAACTCTGTTATAGGAGAGAGAGGAAACAAGGTTTGGTGTGTGAGGCCTCCAGCACAGGGGAGGGGCCTAGGTTGGGAAGCAGAAATCATTTCAGGTATCAACAGAGTGCTAAGCCAAGGTGTTAGAACTTGCTTCTGAAAACTGTGGGGAGCCAGTGAGTAGGGCAGGGATCGCATAGTGACTAATTTGCCGGAGAGCATTTTATCGTTAGGTGAGGCAAACAGCTACACAACTCCTCCTGTGGAAATACTGTTTTGTCATGGTATCTTTAGCAATGGTTGTGATTGTTTGTCTGAACCTAGTTGATGCTTCTGTTCCCTACTTTCTTGTCACCTGAGGAAAAAACGGATATTGCTGTGTCAGGACAACAGTGGATGAGCTTTTCTCAACCTTTCTTTGAAAGAATTGACAAAGCAGTTTCCTCCTCCCTCCTCCCCAAAAGCACATGTGCAGGGCCTAAGGGTGAGATTTAGCTAGTTAAAAAAAATAGAATCGTCATCTACTAAGAGGTGCAAGTGGGATAACGTGGAAGAAAGAGCACTAGTCTTTCGGGTATACTCAAGAGACGTGGGCTTGGTCTCTCGCTGGCTGTATCTCTACTTGTATGACTTTTCTCATGTCACTTGGATTCTCCGTCGCTCACCTCTAAATTAGGTGGTTTGACAGAAGAATTTAGAAGTTTCCCTTCAGCTTAAAATCACTGCACTTTGATAGGCCTTAAACCTGAAGTTTGGAACCAGCTTGCACTGGAGCTCAAGAAATATGTGTGGAATTTAATTAAATTTTCGATTTTAATTTTAGCAAAGTCTATCATTGCTTGACCCCCAGTCCACACGGGAAGCCCACCCCCTAATGTCACAAGGCAGCAACGACAACAAACAACCAAGTGAACATTCTGTGATCTCTCATAAAATGTCTGAGGAGAGGAGTTTTATTCTTTTCCCACCGATTCCAGATTCTGATTCTACCGGTTAATGAGCGAAGGGGAAGTTCCAAGAGAAGGCCGCTGGAAGGCTAATGGCAACAGGGCATCTCGTATCGCACAGATTTAGTGAGAAAGAGTTCACAGCAGAACATCTAAAATGACGTTCTGATGTCTGTGGGAAAGGAATTATGAGAGGTTGGCATTTAACTTAGGAGCCAACCAGACCACTCTGGGTTGGCCTTGAGTTTGGGCAGCAGGACACACTCTCAGCTCCATGCAGCTGCCTTGGGAGTGACAGACTCTTTTCCACTGTTCTGGGCCTGGTTCAGAGAGGAACTGGTTACGGTCTGTGATGGCAGTGGCTCAAGGAGCCAACGAGGACAGGGGTGAGGAATTCAGGAGGAATGCAATGAACTAAGCTGGAAACTCACTAGAACACTGGGACTCCCATTGGCCAAAAGAACCACTTGACCTCCTCTGACCACGGGTGGCCCCTACACTCTCATTGTTACATCTTAAAAAAATAAAGGAGCACCTGCTAGAGCTTCAGTCTTAAGTGACTTTAATCACCCCTAGCTATCAACTGAAGGGCAAGAATCCTGTATTTGCAATTAGAATCAACGTGTAGTAAGGTGTGCACACAAACTGGCAATGCTTTGATGGCAAATCCTTCTTTTTCAGATATTTTGGAAAGGCCGATTTATTAAGTAGAGTTTCCCCCAGATTGGTGATCACGTCAGAACTTCAAATGCCAGCAGCGGGAAAGAATCGGTATCATGTTTGTCTTGAACATGGAAGATGTCGGACACCTGGGCCTCCGTTCACCCTGGGACACGGTACAAGAGTCAAGCAGGGCACAATGCAGTTCTTATTCTGATCGGAATCCATCTGAACTCTCCAGTGGGCAGACAAAAGAGGATTGTTAGCACTTCCAGGTACCTTGACGGAGTTATACCGCTTGACTATTTCCCCCCATCTGCTAAGTGAGCGCTCTCTGACACAGGTTGGTGCAGCGCTCTTAAAGCCCTTGGTCTGCTTCCTATTGGTTCCACATGTGTTTGTATTTGTTCTCAGTAGGCAGAGATTCCAGAGAGAAAATGAACCGCTGCAGATCGATTGCAGTATCAGTCATGCAGAAGACGTGGTGCAGAGTGCCATTTGATTTTGATCTAGTTTTAACCCTTGCAAGGTGGTGGCCCTGGCTTCTTGGCTTTTGTTGGCCTCAGTTTCTGTTTGAAGTCTCAGATGCTAAAGGTAAAAAAAAAAAAAAAAGGCAGTCTGAGGCTTGTGTTTTAGAAAAGACAGCATTTCCCCTTTAAGTCATTTGGTCCTCAAAACCTTTCTGTCTCTGTCTGGGACAGAGCAGTAGAAGAGCCAGAAAGCATTCATGTGGGGTGTGTGTGTGTGTGTGTGTGTGTGTGTGTGTGTGTGTGTGTGTATTATTGCTGCCATGAAAAGATATGCCTTGTTTATGTAGCCAGTGATAACTCTCCACAAAAGTACATTGACAGCGCCGGCAGATTCTGTGCCCACACTGACAAAAGACAGACCAACCCGACTTGGTGGTTTACTTAGGTGACCATTCTCCCCAGTACGATTTGTCTTTGTCCTTTCCTTTCTTACTTTATTTTAAAGAGATTCAGTGAGATTGAGTTAAGGACGTGGTGTCTATTTCAGCCTTAGCTTTGCAATTTCCACATTTAGCCTGGATTATGTTACAGCCATCACGATGCTGGGATATTTTTCTATGTACAACTTGGAGATAGAAGAGAAAAACAGGAAGGGTGTGGTGTCTCCTCTCAATGTTCCTTTATCCTGGGGTCTGGAGGTTGCGTGGATATGTGTGTGTTGATACGTGTGTGGGGGGCGTGTGTGTGTGTGTGTGTGTGTGTGAGTGTGAGGGGAGAGGGAGAAATGGAAAAAAGTACTGCACAGCAAACAAAGCTTTTGCCCCTTAATCGTGCTCCTTAACTTCTCAGTAAGGATATTTGAGGTCTCTACTGTTTATTGAAACTCCAGGAACATAAAGATGGAGACCTTGGAGGGAGGGGTGAGCCCTGTCTCACTATACAGTGGAGAACCTGAGGTTTAGGAATGACTTAGTACAGCTTTCTTGTCGACCCCTGAAATCTCATATTCTGCCCACTGCCCCTGGCTAAGATTCTGAGCCCTATTGTGCTGATTTAAGTAGATCTGTCTGTCCCTCTCCTGTCCTGTATTCCCTGGAAAGGAGAACTGTATCCCTTGGGACTCTTGCTGTAAGGGGCAATAGAAAACACAGTCCAAATTGGCTTACATTAGAAAGGCATGTACAGGTTCACATAACATGTGGGGTAGGGGTGGGGCTGGCTGTGGGCATGGCTGAACTGGGGGACTCAAAACTCCTCGGGAGCTGGTGCATTTCTATCTTTGAACTGTCTCTGCTTTTCCTAAGTCTTGCTTCCTTGTCAGACTCCATGTGTTGGTGTGATGACTGCATTAGCGTCTTCCAATTTCATGTCCAGGTGGAAAGAGAACCTGTCTGTCTTCTAGTAGCCCCAGAAAATGTCTCACTGGGTCTGGCTTCGATTAGCTCACATGCACAACCATGAACCAACCCTGTGGCTGGGGGGAATGCAGTTCTTTGGCCAAGACTGAAGCTATCATGTTCTTGGAGCTGGAGGAGAAGTCAGCCTGAAGTTCATTTGGGAGAAGGTTGTTTCTAAGAGAAAAATCTGGGTACTGTTATCAAAGGAAGAGGGAGCAGAGGCTGCCTGTCTAAACAACAGTCCAAAAATTGTCTATTGCAGGAGTCGTAGAAGTTTAAAGGACAAAGACGTAATTTGATCAATCAACTTCATTATGTATGTATGTATGTATCCTTTCTCTCTCTCTCTCTCTCTCTCCCTCCCTCCCTCTCTTGTGTGTATATGTCCTCCTTGTAAGAACACTGGTCAAACACACTGGTTTTGAAATCAGATGTCCTGGGCTCCAATCCTAATTCCAGCAATAACTAATTCATGGATGTTTGGACAAGATTTGTGGTTGGTTTAACTCAGCATAATTTCGAAAGAAATAAGTAAGTACCTTGTTAACAACCTCATTTGTCTATTCTCACTTATTTGTGCCACAAATAAAAATAGTATTTCATGATAATTGAATAATTTCTTGAAAACATTTGATACTCTCAGCTAGTATCTTCAGAGTTGTCCAAAATTCTACTTTTCTAAGTTACCCCCTGTATTTCAGGAGGAGAAATTGCTTTTCTTTCCCAGATATCTCTTTTCCACTGTCAAAGACCCTTCTTGGGAGAATGTTTTGCATAAGTGTACCCAGAATGACTGTGTATATATATGAAAAATGAGATGATTTGTCTTTTCAGTGAAAACATCTTTTGCTGCATTAAGCTTATGCCCTGCCACAGGAATCTATTAGTCCACAAAACTTTCCCATTCCCACAAACGTTTCAACAGCTGGGACACGAAATCTCATTCAGAGACAAATGTGTGCACCACATTTACAGTCTGAAATTCAATCTTCGAGCATCACTTGATTAGAATGAACATTATGGTGCATTGTAATTTTTTTCATTTAAATAGCAGCCAATAAATTTATACCATAATCCATCCCCCATCCCAAAGGATATTTAAAAAGGTTTCAATTAACGCTATTTTAACCATCTGACATCTAAATATTTACCAAACGCTTTAGGTGCCCAAGGCAAGCGTGCCTCAGTATTTACAAGGCTGGTACACACACACACATTTACTCACACACGGGAAGTCTTGCACACACACTTTTGTGGCAATCAGGAACACATTTTTGATTCTGTTCTTGAAAAAGGGCTTCCATAGGCATCCCTCTACCTCAGGTACAATCTTCTCTGAGAGTTCATCTCTGTTAAGCCATTAACACGGTGCCTGTCATGTAGTAAGAGCTCAAAATGTGAGCTATATTAAAATGGCTATAGTTATTATACGGTTTTAATTATCAAGCAGTATCTTTGGTAATGTTAATTCTATTGGGCTTTTTATTTTTCTAAATGGGGAAATATGTGGTTCTTACCCATGCTTAGATCAACCTCTCAGGTGACCTCATTGACACAAAAAGAGTGAATACATTTATTATTATTCCTGCAAATTAATCGAAAGTAAATATGTATCTTTTGTGGATGTGTACAAGCTTCTTCCCCAGAGAGTTCCATATACTTCAGCTAATGTGCCTTCTAGAAAAGTATGGGATCTTGCCAAATGGATATTTTTCCCTCCCCAGCCCTGCTGAGGGTACTCCTGGTTCTACCTACCCTTCTTTTCCTCTTTAACAGAGGAGGTATCACTGACATAGCATATCGTTGACTTTATCGGTCATGTTTATGGTTCTTTGTTGGCCTCTCCCTTCCAGGATGGAAGGTCCATGAAGGCAGGTTTTTGTCCATTGTGTCAACTGATGTGTCCCTGGCACCTTGAATACCATTTCTTTCTATCCTGAATGACATCCTTTTTTTTTTTTTTTGATGAAATGGTGGAGATTTATAGTGTTTCTGGGATATGAACAACTCTATTTCAGGTAAGAAAGGCACTAATGTTGACCTTGCCAACCTTCCCTTATGACCATCCTATGCATACTATGAACCCTTTCTGACCTTGCTGCCTTTGGGAATGGGCAACTGTTCTGACCTGGTACTTGTGGGGTTCAAATTAGGAGTTTGGGATTAACAGACACACACTACTATATATAAAGTAGATAAACAACAAGGACTTACTATGTCACACAGGGAACTATATTCAGTATCTTGTAATAACCTATAATGGAAAACGTTCTGAAAAAGATATATATATATCTGAATCACTTTGCTGTACACCTGAAACTGACACAACAATGTAAATCAGCTATACTTCAATGAAAAAAGTATGCAGGGAGAAGACTGACTGCACAAATTCCCACAATTTAAAAGCTCACTGGTGTGGGTTGGTTGTGTAGTGGGAACTGAATAGATAAAAGAGGGAAAATGCTGTAGGGTCCTTAATCACCCAGGCGCAAAACTTCTTTCATCTGCAGACACCATCTTCATCTCCTCTGCCTGGACAGACACCACGGTCCTCTGATGCTTCCTTCCCTCCACTAATGTATTAGTGTAGCAGCTGACTTGTATGTGACAAAATTCCAAAATACTGGTAGCCTAATCAAGATAATATTTTATGTCACTTTTTCTGACATAAAAATAATGCAAAGGTAGGAGCGTTGGTGTGGTGGCACCACGGGGGCATCAGAGGTGCAGGCATCTGTCAGTTCTACTCAGTCTAATGTGTGATCCTTGTCTGCATGATCCAAGATGGTGGCTGAGTGTGAGATTCATGCCTGTGCTGCAGGTTGGAAGTAGTGTGAAAGGGCAAGGAAAAGAGGGGCAAAAGAAGCTCCCATATGACACATTTGCTCTAATTTAATGACCAGAACTTAGTCTTGTGGTCATAACTGTCTACAAAGATGTTCTGAAAATGTAGCCCTTATTATGGATGGCCATATGGTCAGGAAAAAAAAAAAAAATATATATATATATATATATCTCACAACTTCTTTAGCCTTTCATCTGTCAATGCACATTTAGGTTGCATCCATGTCTTGGCTATTGTAAATAGTGCTGCTATGAACATTGGGGTGCATGTATCTTTTTGAATTAGAGTTTTGTCTGGATATATGCCCAGGAGTGGGACTGCAGGATCATATGGCAACTCAATTTTTAGTTTTTTAGGGGACTTCCTTACTGTTCTCTACAGTGGCTGCACCAATTTACATTCCCACCAACGACTACACTTCTTTCTGGAAGGAGAGGTAAAGGCATATTGAAAAGGGGGATGCTTTCCAGGCAGGAGAAATTGTGGCCATTTTTTTTTTTTTTTTTGCAATTCACCAAAGCAGCCAAACTATCTTGGACAAACCACTTAACATGGCTGAAATCTCAGCTTCCCCATCTGGAAAATAGGGATAATAACCACCTCTAGGCTATGAGAAATAAGTAGTATTAGGCTTATAAAGTGCTTAGAACAATGACATTTAGTCAATATTAATTCTACCTCCCTTTACAGTTCTCTGCAATCCTAACATACATCCCTTTGACTGTGTAAACTTGGCACTCCTGCAGATCTCTTTGCGGTCCTCGGAAACCCTCACTGGTGTTCCCACTCAGTGCTTCTGCCCTTTCCTTTATCTGAAACGTTTTTTCTTCATTGATTAGTCTCCAAAACTTTATCCATATTTCAGGATATCACGTCTATTTCCTTCATCAAGTCTGGACTCCTCTACCCGTCTTGACTTCTTTGTTTTCTAAATTCTGGCAGCCCTTATGATTTATGTCATTATTTAGCCATTCGATTTTATAGGTTCCTGTGACTTTTGCATTGCCTTGTGGAATTATTTGATATTAATACTTAAAAATTTTTGACCTGCATGTCACCAACTGTACCGTAAACCCTTAAAGGATGGAGACAGGATAGAATGGTGAAGTGAAATAAAAAAAGACTTGAAAGATTAACCACACACTCCCAGCAGTTTTAGTCCTTGATGCTTACTAGACGAGTGGAGATGAGCATGTCACTTAACTTCTCTGAACCTTAATTTCAGAATCATTAAAATGATAACATACCGGCCCTGTTTAGCATTGTTGGTATAAAGATCAGATAAGATTTCTATAGGAGCATTGTTTAAGTATTGTAAAGTATCACATAAATATTTGGCCTGTTGGGATATGTTTAACGAGTAGTCATTAAATGAATACTACATACATAGGAAATATAAGAATCTAGATCTATTGAGTTTATTTGTGCAGGAACACGGATATTCTTTTAATCTACCCCCCAAAAGGAAGCCAACATATCAGGGTTTTGGCAACATCAGTTTGATGGGTTCCAGTTGAATGACCCTACCATGTCCAATTATAATTCCAGTTTTTAATATAGTTTAGCAAGAGAAAAGACACAAGTGGTGGTCCAGTATTATTCTAAAATAGTTTCTGTTACCAAGTTTCTTTCAGAGGGAACATTTTAGAGGAGCCTACCTTTTGGTCAACTGTTTCAGATATGTAATATTAATGTGGTAACAACTGAGTTAACACTTAAACACATCATGGAGAAACTTTGTTTTGCTCACTCCCTACATGAAGGTGTCGAATCCCAGCTCTAATGCCAATAGATTAAGTCCATCAGAGTAAGGTTAGAATTGCAAGATTGTAACTTGTCAGGCTCCATGCAAAACTATTCCATGCAGACCCCAGAAGAGTCACCTGTTTATATTAGCTTCAAGTATTTCCGGGGATAGAGAGCTGTGAACTTCCCATGTCTATCACATTTATCTTCAAGAAGATCTTCTTGTTGCACAGCAAACTCTCACTGCCACAAGAGACTTTCTTTGTTTTCTTTTGTCCTAAATGGGGATGGTGAACAGCTGGTCCGTGTCTTTTTTTTTTTTTTTTTTGCAGTATGCGGGCCTCTCACTGTTGTGGCCTCTCCCATTGCGGAGCACAGGCTCCGGACACACAGGCTCAACGGCCATGGCTCACGGGCCCAGCCGCTCTGCGGCATGTGGGATCTTCCTGGACCGGGGCATGAACCCATGTCCCCATCGGCAGGTGGACTCTCAACCACTGCGCCACCAGGGAAGCCCCCATGTCATTTTTATGACAATTTTCATATACTTGAATTCAGTTGATAAGTTGTCTCTCTTTTTTTCCTTCATCCCAGCTTTCTTAACCCTCCTAGAGAGGTTTTTTCTTTCCCAAAATCATTTTTATTACTATTTTCAGGGCTCGGGGAATTCAGGGCTCAAACTGGACAGAAAAATCAAGTAAGTCCTGAATTCCTGGCCAGTGTTTGTAATGACATTACTTCTTGTCTTTTTTTGTGTGTGTGTGACACTGGTGGTAATATATCTGGGCATCATATATTTTATTGTTGATTCAAATTCATGTCATAGACTGTAGCATATTTCTTTCTTTGAAAAATGGTTCTTCAATGTTTTTCTTTACATATTTAAAAAGTCTTACACATTCACTGTTTGGTATTTGGCATTTATAAATAAGCACATAAGAAAAAAATAAAAATTACACACAATCCCTCTATTTAGGGATAACCCCCAATTAAGATTTTGGCCTCATGACCATCAGGGCAGAAAAGGTTGGCTTTCTCATTTCTCTCTGGCAGGTTTGCCCTCTTTCTGCAAGGGTCCCTTCTCTAGCCATAGCAGACTCACTATGATCCAAGTTAGACAGCCATGGCCCTTGGCATTGGAAGAGTGGATTGACAAGGAATTGGGTATTAACGAGAACAAAAAGACATTAAATTAATTCTGCAAATGGTAGAAAACTAATATTATATTTACTGAGGGATCTCATAAATATTAAATGAATATATATATATACACACATACATATAAATTTTAGAAATGTGTCTGGAACATAGTAAGAGCTGAATAAATGTTAACTATTATTGGTTCAGTTGCACTAGCTATTGTTCTTCTTACTGCTGTCATTGTAGTCTTTGTCATCATCATGATTAAATGCTTCCTATAAGCTAGGCCTGTCTCTAGACCCTGGGACACTATCTCCAGGAGCTCTTGGTTTGGTAGGAGTGGCAGATATGAGATTTATAATTGTAGCCTCCAGCAGATCTAAACCAGAACAAAGCAAAACACCCAAGCAAACAACCCTTTGACCTCTATTAGCACCTTAGCTTCCCTAAAATACCTAGTTCCAGGCTCAACTACGGAGACCACATCAAGTTTTTAAACTACACTTTAGTCATTCTCTGCCCTCCTACAGTAATTTATCCATCTCATATTTTATTATCTCGCTCATTATTTTGTCACCATTGAATATTTACATAAAATAGAGAAGCTATTCAGGGCCCTGTTTTTCTTTTTTAAAGTTAAATATTTTAAATAATTAATTAATTTATTTTTGGGCTGTATCGGGTCTTCGTTGCTGCGCATGGGCTTTCTCTAGCTGCAGTGAGCGGAGGCTGCTCTTCATTGCGGTGCGCGGGCTTCTCGTTGCAGCGGCTTCTCTTTGTTGCTGTGCATGGGCTACAGGCGCGTGGGCTTCAGTAGTTGTGGCATCATGCGAGCTCAGTAGTTGTGGCTCATGGGCTGTAGAGTGCAGGCTCAGTAGTTGTGGTGCACGGGCTTAGTTGTTCCGCAGCATGTGGGATCTTCCCGGACCAGGGCTCGAATCCATGTCCCCAGAAATGGCAGATGGATTCTTAACCACTGCACCACTAGGGAAGTCCCAGGGCCCTGTTTGTTAATGTCATCTGTTATCAACTTTTTCACTCACTCATTCAAGAAGGAGGTTCTTCCCTGTTGACCCACTTTTGATGGCTATAATTAAGAAAAGGTCCCATGACTCGCATGGCATTTGCAATATAGCATGTGCTTTTTGATGATATCAAAACCAATAGTTAACCTCGTCAAAGCAATGAAATAAGTCAATCAAGCTGGTTGCTAACTTTGAGACATAATTTGTATTGTCATTTTTGATTTGACATCCCCCCAATTTTCCCCATGTGACTTGCTAGATCTCTTTCGAGAATTTTCTTCATTTTAAACAATTTCTATTCTTATAGACATTTGAAAATTTACACAGATTGATGGAAAAGTGGCATGATCTACTCTCTATCCTTCCTCCTATTGAATTTTGTCAGCTATCACGTAGTGCAAATTAGGAAATTCCATTAATGGAAGAAGGGTCTTGATCTTTAGGGAAGCAGTTGAGGAAGTGAAATGAAATCCACATGTACTTGATGGTAAAGGCTTCTTTCTCTCACTCTTTTTTTTTTTTTTTTGCGGTACGCGGGCCTCTCACTGTTGTGGCCTCTCCCATTGCGGAGCACAGGCTCCGGACGTGCAGGCATGGCTCACGGGCCCAGCCGCTCTGTGGCATGTGGGATCCTCCTGGACCGGGGCACGAACCCGCGTCCCCTGCATCGGCAGGCGGACTCCCAACCACTGCGCCACCAGGGAAGTCCCTCTCTCGCTCTTAATCTCCCTCACTCTCTCTTTCCCTTGGGGTGTGTCTTTGATTGTATGTTTATGAAGTAAAGAGTGGCGGGGAAGGGGAGTGGAGTGGGGAGTCGTGGGATGGGATTATATATTATATACATGTATGATTTGCTTATACACATACACACATATATTACCCTATTTGATCTCTACCAGTTTTAGCAAATAATATCTGCACCCCACTTTGCAAATGAGAAAACTTAGATGGAAGAGGATGATTAGCTTGGCAGGGTGACACAGTTTCTGAGTGGAAGAACCAAAGGCTAAACCGCGTGTGTCTTAGTCCTTAAGACATTGGCTTCTTCTCCAAGAAGCAAAGTCCAGATCTTACAGGTGTCCCATCGCTTGCATTGTCTGCTATGGCAGCTCGTGCACAGAAGGTGTTAAGAAAATGTGCGTGAAATAGTTTTGAAGAAAGAATGGGGAAAATGTTTTAAAAGCTATCCGTTGATGAAGAGTCCTGGGAATTGAGAGATCCTATACCATGGGTGGGGGTGTCCAAAGCAATTACATCTGTGAGTGTTAAAAATGTGTTGTGTGCTTTCTTTCTCTGCTGAAGGAGAAGGCTGTTTACATTATGGGGGATTGTTCCGGTCTGTACCAAAGAGCTTGTTAAGGGTGACAGACAGGTTTGTGGCACGAATGTGCACTCCAAATTAGATGAATGGTAAAATTATGAAGCAATCAAATGGCAAAGCTTTTAGCTGACTGCAGTACATGCCCTTTTTTGTTACCCCAGGGCTGTTAGCATAAAAGAGGCTATAAAGATAAAGTGCACGATATTATTCAAGTCTCCGAGTTCCACAAACACGGGCAGCCAGCTCTTGACGACGGGCGTCCTCAGGATGGCTCAAAGCCGCTTTGCCTCCCTGAGGGCTGAATCATCCCCACTTCTTCTCCTCTCCAGGACAATATGTGGGGGACTAGTGCAAGTTAGAAACAGAGAGAATCTTCCCTCCTCTCCTCCTTCTTCCCAGCCATCAGCAGAAGGAGAGATGGGAAGGATAAACCTCACCCTGGCACAGAGGAGTGAGTGATAAGGAGTTTGGGTCTCAATCTGCTGGCTTCACCAGGAGGGAGAATGGCATGGCTTCTCTCCGTCAGGAAGGGAAAAGAAAGTGCTATTCTCCTTATGGGGCGGGAGGGGAGGAGAGGGGCTACGCATTAAAGAGAAAGAGATGAGGCTCCAAAAGGAGACCGGAGGTACTGTTGGTCCAAACCTCTCATGTGAGATGTGAGGTGCAGAGATGGTAGGTGGGTTGCCTGAGGCTGCCCAGCTTTTCCTTTTCAGTTCTGTGCTGTGTTGTTTCCTCCCCAAACATTTTGGTTGGGGGTAGGAGGATGATATCTGTATATCTTCTCCATTGGGATGTAGCTCAGAAGCCCAATACGTCACAGAGAAAGTTACAAAGCTTCTTTGGTTGAAGGAGCAAGTAGGAATGGGTGTGTGGGGGGTCCTGGAATCCAACCCTCCCAGCTTCTCTTTGCCCCTCTGGTCTTGGAAACCAGGCTTTAGAAACCCCAGGGCTCTGGGAAAAACTTCGGCACCAGAATAGTCTATGTGTTTTTTTCTTTTTCTGCCAATCCACTAAAAGATATTTAATTTTCCCCTGACTCTTCTCATCCAGTTCAACCACTTTCCCCATCATTAATGCTGCCTTTGCAGGGGCTTGTGCCACAGTTATGGCTGAGCAGCCTTTGCTGACCTTGATCTTGTTATCCTGACCTGACTGGTACAGAAATGGAGAGGTTGAGAGGTTAAGTGACAGCCAGGTCGTGACAGAGCTGGAATCTGACACCAGATCTATCTGATCCAGAACCCGTGCTCTTCCCTTAATCGTGCTACTCTGCTTCCAAAACAGAGGTTGGTCTGTACTTTTGTTTTTTGTTTTTAACATCTTTATTGGAGTATAATTGCTTTACATTGTTGTGTTAGTTTCTGCTGTAAAACAAAGTGAATCAGCTATACATATACTTATATCCCCATATCCTCTCCCTCTTGCGTCTCCCTCCCACCTTCTCTACCCCCCCCCTCTAGGTGGTCACAAAGCACCGAGCTGATCTCCCTGTGCTATGCGACTGCTTCTCACTAGCTATTTTACATGTGGTAATATATATATGTCTATGCCACTCTCTCACTTCATCCCAGCTTACCCTTCCCCCTCCCCATGTCCTTAAGTCTATTCTCTATGTCTGCGTCTTTATTCCTGTCCTGCCCCTCGGTTCTTCAGAACCTTTTTTTTTTTTTTTAGATTCCATATATATGTGTTAGCATACGGTATTTGTTTTTCTGTTCCTGACTTACTTCACTCTGTATGACAGATTCTAGGTCTATCCACCTCACTAAAAATAACTCAATTTCATTTCTTTTTATGGCTGAGTAATATTCCATTGTATATATGTGCTGCATCTTCTTTATCCATTCGTCTGTCAATGGACACTTAGGTTGCTTTTCTTCCATGCCCTGGCTATTGTAAATAGTGCTGCAATGAACAATGTGGTACATGACTCTTTTTGAATTATGGTTTTCTCAGGGTACATGCCCAGTAGTGGGATTGCTGTGTCCTATGGTAATTCTGTTTTTAAGTTTTTAAGAAACCTCTGTACTGTTCTCCATAGTGGCTGTATCAATTTACATTCCCATCAACAGTGTAGGAGAGTTCCCTCTCAGCACCCTCTCCACCATTTATTGTTTGTAGATTTTTTGATGATGGCCATTCTGACTGGTGTGAGGTGATTGGTATGTCTCTCCATCTGTTTGTATCATCTTTAATTTCTTTCATTAGTGTCTTATAGTTTTCTGCATACTGGCCTTTTGTCTCCTTAGGTAGGTTTATCCCTAGGTATTTTATTCCTTTTGTTGTGATGGTAAATGGGAGTGTTCTCTTTCAGATTTTTCATCATTAGTGTATAGGAATGAAAGAGATTTCTGTGCATTAATTTTGTATCCTGCTACTTTACCAAATTCATTGATTAGCTCTAGTAGTTTTCTGGTAGCATCTTTAGGATTCTCTATGTATAGTATCGTGTCACCTGCAGTGAGAGCTTAGCTTCTTCTTTTCTGATTTGGATTCCTTTTATTTCTTTTTCTTCTCGGATTGCTGTGGCTAAAACTTCCAAAACTATGTTGAATAATAGTGGTGAGAATGGGCAACCTTGTCTTGTTCCTGATCTTAGAGGAAATGGTTTCAGTTTTTCACCATCGAGAATGATGTTGGCTGTGGGTTTGTCATATATGGCCTTTATTATGTTGAGGTAGGTTCTCTCTATGCCCACCATCTGGAGAGTTTTTATCATGAAGGGGTGTTGAATTTTGTCAAAACATTTTTCTGCATCTATTGAGATTATCATATGGTTTTTCTCCTTCAATTTGTTAATATGGCTTATCACATTGATTGATTTGCATATATTGAAGAATCCTTGCATTCCTGAGATAAACCCCACTTGATCATGGTGTATGATCCTTTTAATGTGCTGTTGGATTCTCTTTGCTAGTATTTCGTTGAGGATTTTACATCTCTGTTCATCAGTGATATTGGCCTGTAGTTTTCTCTTTTTGTATATCTTTGTCTGGTTTTGGTATCAGGGTGATGGTGGCCTCGAATGAGTTTGGGAGTGTTCCTCCCTCTGCTATATTTTGCAAGAGTTTGAGAAGGATAAGTGTTAGCTCTTCTCTAAATGTTTGATAGAGTTCGCCTGTGAAGTCATCTGGTCCTGGGCTTTTGTTTGTTGGAAGATTTATAATCACAGTTTCAATTTCAGTGCTTGTGATTGGTCTGTTTATATTTTCTATTTCTTCCTGGTTCAGTCTCGAAAGGTTGTGCTTTTCTAAGAATTCGTGCATTTCTTCCAGGTTTTCCATTTTATTGGCATATAGTTCCATGTAGTAATCTCTCATGATCCTTTGTATTTCTGCAGTGTCAGTTGTAACTTCTCCTTTTTCATTTCTAATTCTGTTGATTTGAGTCTTCTCCCTTTTTTTTCCTGATGAGTCCAGCTAATTGTTTATCAATTTTATCTTCTCAAAGAACCAGGTTTTAGTTTTATTGATCTTTGCTATCATTTCCTTTTCATTTATTTCTGATCTGATCTTTATGATTTCTTTCCTTCTGCTAACTTTGGGGTTTTTTTGTTCTTCTTTCTCTAATTACTTTAAATGTAAGTTTAGGTTTTTTATTTGAGGTGTTTCTTGTTTCTTGAGGTAGGATTGTATTGCTCTAAACTTCCCTCTTAGAACTGCTTTTGCTGCCTCCCATAGGTTTTGGGACATCGTGTTTCATTGTCATTTGTTTCTAGGTGTTTTTTGATTTCCTTTTTGATTTCTCCAGTGGTCTCTTGGTTATTTAATAGCGTATTGTTTAGCCTCCATGTGTTTGTATTTTTTGCAGTTTTTTTCCTCTAATTGATATCTAGTCTCATAGCCTTGTGGCTGGAAAAGATACTTGATATGGTTTGAATTTTCTTAAATTTGCCAAGATGTGATTTGTGACCCAAGGTATGATCTACCCTGGAGAATGTTCCATGAGCACTTGAGAAGAAAGTGTATTCTGTTGCTTTTGGATGGAATGTCCTTTATATATCAATTAAATCCATCTTGTTTAATGTGTCGTTTAAGGCTTGTGTTTCCTTATGTATTTTCATTTTGGTTGATATGTCCATTGGTGAAAATGGGGTGTTCAAGTCCTCTACTCTGATTGTGTTACTGTTGATTTCCTCTTTTATAGCTGTTAGCATTTGCCTTATGTATTGAGGTGATCCTATGTTGGGTGCATAAATATTTACAATTGTCATATCTCCTTGGATTGATCCCTTGAACATTATGTAGTGTCCTTCTTTGTCTCTTGTAATAGTCTTTATTTTGAAGTCTATTTTGTCTTATATGAGAATTGCTACTCCAGGTTTCTTTTGATTTCCATTTTCATGGAATATCTTTTTTTCATCCCCTCACTTTCAGTCATTATGTGTCCCTAGGTCTGAAGTGGGTCTCTTGTACATAGTATATATACGGGTCTTGTTTTTGTATCCATTCAGCCAGTCTATGTCTTTTGGATGGAGCATTTAATCCATTTACACTTAAGGTAGTTATCAATATGTATGTTCCTATTACCATTATCTTAATTGTTCTGGGTTTGTTTTTGTGGGTCTTTTCCTTCTCTTGTGTTTCCTGCTTAGAGGAGTTCCTTTAGCATTTGTTGTAAAGCTGGTTTGGCGGTGCTGAATTCTCTTAGCTTTTGCTTCTCTGTAAAGGTTTTAATTTCTCTGTCAAATCTGAATGAGATCCTTGCTGGGTAGAGTAATCTTGGTTGCAGGTTTTTCCCTTTCATCACTTTAAATGTGTCCTGCCACTCCCTTCTGGTTTGCAGAGTTTCTCCTGAAAGATCAGCTGTTAACTTTATGGGCATTCCCTTGTATGTTATTTGTTGCTTTTCCCTTACTGTTTTCCACATTTTTTCTTTGTAGTTGATTTTTGATAGTTTGATTAATATGTATTTTGGCGTGTTCCCCCTTGGATTTATCCTGTGTGGGACTCTCTGTGTTTCCTGGCCTTGCCTATTTCCTTCCCCATATTAGGGAAGTTTTTTATACAGCTATAATCTGTTCAAATATTTTCTCAGTCCCTTTCTTTTTCTCTTCTTCTTCTGGGACCTGTATAATTTGAATGTTGGTGTGTTTAATGTTGTCCCAGAAGCCTCTGAGACTGTCCTCAATTCTTTTTATTCTTTTTTCTGCTCTCTGGTAGTTTTATCCACTATTTTATCTTCCAAGTCACTTATCCGTTCTTCTGCCTCAGTTATTCTGCTATTGATTCCTTCTAGAGAATTTTGAATTTCATTTATTGTGTTGTTCATCATTGTTTGTTTGCTCTTTAGCTCTTTTAGGTCCTTATTAAACAGTTTTTGTGTTTTTTCCATCCTATTTCCAAGATTTTGGATTATCTTTCCTATCATTACTTTGAATTGTTTTTTGGGTAGACTGCCTCTTCGTTTGTTTGGAGTGGTGGGTTTTTATCCTGCTCCTTCATCTGCTGTGTATTTCTCTTTCTTCTCATTTTGCTTACGTTACTGTTTTTGGGCTCTCCTTTTTTCAGGCTGCATGTTTGTAGTTCCTGTTGTTTTTGGTCTCTGCCCCCAGTGGGTAAGTTTGGTTCAGTGGGTTGTGTAGGCTTCCTTGTGGAGGGCACTGGTGCCTGTGTTCTGGTGGATGAGGCTGGACCTTTTCTTTCTGGTGGCCAGGATCACATCTGGTGGTGTGTTTTGGGGTGTCTGTGAACTTGGTATGATTTTAGGCACCCTCTCTGCTAATGGGTGGGGTTGTGTTCCTGTTTTGCTAGTTTTTTGACATGGGGCATCCAGCACTGGAGCTTGCTGGTTGTTGAGTGGAGCTGGGCCTTAGCATTGAGACGGAGATATCTGGGAGAGCTCTCGCCGATTGATATTACGTGGGGATGGGAGGTCTCTGGTGGCCCCCTGTCCTGAACTCCACTCTCCCACCTCAGAGGCTCAGGCCTGACAGCTGGCTGGAGCACCAAGACCATGTCTGTTACACAGCTCAGAAGGAAAGGGAGGAAAAAAAAAAAAGAAAGAAAGGAAGAAAAAATAAAATTAAATAAAGTAATTAAAATTAAAAAATTAAAAATATTATTAAAATGTAGTTGCATCCAGCAAACCCCAAGTCTACAGTTGCTCCCAAAGCCCACCGCCTCAATTTTGGGCTGATTCATTGCCTATTCAGGTATTCCACAGATGCAGCGTGCATCAAGTTAATTGTGGAGATTTAATCCGCTGCTCCTGAGGCCACTGGGAGAGATTTCCCTTTCTCTTCTTTGTTCGCACAGCTCCTGGGGTTCAACTTTGGATTTGGCCCCGCCTCTGCATGTAGGTCACTGTCTGGCATCTGTCCTTCACCCAGAAAGGAGGGGGTTAAGGAGAGGTTGATTAGGGGGCTCTGGCTCACTCAGACCAGGGGGAGGGAGGGGTTCGGAATGTGGGGTGAGCCTGTGGTGGTTCAGGCTCGTGTGACGTTGCAACATCCTGAGGCACGCCATGTGTTCTCCAGGGGAAGTTGTTCCTGGATCCCGGGGCCCTGGCAGTGGCGGGCTGCATAGGCTCCTGGGAGGGGAGGTGTGGATAGTGACCTGTGCTTGCACACAGGCTTCTTGGTGGCTGCAGCAGCAGCCTTAGCATTTCATGCCCATCTCTTGTGTCTGCACTGATAGCTGTGGCTCACGCCCATCTCTGGAGCTCTTTTAGGTGGTGCTCTGAATCTCCTCTCCTCATGCACCGTGAAACAATGGTCCCTTGCCACTTAGGCTGGTCCAGAGTTTTTCCAAGACTCCCTTCTGGCTAGCTGTGGCACACTAGCCCCTTCAGGCTGTGTTCATGCAGCCAACCCCAGTCCTCTCCCTGGGATCCAACCTCCAAAGCCTGAGCCTCAGTTCCCAGGCCCGCCCGTCCCGGCAGGTGAGCAGACAAGCCTCTCAGGGTGGTGAGTGCTGGTTGGCACCGATCCTCTGTGCGGGAATCTCTTCGTTTTGCCCTTCGCACCCCTGTTGCTGTGCTCTCCTCCGTGGCTCCGAAGCTTTCCCCCTCTGCTACCTGCAGTCTCCACCAGTGAAGGGGCTTCCTAGTGTGTGGAAACCTTTCCTCCTTCACAGCTCCCTCCCAGAGGTGCAGGCCCCATCCCTATTCTTTTGTCTCTGTTTTTTCTTTTGCCCTACCCAGGTACGTGGGGAGTTTCTTGCCTTTTGGGAGGTCTGAGGTCTTCTGCCAGCATTCAGTAGGTGTTCTGTAGGAGTTGTTTCACACGTAGATGTATTTTTGATGTATTTGTGGGGAGGAAGGTGATCTCCATGTGTTAGTCCTCCGCCATCTTGAAGGTCCTCCTGGTCTGTAGTTTTGAAAGTTGTCTGTGCTTTATCTTTGGATGCTTTTTCCCAGGAGGGGGAACGATGATATTAGTCCAGATGAAGGCTAAGGTCCTTTCCACTCGGATGTTCTGCATTTCAGTATAGTTTATACTTTAAGCTAATAGTCCACTTAAAAGAAGGGAAACTGTCCTCCCCAAAGTGTTTAGACATTGAGATTCTGGAGGCAGTGGCCCACGTCTAGGAGTTTTTGCTTAATTGTTCTTTTTACAGATCACTTATAATACGAAACCATGTGGAGGATCCTTTGTTCTTCCCTAATCTGTTTGTAACCTTCTATCTCGCCCATGCCCAACCACTTTATAAATTTGGTCTTTGGCTGTGAGGGGTCTGTTTTATAGGGCTGAATAGAAGTAACAGTCTAGTTCTTCTATGTGGCACCACGTCTTGCTCGTGTAGGAGGCCCACCAGTTTGTGGTAACAGGTAGCATGGTTAACAATGGTGCCATCCCTACAGCCCCTTCTGCACAGGAGGATGGGTGGTTCCTGACACCGCACTCTTCTGCGACCAAGTGAATAATGCCATCCATCAAGCAGGTGATCGGTCCACAGAACAGGAAAGTCCAGGAGAGTTAGTAACATGTGTGTTTTATTTTTTTTTTTTTGGAGGTAAAGTCTCCTCCCCCCCATTCCATTGTCTCCATTTCATAAATCTGCATTTAGAATACGCTTTGGAATTTGATCGGCCTGGTGGAAGTGTGGGAGAAGATGCGGTTTGTGGCCTAGTCCCCTCCCCCACCCCATCATGGACAGAGGAGAGGAATGTTGATTACTGTTCAACTTAGCCATTTGCTCCCAAGAAACAGGGATTCATTTAGAAAACTGTGTGATTTGTCCTGCAGAAAAAAACCAAACCAAACCCCACTGCTATTTTTAGAGACTTTTTTTTTTTTTTGGAAATGAAAGGGCTCTGAAAGTAAACCTACCCAGCCAGGAAGACTCTCTGTGAGCTTTCCAAATCGGTCCACTAAAGTAGGAATTTGAAAGCCCCACCACAAATTGCTTTTCACTTCAACCAGGACGCTTATTATGATCCCCTGGCTCCACTCTGCTCTCCTCTGACTTACACTTGAGTTCAGTTACCCTGTATTTTAATTACATGCGTAGAGCAAATTTTATGTTCTCCTCTCTGACGACTCATAAACTTCACAGAGATCCCCCAAAACCATATTGTTCTTAAAATAGCCTTTGCCTCCTATCCTTGGACCAAATGACACTCTCTTGACCCAGCCCTGGCTGGTATAAGTGCATTAGGATCCTGGCAGGCACGCTCTTCCGAACCACAGCGTAGTTTGAGTTAAGCTTGTCCCTGGTCATGGAGCCCTATGCCTAAAACACATCATCCGAGACACATATGGTCAGTAACAGGCCCGAGCTGGATTTCAGTGGCATTCTTTGAACCCACAGGTACTCGTATTTGAGTCAAAACCACGGGTGTCAGGATGGCGTTTAATTTGCTTATTGGCTATGATGGAAAAAAACACAAGGATTTCACATGCTTGCATCCCCCAGGTATCTTTTCTTCGGTTCTATGCCATTAGTTTGTGGTTGCAGATCCGCAGGATGTGCCTTGTGTAATTACGTGAGAATTGTGATTTCAGCAGACTTGAAAGTCCAGCCATAGTATTAAACATCATGCAGAACTTCACACTGAGAAACAGTGTAAAGAGAACACTCTATGTCTTACAGCAAGTTTGTACTGTTAAAATTACCCCTTTTCCCTTTTTTGCTCAGAATTATTTGAATGCTATGGGAAGCAATATAATAAAAATATAAATCAGTCTCTGACCACATCATAACTACTCAAGTCTTCCTCCTGCTTTCCTAAAAATACAGAAGAACATCATCCCTCTAGCAGATTGTTGATAAACCAGACACTAGCAATAATATTTCGGGTGACATGGCCATAAAATACGCGTCCTGAGTGCTTTCCTTCCTGAAATTTCACTAATTGTAACATAATTCACCAACACAATGTTTTTCTAAAATTCACATAAACAGACCAGCTCAAAAGGCTGTTTTAATAAAGGAGTAATATCATATCCCTGTATTTTTTTAAAAAGCAAGTATTATTGACCCAGCTGAGTGTCATTGGTGGGTAAGGGGCTGGAGTTCTGGACTGCAGTGTTCTGAGGTATTCCTCTAATTCACTGTGGCTCTCTGGGGGATGAACATATGATGTATATCTCAGACAACCCGAGAGCCATAATGAAATAATTTTAAACTGGTGGTGAATATTGGAATTTACCCTTATGTCACTACACAATTGGATAGAAAGAGAAAAATCCAACTGGTCCTTTTTATCTTTGGTGCTCCTGAGGCCATATCACCACGTACAAATTGTTTGTAATCTCTTCCCCTTCACTCCCAAATCCATGACTTTGACAACTTGTTTAATTTTTGTGTATGAGTTAGTGAATATTTTCAAATTCCTGAGTCTTTGATGGTAATTCTCACTGATGAAACTTCTTTGGGAAAGAGGAATTCAGAATGAAAACAGATGTTTAAAAATTCATGTGTTTGACAATAATTTTTCTTTAAAATAACAGTAAAGCCCGTAGCTCAATGTCAGGGAAGCTCATATCAGTGGTTCTGATGAAAAACACTTGGGTATTTCTCAGATGGTGTATCATGGCAGCAAAACTGCTGATAACACCTGAAGATGAGTTGAGTTATGGCCCTTAGTTAAGTAGCTGGTTACCTAGTTTCCTTTTGCTCTGAGATTTGTTGAAAAATCTCAGTTAAATGAGCATGAAGATTTTCAGGTATGCATGTGAGGCATGTGAAGATTGCCCTCTGTTCAGAGAGCCACAGACTGGAGCCCGTGTGTGCAGCAAAGCATGAGCTCCTGCAGTGTCCTTGGCTGGAAATTCTGGGTCAGAGCCTAGAGTTGTTCCTGAGTCTTTTCCTCTTGTGGTTGCTTGGTTTCTAATTTTGGTTTCTAATTGTACCAGCCATGTTACCACAAGACCACAGCTGTAAGGTGGCACATGGACAAAAAGAAAGAAGTCTGTCAGACAACTCCCCTTCCCGTTAGATAGATTAAATGACTACACTCTATATTAACCATAGATTTTGAACTTGCAGAAGAATTAGATACCATGAATCTTATTTCCCTCGATTTCCCTCCATACTGCTCATTAACCAAAATACCCAAATGTCATGAATGAGGAAATAATTCACAGAATCAAAATTATAAGCTCAAGTTAAAGCAAGTCATTTTTAATTTTTTTCCTATCTTGCCAGAAAGAAGAGAGGTCAAGCTTGGTTTGTATGAAAAAGAATAGGGAGCTAGAAGTAACAAACAGGTAACTTCTCAAGGTGTTGTCTTCCTCACATATAGAAAGATTAGAGAAAATCTTTTAGCACTAAGATTCTGTAGTGCTTTGGTTGGGGCTTGAGAAAACCAAGCCGAATTTGTCAAGAGGAGCAAAACAATGCAAGCAAGAGGGATAAAAATAAGAAATCTTAATGGATGGAAATGAGCAGATACCTGGAAACAGAGCCCTGAGTTGAGCTTTTCAAAAAGACATGAAACTCAAGAGTTAAGTAGCATTGGTTCTTTTCCTCAGAAAATGGTGGGGGAAGTTATAAAGATATTTACAGAACGAACTGAAGACATGGAATAGAGATTGAATTATAAACTTGACCAATGGGGATGAAGAAAGAATATTTTTTAGATCCTAAGTAGAAGTATAGATAGAACTTTGCTAGGGCAAAATTTTACTTTGTTCAATGTCTTCTCAGGATTTCTATTTGAAAATATTGATAGTACAAGATGATTTACGGCCCAACTCATATATAATAGGCGACTAGCAGGGCATTTCTTAGAGGAGTTACTTGAATGATGATGAAATGTTTGATCCTTGAGAATAAATTGCTCAAGTTGTTTATAAAATTTATAAAAAGAGTTATGTGCGCATTATTTTTCATGGTGGCCCGCCTAAGATTGAGGTATATAGGAAAATAGATGTCTTACATCTATTTCCTCCCAAGTCTAGTCACACACAATGGCTCTGTGTATACTATGGGACCAATAAAGTCAGAGAGTACAGTAAAACAGGGGTGAATATTACTAACACAGTGGTCAATAGAAAGGAAGCTCAAAGCACTCCAGTTAAATTGTGACAAAACCCAAATACAAGGTTGTCTTTATTCATGAGACAGATTTGCCAAAATCAGTTTATCCTTTTTCCTCCCACTCTTTACATGTCTGACCTAATATTTTGATATAAGCTTGGAATAGGCTGACATGTATAACACTGCAAACCTCACTCCATCCAAATCTTATCCTGATAATTTTGCATGAATGAAGATGTTGGTCATCTGTCGTGCATAGTCTCTATACTCTGAGCTTTACTTATGTTAATAATAATACGTTAGATAAGCATCCTTTCCATTTTGTTGATGAAGAAATTGAGGTTCAGAGAATTAATGTAACTTGCTTGAGGTTAGTCACTAGGATTTGGATTGAAATGTACATGACACCAAAATATTTAGACTTTCCAAATTATTCATTGAAACTCAGAAACTTCAGGAAAGACTGTGAATCTGAGATCAACCATTTTCAAGGTGTTGAAGACATTTCCTAGTAAAACATTAACTTGTCTCTGAAGCCACTTTTTGGGAAACTGTTTATAGTTGGGTACCCAAGAGACATTTTTCTTCTCCTAAAATCATTTCTTCAGTGGCCTCATATCAACAAAACCATACAAATGGATGTGACCCTGTTCTCTTAGACTTGTGCTCCAAGATGTTTTGAATCCATCAGTTATCACATATGTGGCCATAAAATATATGAAAGAGGAAACAAAACTCATGGCTTTAACCTATGGTTAAAACCTTAACCTGTGGTTCAAATCAGCAACCTTGCCACCACCACAAAACCTCTCAAAACTGGAGTTAGAATCATCAGAGGAATAGTTTTCAACATTTGTGCATATTCTTTCTGTTTTAAGTAAGGAACCAGGTATTTAAAGTACAGTGCCTGTAAATAGCACTTTCCCGCTGAGGTTCTGTACCCCAAGGCTTACAAGGAGGGATCTGAGGAAATAACAGGTTGAGAGGTACTGAACTGTGAATGAGCTTCAAAGACGTTCTGCTGTCGGCCGGGAGGCTATGCTTTTGCTGAGATAGCCTCTTCCGTTGCTGATAAACTCAGGAAAGAGGAAGAAACACACGTACTCCCTCTCTGGCTTCACAGCCTTACTTAGAACCATAAGCGCTTTTAGCTGGAAGGAATTCTCCCAGCCAACTCCCTCATGTTAGAGATAAGGCCTGGAGAGGTAAAGCAACTTTCCCAAAGCTATAACGTTAGTTAATGGAAGAGCTAACGAGAGGCCAGAACTAATGAAGGCTCGGTTCATTGTGCTTTCGGATGAGCATGGTGCTAGGAATCCCAGGGAGAGGAGGCTTGGTTGGGGAATGCAAGTAGCCTGTTATTTGAAGGGCTATCTAAAACAGATGCAACCGAACTAACAAGTTTTAAACAAGTTTCAGTGCCACTAAATTAGAAGGGGCGAAGTCATTAACCTTGCAAATAGAAATTTATAAGCATTGACTAAACTTGACCTTAAGGCAGTCATGCCTTTCCATTTCCCAGCGTCCCGAGAACATGCTCACACATGCACGCACACAGGCACACACAGAGCCACTTCAGACTCCTCTCTGTGAAAAGATGACCTAGAGACACACTGCAGGAAGTGTTGATAAGGTTTCCTAATCAACACTGAATTTCTTAGAATAAAAAATAATTTGGTGTAATCAGTCATTTTGCAGAAAAAATAATCTTAAATGATTCATAAATAAGAGGCTTTGCCTACAAATTAGAACTCCATCACAGGTGGATTGTCCCCTGGAGCTTGGAAATACAAACCTTTATCTTCTCATAAGGCAGTGTTGCCTCCTGATTCCCACAATGCTGCTCTCTTCCTGGGTACATGGGAGGATGGCCCCTCTACCCTCTGAAGTTAGTCTTGGCCATCATAGGACTTTCTTTGGACAATGCAGTGAGAGAGAATGGTGTGTGTCACTACTGGGCCACTTAAGAGCCAGTGTGTGGGTTGCTGTCCTTCCCCCTTCCTGCTGCATGGACCAGTGGCTGCTTCATTAGCCCAAGACCCAACAAATTGATATGACACAGAGCAGAGCGTCAGTCAACCTGGGATAGACCTAAGAGTCTGAGCAAGGAGTAATGCTTTGTGGTTTTACACCACGCAGATTTGGGGGTTATTTGTCACCATAGCGCAGTTCAGGCAGTTTTGACTAGTGGAACATTGTTGACCGATAGGCTCACACTTTTCGATAATAATAACATGTTTTCTGCAAATGTCTAATGACCAGTGGAGGTTTGCACACATCTGCTAAACAATGGGGAGAGGTCAAGGGTTGGTTCCGTCACTGTGCCCAAAAAAATTGCATAATCATAACACCTTCTTCCATTTGGATGGTGCTTTAATATTTAAAGCACTTTCTCAGCAATAACTCTTCATCATACATCTGTGAGATACTTAGGTTGGGTGATAACATCATTTTTTTCAGATGAGGAAACAGATTTCGAGAATTTAAATGGCACACTTACAACTAGGAAGGTGCAAGAGATCTGTACTTTCCAATCACTATAGTATTCTGCCTCTGGTTTTCAAGTAGGTTGAGAAATTCTTTTCAGTTAATTCTCTTTGTGGGGTGGTGGAGGTTTGGGGGACAAAGCTAAGAGCAAATATATTGTTCCTTGGGGTACGTGAATACATTTGATATAACCCTATCTGCTGTGTGTCCACCGTATAATGCTTAGTCTATGGTTGGACACCATATATAAATGGACACAATAAATATGGCTATGGTTTCCCTTTTAATGGGAGCTATATACTTTTCCTCCCCATGGTATTCTCACCATGGTATTCTCACCACTTAACTTCTGCCCTGCATCAAGCACGTATGAAATTCCTCGTAGAGTGGACAGAGGCTGGTATCCCACAATGAAAATGAATACCCCCTGGACTATTATCTGAATGGTTGTATTCCCCCCAATGCATCGGCAGGCGGACTCTCAACCACTGCGCCACCAGGGAAGCCCTATATATATTGAAATCTTAATGGCCAATACGATGGTATTAGGATGTGGAGTCTTTTGAGAGGTGATTAATGAATGAGACTAATGCCTTCATAAAGAGGCCTGAGATAACTTCCTTGCCTTTCTACCAAGTAAGGATACAATGACAAGTCTGCAACCCAGAAGTAGGCCTTACCCAACCATGCTGCCAACCCTGATCTTAGACTTCCCGCCTCCAAAATTATGAGAAATAAATCTCTGTTGTTCATAAGCTACCCAGCCTGTGGTATTTTCTCACAGCAGCCTGAATGGACTAAGACGCCCTGACTACCACTAACATCTGAAGTTCATATGAGTGTGTAAATGATAGCTGTGGTGGGCAGTCTCTAAGATGGGCCCAATGGTCCCTCCTGGTACTCACACCCTTGTGTGTGAGTTGGATTTGCTGACTTGATTCCAACACAAGAGTATGACAGAAGTGATGGAATGTCATTCTCAAGAATAGTTCTCAAACGACCTTGGCTTCTGCCTTGGGCAGCCTATGGCTCTCCCCTCTCAGACCACCAGCTGCCATGTCATGCAGACCCTCAGATAGCCTATGGAGAGGCCCACATAGCAAGAAACCACAGCCTGGCCACAGTCACCTAAGTGAGTTTGGAGGCAGATCCTTCAGCCTCTGTTGAGCCTGATGTAACTGGAGCCCTAGACAACAGCTTGATTACAAACTCATGAGAGACCTTGAACCAGAGGCACTCAACTAAGTTGTGTCCAGATTCTTGCCTCACAGGCACTATGAGACTAAGTGTTTGTTGTTTTAAGCCTCTAAGCTTAGGGGTCATTTGTTATGCAGTAGTTGATAAAACGAAAACCTATTTTGAGGGCAAAGACCTCAGGCAGGGCAGGGCAAGCTCCAGAGAGGAAGTTGTCTTAAAGGGGATAGAGGTGCACACAGGACAATGTTTGTCTATTTTTTACTTTCATCAGATATTTTTCATCCTGTATTTTCAGGTTATACAAATATAAAAGTTATATTTGAATGCACAGACAGTGAGAGTTGAACTAACGCAGTCTAGCTTTTGCACTTGACGGAATCGAAAACCAAGATCTGGAGAGGAGGTCTTAATGTGTGTCATTCTATGTCACAAAATAAATTCCATTATAAGGCTTGAAAGGAAACCCAGGCTTGCCACACCTAGTCCAGTGCCCTTTCAGTTGTGCCATGCTGCTTCTTCACAGTCAAAGAAGGAAAGGAAAGACACTTAGGATTAGCCATTGCAATTCTACAAAATATTCTTAAAAGCTAACCAGATTTCTCATTTTAATAAAAGCCTAAAGCAGACTTTAAAGCCTTTTCAACATTTTGTATACAATATAGTCATTATTCATCCAAGAACTTTTTATTGAGCACCTACTATGTGCCATGTGCTGTGCTCGATGCTGGAGTTGTTATGGTGGCAAAAGCATTTGTTGGAGATTCCAGAAGCAGTGGCACATGAACTGTGTCTCCTTTACCAATGGTGTTTTCTTATGTTAACATCAATAAATAAATTTGTTCCCATAGACAGAAATCATTGAAAGACTCAATTATTCATTCTCAGTATGGATCCAAAGCTTTTAATGCTCCTTTAGAGTGTGGATTGTAGTTCTAGACTCAGTGTGGGCAAGGAAGGCTTTTGACAGTGGTCCAGACAAGGCAGGGTCCCCGATTCCAGGTTCTCCTCGCTGAGGTGGGAAGATGCCCTGGGATCCTGGTGCCGCCCACATAACTGGGGATAAAGAATGCTCTGCGTAACTGCTATGGCTTCACTTGAATTGTTAGGCACCAAATAAATTCTTAAAAAGAATAAGGAAGGTGAAACACCCTCTGACACATTTTGTGAGTCACAATGTGCTGGAGGTGAAATATTGATAGCATGGATATCTAGAGTCCAAAATCCCTGAAACACTGTTGGTTTGATGTTCTCTAGTTAAGTGACATTGGGCAAGACACTTAATGCTAAACCATCTATTATTTATGTGTACAATAAGGAGGATAATAATAATTATACCACCTGCCTCTGGGAAGTGCTTTATAAGCTACAAAACAATCTTCACCAGTTAGTTCCCTTATTCCCTGTTTATGAGATTCCTGAAAGCAAGGAAGAGCTGGGGATCCTTTTTTAACCTTTCATAGCTGTAGGACTGCACCGAACACTTAGTAGGTACTCACTAGTTATTGCTGAAAAGCTACTACTTAATAATAGTGATAATCTCTGACTACCTACCATGTACCTGACATTGTCCTAAACACTTCACTTTGAGTTCTGATTTCTCATAGTGACTCCATAAGGTAAATACTATTACCCTATTATACAGGTGAGGAAACTGAGGCACAGAGCAATTGAATACTTTGTACAGTCACATAGTAAGTGGCAGAGCTGGAATTTAAACCCACGCTGACTGGCTAACTGCCAAGATTTACTGCCTCTATGTAAGAACTGTGTATTGATTTACTGCTTCTCATTAGGAGAAATACAGGCAGAAAGAAAAGAATTAGTTCTCATGTTGAAATGGGTACTTCTTTTAAATGAGCTTTTATCCAATATCAAACAAACAAAAGCACCCCCCAAACCCCCAAAATCACATCAATCCAGATAAAATCATACTGAATCCTCTTCAGTCTTTCTTTCAGTTGGATGAGCCCTTGACAATTGGTCATGTAGGATGCTGAGGTGAAGCTGAGCGCTCTTTGTCTGGGGGAATATCTGAAATGCAAGAAGAAGCAAGTTGTGAGTTGTTAGCTGTGCTTGAAAATTATTTATGCGAGCCAGTGGGTGTTGGTTGAATCTCTTGGATGTAGTCTGCCTAAATTCTGTCACAGTGAGCCTATATGACAGGAAATAAGTAAATTAAAAGACTAGGAAAGACCTACAAAACAGGCAAGTGCAGAACATTTCTGAAAAATCCGGAAGAGGGGAAAAAGGGAGATGAAGAACAAACCGGCATTTCTTGAAAGGAACTTCTGCTTAATTTCCATACACTTATTTAATCTTCATCCCAGTGGGTTAGGTAGTGCTAAACACATCTTGCAGATAAGGAAGCTGAATCTCAAAGAGGTTAAATAATGCTGCCAAGAAGGACTCTTAGCTGAGATTCAAAACCAGGCTGTGCCTACCTTCTCCAAAGTCCATGGATCTTCCATTCTGCTGCTGACATATTCTACCTCTTCTGCTGGTTAGCCTTGCCTGACTGTTTTTACTAAACTGTAGAGCTAGTCGAAAGGAGCTACTGGGAGTCAGAAGACGATTACAAAAGTGCCAAGAAAATGTTGCTATCATGTTAGGGGGTGGGGAGAGGAAAGAGCAACAAAGGGGCTGAAAGAAAGAAGGAAAGACCAACGGAAATCATAAAAGACGGTGAATCAGAGAAAAGCTTTTAAGCTTTTGACAAAGTGTAGAAAGAAGAAAACAGTACTCCTAAGGTGTGAATTTTCCAGAGCATAGTTTCTGATTCTAATAATCCTATTAAAAAGCAGAGGAAAGCTCTAGGAAACCCTGGATACCCCTTTTTCCAAAGATGGCTACTTGCTCTTTCTTTTTTGGCCTTCCCCCCGCAGCTCTCTTTCTTTTGCTCAGGGTCACTGGTTTGGGGCCTTTCTGTTTTCCCTGAACCATGAATTAGTCTGACTTTTTGCCCCACCCTTTAAGAAGTGGTCTTGCCAAGATCAAATTGCCCAAGATATTTAGGTCAGCGGTCTCGGAATATTGATCCAGAGCTGGGACATGGACCTTGATGAGGTTGTCAGTGCTCTGTGGTGGAGTGAGAAAAACTGGGATGGCCCAGTGAACTTTTTACAAGTAAACACATTCAATACCGACCATCTTTTATTCTGAGATTATGTACTCCTTCCTTGTTTGATGTTTTGGTGTTTCTTTTTTATGAAATGGTGGTGAGAGCAGATGATTCCGCTTACATACTTAAAAAATATATATCGATGGGTTGTGAAATCCTTTCATAGTCAATTTCAGGCATCAATTTGAGAGATATGCCTGGTCCATTGGAAAGGGTCTGGTGATGGAAACTGATTAAGACTCAGAAAAATATCTTGGTAGGGGAGAGATTGATATATTTGATGGAAGAGTTCATAGGTTGTTTTAGAGATTAAATTAATAGTTACAAACTACTATACATAAAATAGATAAGCAACAGAGATTTACTGTACAGCACAGAGAGCTGTATTCAGTATCTTGTAATAACCTATAATGGAAATAATCTGAAAAAAAAAACATATATAACTAAATCACTTTGCTGTATACCTGAAACTAACCCAATACTGTATATCAACTATACTTCAATTTTAAAAAATGAAAGAAAAAATTTTAAAGATTAAATTAGATTGTACTAGTTTATATATGTATATACATCCTACTGTAGCATCTGGCATATTATTGGTATTTAAGCAAATACTTAAGAAGTCTTCTTTTTCTCCCTTAACCTTCTCTACTTTGGGATAGACCTATGCGTCCTATGACTTTAACCTCCTTGGCCCCGGCCTACTAAATGTCAGTTCAAATCCCCGGTCTTAGTTTTGATGACAAAAAGACCCTCACACTTTGATAAACCTTCCCAGTGGGTGGTATCATCATCGGAATGAGAATTACTGAAGGCCCAGCTGGGATTCCCTAGAGCAACTTGTAATGACTTATCCCTATTCCCCACTCCCACCATAGATGCACAAATACATACAGAGGCAAATGAGATCACCCAGTCTGGGCCACTGAACGTTCACTACAGTACTATACCTTAACCAGGTAATACCCATGACACCTTTAAAATGAGACTGAACATGTGATTCGGGCAGTATCATTTTTCTCATAAAACATTTAGAAATGAATCCAAGCTTTGTCACCTTTTAATTTTATTACTAGCTCATGGTCTTTCTTTTAGGAATTGCTTCTGCTTTGAGTCCTACCTGGATAGAATCAACCATTTCCTCTCTTCTGCCCTACAGAGCCATGGATATACTGGAATGTGCCATAGTATGTGAAACATCTCTTACAGGGTCTGGCACTGGATGAATGGTCACTGTTCCATATCAAATGGATTCTACTGGGGAATGTCCGAAGGATGCCCACGTGGATGCAAGCAAAGAGTTCAGGCTCATTTATGTACCACTCATCCATAAACTCCCACACCCATATTCAATACCAAGACGGTAGATTTTCCACTTTGCCACACAGTTCTCGGGTTGAATGTTGTATCTTTGTTTGCTCGATCTTATTTTACATTTATACACTAAAACAGACTCTATTTTGAACCAGTGTTGCCTGTGTCTGTGGTTTTGTTGGAAGAAGAAAGAATGTATTAATTTCCTTTTCCTTGAACCCTATAAGGGCTGATCCTTCCCATGCCCGAGCCTAGATCCTTTACACCTGTTTTCTGGGGTGAGGGCAGGGGTGAACATGGAGGAGGAGTCATTTCTGAGGACCTGCAACTTTCTCCTCCCTATGCCCCAAAGTCCACACACACATTCACGAGATTGGTTCAAAGATCTTAGACCATGTAGGAGCACGCAGAATGGGCACGGAAGAACACAAAATTTGGGTACTGTCAAGAGTCCAGCTGCATGGTGGCTCAGCAATCTAGGTCAGTAGGAGGGGAATATTTATTGCGCTAAGCCTTGTGCTAGGTACTTTTAAGCACATTATCTCATTCTCTCTCCAAAGAATTCCGAGGCGTTATTATGAGAAACTAGAGGAGGGGGAAGCCAAAGACCAGCCTTTGCTGACCACAACACAACTAGCCCTTGTCGTCAATTCTCTTATATAAATTCACTACTCTCTGAGACAATTATATGATTGTCTTTTTACAGATGTGGAAATGGAAACTCATGTAAGATCCCCAAGTGAGAAACGGACAGGGATAAATTTTGAACCCCATTTGCTGGCCTGTGCACTTTTACTGGGTGTTTTGCATGTTTATGTCTTGCTTAATTTTTTTTTGGTATCTACCAGTATATTCTTCTTTTTTAATGTATATATTTGAAAGTTGCTAACAGGATAGATATTTTAAAATTTTTTATTTTATATAGGAGCATAGTCGATTAGCAATGTTGTGTTAATTTCAGGTGTACAGCAAAGTGATTCAGTTATATATACATGTGTATATATTCTTTTCCAAATTCTTTTCCCATTTAGGTTATTATAGAATATTGAGCAGCATTCCCTGTGCTATACAGTAGGTTCTTTTTGGTTACCTATTTCAAATATAGCAATGTGTACACGTCAATCCCAAACTCCCAGGCTATCCCTCCCCCGCTGCCCTCCCCCCGGTAACGATAAGTTCATTCTCTGTGAGTCTGTTTCTGTTTTGTAAATAAGTTCATTTGTATCATTTTTTTTTAGATTCTGCATATAAGTGATATCATATGATATTTGTCTTTCTCTGTCTGACTTACTTTACTTAGTATGATAATCTCTAGGTCCATCCATGTTGCTGCAAATGGCATTATTTCATTCTTTTTTGTGGCTGGGTAGTATTCCATTGTATATATGTACCACATCTTCTTTATTCATTTATCTGCCAGTGGACACTTCGGTTGTTTCCATGTCTTGGCTGTTGTAAATAGTGCTACTGTGAACATAGGGGTGCATGTATCTTTTTGAATTAAAGTTTTTATCTTTTCTGGATATATGCCCAGAAGTGGGATTGCTGGGTCGTATGGTCATTCTATTTTTCATTTTTTAAGGAAGCTCTGTGGTGGCTGCACCAATTTACATTCTTACCGACAGTGTAGAAGGGTCCCTTTTCTCCTCACCCTCTCCAGCATTTATTATTTGTAGGCTTTTTGATGATGGCTATTCTAACCAGTGTGAGATGATACCTCATTGTAGTTTTGATTTTCATTTCTATAGTAATAAAAGATGTTGAGTATCTCTTCATGTGTCTGTTGGCAATCTGTATGTAAAAAGACATTTTCTTTTCTTGACAAGCCACTTCAACAACAACAACAAAAAAAAGAAAAGAAAAGAGTAGATCTAAGGACTTACCCTTAAATACTGTCAGTCAACATGGCCAGCTTTCTTTTCCATATGATTTCTCTAAAACTAGATTAAAAATTCCTCAAAGGGCCAGAGCCGTGTCTCATCTATCTTGGCATTTCTGGTTGCTAACCAAATGTCTGACACCTTATGGATGTTCCAAAATGCTTTCCCTGGTTACATTTTTATTTGGACCATCCACCAGGGCCTAGCATGATATTGTGTATATATTAAGTGCTGAGCATTTTTGTTATTGTTGAAATACTGTATAGTCCCTTTGCCTCATCTTTCAGGGTGCTTTAAAAAAGAAAGAGTTCATTTAGAGAATGAAACACATTTCTCACAAGTTTGCTTTCTTTGCACTGATGCCATAACATTATCACGGGAAGAGTCTTGAATAGGGCTCAGAAAATGATCTCCACACCTCAGTCCCTTTTAGAGACCCCCTTCGATGCCAGTGTTCCTGTCTAAGCAGCCACTGGAACATTCCTTATCATTAACTCTTCTGCGCGTGCCCCTTCCTTTCCTTAGCGCTGTTCTACTCCGCCCACCCCACGCCTGCAGCGCTCCCAGGTTGGGACGGGCTGGTCCAGAGTCAGGCTCAGGGCTTCAGCTCAACTCATAAATGTGGAAATAACAAAATGTGTTCCCTGAAGCTTTGCAGCGTTGTCAGGAAATGGGGCTGCTTGCATGCTGCACTTCCACGGATCTGGAAATTCTGCCGAGTTTGGGTTGACTCCAGAGAAAAAGTTTAAAAGTGTTCAGGGAAGCGAGGAATTAAAGTAGAGCAATGCTGGAGTGTGTGTGCTGTGGACTGTCGCGGCTTTTCTAGGGATCGGGGCTTTGCCGAAACATTCCTTCTCACAGTTTTCATGTCTCAGACATCTGAGTGGCACCTTTGGGAAGGAGTTGGGCGTAGTTATTGTTTCTGGTTGGAAGACAACAAGGCACAGAGAAGAATAAACTCAGAACGCCTTAAGGATGAGTGTTAGATCTTAACTGTCTTAGCATCAACCTGGCCTAGGCCTTCAATAAATCTGTGTGGAATAAGTGTCGGAGTAAAAGTGATTTCTCTGATGGTTTCTGTGTCAAAGGCAGGGCCTGAGGCAGTGTTAAGTCTTTTTGGTTACCCTGAGCTGCGCAGATGATCTCAGGGGGGCATGAATGATGGAAGGTAGCACTGGTTTTCCTTGGTTGTGTTGCTGACACAACACCTTCCTCAGTATTCTAAAGTCACGAAGGAGTTTTCTGGTGTTTGGTAAGGTCAAAATTGGGTTTTCAGGTCAGACAATGGAGCTGGAGCTTTGGTTGGGGGAACATAAATTCAAAACTGTTTTTCCTTCTTGGTAGCTGTCTCTGTGTTCCTGGCCACCAGAGCTGTGAGATCCAGAAGGGAGGGTGTGAGGGCAGTGGCCTGGAGGCATGGTGGCCTTGAGGCCTGGTGGCTTCTAGTCTTTGCCCTAATTTAGGGCCTAAGATAATGAGGTAGAAAGGCTAACTAGTTACCTGGCAGTAGCACAGGTGATTCTGGGTAGTTGGTGTTGTTTGTGTCAGTTGCTTCTCAGGAACCTCCCCGGGAGGCTAGATGGGAATTTGACCACCAATCAAATGAAAAAAGGAAGCAACTAGGGCTCTGGGCTTAGGTTACATGTATTTCATTATTTTTCCCGTGATACAGTTTGGGAAGGATCTTTTGGGGGTTGTTTCTCCACTGTCCCAAGGAACTTCCACTGTGAGAGTCTCCTGACCCACAATGCTTGTGTTCAAATCCTGGCTCTGCCCCTTACAAGCTTTGTGACCCTTGGGCAAGTTGCTTATCTTTGGGAGTCTCAGCTTCCTCAAATGGAAAGTGGGGAGGATGATAAAACTTAAGTCACAGGTCTGTTATGTGGCTTTAATGAATTAAGACACATAAAGTTCTTAAAATAGCACACATGTGCTACCTAACTTTGTTGTCATTTTGCTGAAGCCCCATCAATCAGAGAATTTGACATGGAGGCCAAAATAGGTATTTTTCAGAACTGATACTTTTGGATAGAGTCCTGTCTGGAGGCTGGAAAATGAACTAGTTGAACTCGCCAGGTTTTCTTACCAATAAAAGGCTCCTGTGAAAATTCTGATTTCAATCTCTGTTACCTTCACAACTAGTTATTGAATCATTCTTGGCTCTCATTCCCCAAGTTCTTTGTAGAGCAGACTGTACGAGTTCTCCATATAATTTTAGAGCAATGTGAGTGCATTGGTTAATGTTTTTGAAATCTTCAAATGAAAAGCTGTAAGTGTCTTTTCAACTGCACACCTCTGTTCATCTCTTCTGCTTTGAGCACCAGTTATGAAATTGGAGCTGGGATTAAACTGTAAAAAGTCAGCGAATGGTTTGGAGTCTTCTGGAGTAAATTCTTGCACTGTAAGCGCTTTGTTACTTGTCTCTAAATTATTTAAAAAAAAAAAAATGGTGGGAGGGTTCTGGCTTGGATCACCTAGGCAAAGCAATTTTCCGTGAACACTGCTATCCCAATGCACAACAGGAAACTTATTGAAAAGCTAGCGGGTTGGAGAAAAACAGTAGCTAGTTCAACAAAGAGTGTCAAGAGAAGATAGGGAAAGAATGAAGAGGGCACAAAATTACCCAGAGAGGACTGAACATCGCTCTCTGTGGGGAGAACTTTCTGTGAAGTTGTGGCTGGGAGTGTCTATAGCTCTCTAGGGGGGAGTTCACGTACATGCACACACACCCACAGGCAGGCACACACAAGTGCACACACACATCTGGCACTTGAATTGCAGATAACCTAGCCCGACACTCACCTTGGCATGGCTACAGAAGTAATATTTTTACCAGGATGAACTGTTGTAAAAATGTTCCTCCAGTGCATTAGTCATGCTTTACTTTAACTTGAGACAGGCAGGTTTTCTTTCTTTTAAACTCATTTGAATGCACATGGCTTTCTGATTTGATCTAGGAATGGAGAATATTATCATTTCTGAATGCCAGAGTTATTCATGCATTTATATAATATAAAATCAACCAAATATCATCTATATCAAGAACTATATTCAGTAAAATAGGTGGGCCTATCTTTTATGTGTTCCGTTGAATCACCAGAATTGGGGAAATCACAGAATTACCTATAGAAACAGAATCAGAAAACAATGGTGAAGTCAGCATATTGCTTTGGACAGATAATAAGTTATTATTCTGCCAAATCTATGATTTACTGAAGAAAATAGGAATTAAAGTACATCTGATATCGCTATTTTATCCTTACTTTTATTAGAATTTCTTTCGAAGACCTGTAACTAATTTTGTATTTGTCCATTGGATTTCAATAAACAGTGAAATAATGGTAACTTTTTGAGGGCCTACTGTTCCAAGCATTATATTTAGTGTGATTTAGCTACAGTGTTAAAGCAGTGGTTCTCAAAGTGGGTGCCCTGGAAGCATTAGCATCATTTGGGAACAGGTTAGAAATGCAAACAAATTTAAAAATTATTTAAAAAAAATTTTTTATTGAGGTATAGTTAATTTACAGTGTTGTGTTAATTCCATTATGGTTTATTACCAGATATTGAATATAATTCCCTGTGCTATACAGTAGGACTTCATCGTTTGTACATTTTATATATAATAGTTTGCTAATCCCAAACTCCCAGTTCATCCCTCCCCATGCCCCCTGCCCCTTGGCAACCACAAGTATGTTCTCTATATCTGTGAGTCTGCTTCTGTTTCGTAGATAAGTTCATTTGTGTCATATTTTAGATTCCACTTATAAGTGATATCATATGGTATTTGTCTTTCTCCTTCTGATGTATTTCACGTAGTGTGCTAATCTCTAGGTCCATCCATGTTGTCGCAAATGGCATTATTTCATTCTTTTTTATGGCTGAGTAGTATTCCATTGTATATATATACCACATCTTCTTTATCCGTTCATCTGTTGATAGGCATTTAGGTTGCATCCATGTCTTGGCTATTGTAAATAGTGCTACTATGAACATAAGGGTACATGTATCTTTTCGAATTAGAGTTTTGTCTGGATATATGCCCAGGAGTGGGATTGCAGGATCATATGGCAACTCAATCTTTAGTTTCTTAAGGAAGCTCCATACTGTTCTCCATAGTGGCTGCACCAATTTACATTCCTACCAACAGTGCAAGAGGGTTCCCTTTTCTCCACACCCTCTCCAGCATTTGCTATTTATAGAATTTTTAATTTGGGCCATTCTGACCAGTGTGAGGTGATACCTCATTGTAGTTTTGATTTGTATTTCTCTCACAATTAAGGATGATGAGCATCTTTTCATGTGCCTAATGGCCATCTGTATGTCTTCTTTGGAGAATTGTCTATTTAGGTCTTCTGTCCAGTTTTTGATTGGGTTGTTTGGTTTTTTGTTATTGAGTTGTATGGATTGTTTGTATATTTTGGAGTTTAAGCCCTTGTTGGGCACATTGTTTGCAAATATTTTCTCCCAGTCTGTAGGTTATCTTTTCATTTTGTCTATGGTTTCCTTTGCTGTGAAAAAGCTTATAAGTTTGATTAGTTCCCATTTGTTTATTTTTGCTTTGATAGAAATTCAAATTCTCAGGCCTTATTTCAGATCTACTGAATCAGAAACTCCGGGGATGGGACCTAGTAATGTGCATTTTAATAAGCCTTCCAGGTGATTCTGATGCATGCTTATATATGAGGATTGGTGAGGTAGTTAGATAAATAACTACTGAACAGTGGGTAGCTAACTAACTACTGATCTTGAGTAAAGTTAGTCTGCTATAACAAAGAGATTTAACAGGTATATCATCTTATTTAGGTTTTGCCAAAACTAATGAGGAAGAATTGTCACACCCATTTCACAGCTGCGAGTACTGAGTCTAAGAGATAAAATTCACATGGCTGGATTCCATTCCAAGCCAAATGTCTTCAATTTTTTTCTTCACTAGTCTATGGGACCAACAACTGTAGCCCTCTACAAAGGCAAATTTATTTTAAAATTGTTTACAGAGTTTTAGATCTATAGGTAATCAAGATAGAGAACTAGATATACTATTTGCCTTTATTCCACAGAATCTGTTGCTTTCTTTAATTTGCCATGTGAACTGAGCAGATAACTTAGAATCTTACTCCCGTCATTTGAAATAGAATAATAATGGTGCATTTCATCATATGTCTGGTGAGAACCAAGGGGATGGTTTCCTGGGGAATTAGAGCACCTCAGATAATACTGTGTCATTTTGCTGTATTTTACTAAGTATATAGCAACCTGAAAACTTATATTGTTATAAAAATAAAATTTCCTCAGTAAGGCATACTTTGAAAATACCAGAGAAATCTCAGTATAAAATACTACAATCCCTAATTGGAGCAAAAATAACATTTTTGTGATGCAAACCATATCCTCCAATACAGTATGTTTTGCCAAAGGGCAATAGGAGAACTCTCTGGAAAGCATGCATCATAGAACAATTGCTTCAATGGGAAAAGAAATGTTTGGGGGTTATACATTTCAGAGGCACAGTAACAAAGTTACTATTATTATTTTGAATGCAGGAATTTCCATAGTAAAGTGTTTTATGGCAGTGAGTGTATAGCTATAACACTTTAGCATCCCCTGTCTGTATCCAATATTTGATTACACTGAGTTTTTCCTAAAAATAATAGCCTTCATTTCCCAAGCATAAACAGCACTTTTGTTAATGCAGGCTTTCTCTTACATATTTCCATCAACTTTTTTACCTTTTATTATATACAGAAAAGCGCAGTGCTTTTCAAACTACACACTAAGCTATAAGTACAATGCTTAATTTTTCTACTTCCATGTTAGTTCCCAAAAGAGAATCATTTTAAACAAATATGTTACTTTCTTAATAACTGGATTAAAATCATTTAGGTAGGGCTTCCCTGGTGGCGCAGTGGTTGAGAGTCCGCCTGCCGATGCAGGGGACGCGGGTTCGTGCCCCGGCCGATGCAGGGGACACGAGTTCGTGCCCCGGTCCAGGAGGATCCCACATGCCGCGGAGCGGCTGGGCCTGTGAGCCATGGCTGCTGGCCCTGCGCGTCTGGAGCCTGTGCTCCGCAACAGAAGACGCCACAACAGTGAGAGGCCCGCGTATCACAAAAAAAATAAAATAAAATAATCATTTAGGTAGAAGAAAACTTGTATTGCTGGAAAAAAATGCCTAAATAAGTTTATGGCTAGAATCTGTGCCATTAAGAGCTGCACACCTGTGTTTTAAGACTTAAAGTTACACATGGGGATACCTTTTTGAATTTTTAGAAGTGTAGAAAGTAAAAACAGGGACTCAGATTTCCTGAGGTTCACTGATTGAAGCAGCATAGCTTTTAGTGTGTTCAAAGAGAAGTTTCTTTCAAGGTACAGCACAGAGGAGGGAAACTTTTGGGGACAGAAGTTGCAAACCCAAATGCTTATAGAGGCTAGGAATCCAGATGTGCCATGTGAGCTGAATGAAGTATAATGGGGTATTGTAGGGACGTTGGCAAAGCCAAGGGGGCTCACAGGGGAACTTTGTATCTAAGCTCCAGCTGATTGTTGCCATGTGGAATATATATCTTAAGAGAGCTAGAAATGTGAATTTCTATGTGACATCTCATTTTCAAATGTTAACTCCCAGGCTTTTATAATAATGTGATTACTAATGTACAAACCAAGCGAAGCTCATCTGTGGGCTGGGTTTGGCTCATGGGCTGCCAATTTGTACCCTCTGAGAAACAGAGGTGGTGTGTGTGTATGTTTGTGTGTGTGTGTGTGTAGGCAAGATAGGGTAGTACTAGTGATGGGGTATATGTAATGAATCTGTTAAGTATGTTTGTGCATAGCTTTAGGTAACTGGAAGCAAATATGACATGGCCTTGAGGTTCACCTTTATTTTAGGAAGAGTGGGCACATCTAAATTTCAACTCAACATTCTCATGATATATTCCCATGGAGTCATGAAAGAGGTGAACTGGGCCATTCTTCGTTATTTTGACTGATTAATTAGGGTCACGTCAGTTGCCAGCATATAACTACAAACCGCCCCCCCCCAAAGCTTACCTGAAGTTTGATACATTTAAATTGGTTTCAAGTTAGGTTGGTAACAACTGTAGGTGCAACCACAACTTTCTATTTGTAATTGAGTTGTCCAGTAGACATCCTTAGGGCATGACTTCACTATAAGAAGTGAAAATAGGAACAAAATACCCTTTTAATTTTCATTCCACTGGGGAGACCTGCATAATTCAGTTGTGGCAGTGTTCTGTTACTTGTGGTTGGTGCGGTTCCTTTTGCTCATAAAAATAAAAACCGTTTCACATCATCCTGATTGTCTCGTAAATGTAAATCAAAGGGGGGGAAAAGCTATAAAACAAAACAAATACAAATACCCACTAGATAGGCTAAGAAATAATGGACTGGACTTATTCCTTAATGTATTTAAGTACAGTGCTTTGGATAACACATGTACCTCTCCTTAGTCAATAGCTGGATTCCTGAAAAGTTACTTGTAAATCAGTTGTGCATAAAGAAATCATATTTTAAGTGCATTAGATAAGTTTGTTATTTAAAGGAAAGCTAGCATGAATCTTTTTGGAAAGCAAAAAAAAAATCTGTTTTTAAAATGAAATCTTAATTCTAATATATCTTGGCTCCAAATTCATGGAGCCATTGAGTGTATTATTTCAACTGCTGTCCTCATCTTGCTTTCTTCTCTAGCATATTATACCTGAAGACCTCAAAAGTCTTTGCAAGTTTTGAGTGTTGCTTTTTTTTTTTAGCATCTTTATTAGAGTATAATTGCTTTACAATGTTGTGTTAGTTTCTGCTGTATAACAAAGTGAATCAGCTATATGTATACATATATCCCCATATCCCCTCCCTCTTGCGTCTCCCTGCCTCCCACCCTCCCTATCCCATCCCTCTAGGTGGTCACAAAGCACCAAGCTGATCTCCCTGTGCTATGCGGCTGCTTCCCACTAGCTATCTATTTTACATTTGGTAGTGTATAGATGTCGATGATTCAAGTTAGATTTACATATCCATAAAGATTTAAATCAAATATAGAAATGCTTAGTAAGTTTGCAGTCAAATGAATTTACATGCAGAGGAGAGGCTATATCTGAGTCAAGGTCCTTGGGTTTGCATACATGAGGCAGGGTTCAGTGGGTTCTAATAAAATGGTCTTTAATCCCTATTTTACACTATGTAGAAATTAAAACGTTAGACCAAGTGGTCATGCTTACCTCTACATTTGGGCTCCTGCTATCTCATAGTTAATTCCATAACATAATAAACAGATGTGAACTCAGCCCATTGCTCCCTCTCTACAAAAATTCACATGCAAACAAAGCATATGTAGGTGTGGAAGATAGGAGGGTGGGATGTGGATAAAGGGAGGCCTTGCACTGCAGCAGTAGAGAATTTCAATTTGAACATTAGATCTGACCATGCTGAAAATGGGCTAACGCCTCCACCACCAGGGAATTTCAATGCACTCTGTGAAATCTTTCAGCCTTGAGCCATCTTAATAGCTGTTTTTATTCTTTCCTCTGCTTGTTCCTTCTCTTTATCTCCTCTCCTTCAGAAGAAAAAGAAAATCCTGCTCATGCAGAGGAATAAAGCGTTCTCCTTTGTTGCCTTAAACACCTGCCATGTCCTCGGATCTCACCTTCTAATCCAAGCAGTTCATCAAGGTATTTTTTCAAAAGAAAGACAATTTCCTCTTTGGAAATTTTCAAATAATAAAACTTTCGCCTCCACATCAAAAGAAGCAACAGAATCCCACCTCAAATTAGCTTAAGTAGAATGAAGAAAACCTTAGAAATGATGATTAGATCAGAGGGGAATCTCCTAGAACATAAATGTAGGACAAGTGGCCCTGGAAAGATTGGAGGAAGAACCGGAAGGTGGTCAGGTCAGCTGTCTTCTGGCCTTTCCTTGCTCTCTCTGAGGCCACATGCCTCTTTTTGCTTATTATGTGTTCACATTTTCCCATTTCTCTTTCAACAGGCTATTTCAGCTTCTTTATGTGAATTACTACTCCGCAGCTCCCAGATTCACATAAGCTAGTTCCAGATACCGTCTCAGATTTTCCACCATCCTTTGTGTCCTTCCAAATTCCCTGGTGAGAGAATCTGATTGACAGCCTTGGCTCCCATGCCCACCAGCCATGGGGGGGATAGAGGAGGAGAGAGGGAGGGGTCATGTAGTAAAAATAAGACTGTGTGAGATTATCACTGAGGGTGGAAAAGAGACAATATATATATATATATTTTTTTTTTGCGGTATGCGGGCCTCTCACTGTTGTGGCCTCTCCCGTTGCGGAGCACAGGCTCCGGACACGCAGGCTCAGCGGCCATGGCTCACGGGCCTAGCCGCTCCATGGCATGTGGGATCTTCCTGCTCCGGGGCACGAACCCATGTCCCCTGCATCGGCAGGCGGACTCTCAACCACTGTGCCACCAGGGAAGCCCGAGAAGAGACAATTTTTAGAGAAGAGGGTGAGCTGGGTTCATTCTCAATATAGGAATTAATTGCAGGTTAGAATCCTAAAAGATTACAGTGTATTGGATCTGTAGATATCATTAAATACAGTAAGTCCCCTACATACAAATGAGTTCTGTTCCAAGAGCATGTTCTTAAGTCCAATTTGTTCATAAGTCCAACAAAATTAGCCTAGATATCCAACTAACACAATCGGCTCTATAGTACTGTATTGTAATAGGTTTATAATGCTTTCCATACAAATAATACATAAAAAACAAACAAGCAGAAAAAATAAAACATTTTTAATCTTACAGTACAGTACCTTGAAAAGTACAGCCGTACAGTACAACAGCTGGCGTACAAGGGCTGGCATCGAGTGAACAGGCAAGAAGGGCTACTGACTGGAAGAGGGAGAGGAGGTGAGAGATGGTGGAGCTGAAGGATCATCAGCAATAGGGGACGGAGGGCGAGCTGCAGTTTCACTCACGCCTGACGTTGATGGCACAGGTTCTGGTCCCTTGCTGGATTCAATTCAATCCACCCTCTTAAAAAAATGATCCAGTGTGGCTCAGTGGTTGAGAGTCCGCCTGCCGATGCAGGGGACATGGGTTCGTGCCCCAGTCCAGGAAGATCCCACACGCCGCGGAGTGGCTGGGCCCGTGAGCCATGGCCGCTGAGCCTGCGCGTCCGGAGCCTGTGCTCCGCAACGGGAGAGGCCACAACAGTGAGAGGCCTGCGTACCGCAAAAAAAAAAAAAGATACAGTGATATCTGGGTAGTAGCTCTTTTTTTCTTGTCATAGATGACACAGTAGCACTGGATTGCATTCTGAATGTTTGGTGCAACCTTCATGTACCATTCTATATTCAGGTCCTGTGCCTCAAAAACTAACAGTGCCTCCTCAAACAAAGAAAACCCCCTTGCCGTTTCCTGCATCGTGAATCTCTTTGGTTCTTCAGTTACTTCTTCTTCCTCTTGTCTCGCTTCGTCCTTTCTCTGGGCCTCCAGTTCCATCAGGTCTTCATTAGTAAGCTCCTCGTGTTGCACAGCAAGGAGTTCAATGAAGTCGTCCTCTTGCAGATCTAGCTTGAAATAAAGATACTGTACTACTGAACTCTATACAGTACTATAAAGCACACAGAAGCACAACCACTTGTAGAGGATGCATGCACGTGACAATGTACACCAGACACGTGAACTCACTTGCGTGATTGGACATGTGAACGCACGTTCGCATCTTTGAAAGTTTACAGCTTGAAAGTTCGTGTGTAGGGGACTTACTGTATGGCATTACTACAAGGTATCCAGTGAAGTCCAGAGCATGAATACATGATGAGGGATACTGAAAGTAAAAGAAGAAAAATGAGAGAAAAATAACCTTGATTCCAACCAGTAGGCCATGAAAAGGTAGAGTATCATGGAAGGAAACAAATTGAAGGTAAGTTCAAAAAGCAATATGGTTTAAGGCAAGGAGGAGGTGAAGTACAGACATGAATTAAGCGAAATTTAGCTGTGAGAAACTGAGGGAATAATTTCTTCTTGGTGCACTTAGTGTCCTAGGAGATAATGGCTCAAGACGGACTAACACAGAGCGTTGTCAGAAGCCTGAAATGTCATGGAGGAGGGGCGGGATGGAGGCAGAAGGCTTAAGAAAGCCTCCTGGTGACTTTTACCTTTGATTGCCACCTCTGTGTACAGCTAGAAGAGGAAATAAGCACTGGTTAAAAATAAACATTTTTGATAGTATTTAACAGTTTAACAAAATAACCATAAGTTAACCATGAGAGATAACCATCTTATCTCTTTAAAAATGGGAGAGATTCTCCTTTGTCTGGGTAAATGGAAGCCAGGAGAAACTAAGGCAGCTTCATGAACTCTTCATGAACCAGCTCCCCCTTTCAGCCCTTCTTTATTAGGTGGCATTAAATCCCTCTTTTCACAAATAGAATCACACATCTTGAATTCCAAATTTTGGAGACAAAAAAATCACAAATCTCTGCTTGAGCTCTCCTTTTGTTGAATAGGTTTTTTAGTAATGTTCAAAAGTTGCTAACGAACCCCATTCTGTTTTTATAGTAAATCAGCTGGTGAACACTAAGAAAATAAGGCAGTCCTCATCTTACTCCACCAGGGATTCTGCCTGGTCTATTTGCACTTGAATGTTCTCCAGGCTCAGGTCACATGAAGACATTATCATCACCTCATTGTTCAGAACACCTGGCTAGAGAACCTGGAATATGAACAATTGTTGAATGACAAATGCCATAAGCACCAGCCTGCCTTGCCTAATTATACAGCTGTCATGGTGCACTGGGCAATTTTTCTTTCCAACATCTCCTCCCCTCTGCCCAGCTTCAAACCACATAGTAAAGAGAAGAATCCACAGTCTGCATTAGGGCTTTTAGAGCAACCACAATGCAGTCAAAGTATCAGGCTGCAGGAATCGCAGAAACCATTTCTAGAGTCTGGTTGACTCATAGGTTGCACTTGGGTTGTCCTGTGGGTCAGACAAAGGTGCTGCTCATAGGGGCCATGTGTGAAAAGGATGATGACTCAGGCTCCCTTGCTCATTTGTCCTGGTGTCTCAGTTCCTAACTGTGTCCTCTACCTCTTTCAACTGGCAGAAAGGAGACTGTGACTCTATAAGGTTCATCACAGAGCTGAGGTCGTGGGGGTCAAAGATGAAGTTCAAGTCCTGAGCTCTCTGGGATGTTGTCGGGATTAGTGTAGAGCTAGACACTGTGGCAAGAGTTCAAGGAAGTATAAACCAAGGGCAGGACAAGACTTTCTTTAGAAATAAATTTATGCTGTAAAGCTTTATCGTTTGCTTTCACTGGGAACCACTGTAAACATCTTGTGATGCGGAGAGGCTAATCATAGTAAGAAAAGTTCCTACCGCTGTGGGCAGCATGAAAAGGCCATTGCAGATAGGTTACAGTATGAGGCTTAAGTTGGTCAGAATCTATGGACTCTGACCAAAAGTGGTCAGAGATTAGTAAATAGACTTTACATTTTTGGTACCTTCTTTATTTCCATTGAACTGTATAATATGCTGGTTCATGCCTGCCTGTTGGCACTCATCTCAGAGATTTGGTGGTAGGAGATAGGACTGGTGACATTATTTGCCTCCTGACATTGCTTTTAAAGTACTCCACAGGTTTTAAGATTCAGAATAGCATTAACCGTGTATTCTATTTTCTTATATTTTGTCACTATCCATCAACTGTACTCTGCATACAACAGAAGCTTCATAAACACTTGATAACTAGCACATGGCAAAAATGTTTTATTAAAGTCATTATGTCAACAGAGTTTTATATATCTACTTTTGTGTGTGTGTAGACACATATAGACATGTAAAATTTCCATTTACTCAATTCTTTAGTTAATATGTGTTTACTAGTCTTTTACTGGTGCTAGGAGTTTTGCTCAAACCTGGGAGGTGTTAAGTTGTAAGAAATTATTACAGTGTTGAGAATTGGGTTTGACAGAAATTAAGTAATATACTAAGCTAAATATATATTGAGCAAACTGTGATTGCTTATTCTGACATTCTGCTTATTTAGGAGTTGCCATTTTGCTCTTGTGTGAATATACCCAAGTTCAGTTATGGAGAGACCCAGAGAATGAAAGCTTAGTTTTCTTGTGGAAACAACACATCTTCCTCCCCTTCTTTCTGCTTCTCTTTATATTATCTGATTTTATTCTGTGGTTTATTCTCCTAATAGGTCAAAACCTGTGAATACCAGAAGGTCATGTAGTTTATTAAAAAAAATTTTTTTATGCAATACACTTAACTTCCTTAGAACCACTATTTTCAATTTCATCTGTAAGGAATTTTCATGACTCTAATATTTTCAACTTCTCTGGAAGCTCAGTGAAGCCACATGGGTAAACCCAGGCCAATAAGATGTAAGCAGAATTGGATGCTGCTTAGAAGGTGTACTTTAAAGGGAGTTTTCACAAAGTTCCTTGCTTCTTTCTCCATTTTCCTGCCTGGAACACAGATTTGATGTGTGGAGTCCTAGCACCCATTTTGGATCATGAGTAGAAGCACAACTTCCTAGGGATGATGGCAGAGCAATGAGATGAAAAGAGCCATTGTATCAGCTCCGATGCCTACCTCCTGACTTCATGTGAGGGAGGAATCTTGTTTTGTGTTGTTTAAGTAACCTTGTTTTGGGTTTTCTGTAACTCAATTGAATCTAATTCTAACAGATGCTTACTGTCTCCTAATTTATGCTGACATTAATATTTTAAAATTTTAATATTTTAAATTTAAAAAATTATGAAAAAATGTTCCTCAGCACTGACAGCTAGAAATAGAGCTATTCAAATGCCAGAAACCATGAGAAATTCCTACTGGATTTAATGGAGGTCAAAAAAAAATTTAAAAAAAGGATCGCCCCGCAAGGTAGAATACTATGTGCAAGGGAGTTTTGTGGCTTTGTGAGAAGCAAGAAGAAGAAATCTTGAACCTTAGGGACAATGGTAGAACTTGGAGAAACCTGACTGGAGACAGAGAATGGTGTAAGATGATGAAGAAAGCAGCAACTGGAGCCTCTTTCCCACCCACTGTCAGCAGAATTGAGGTGAGAATTTTGGATGGCTGGATGAACTGAGCAGAAGCTTCTAGAAGCACTGCTGGAGCGGCTCTGGAAAAGTCATTTCCTGAGGCTGAAATGATCTTAACTGATGCAGCAGGGAGCTTCATGGAGAAATCTGACCTGCAGTTTCATGTATCAAAATGCCAGCTTTTACAGGGGTAGTAGCCTAGAGAAGCAGCTTCTGGAGAGAGCACATTCCTTCCTTGATGTGGTGTGAGCTGCTTGTGAGAACGGGACCTGGGATCTTCAGGGCACTGGAAGCAGAGGGCTGACAAAAATGGTAAAGGAACTCCCCTTGAACAGTCAAGGAGATCATTCATGTTCCTGGAAGGATGTAGCCCCACAGGTGGTCTAACCTTGGAACAGCAGCTTTACAAGGAATGTCGAAGACATCCTCTGTGTTGAAACCCTTCCCCCATCCTACCAGCCTTTCCGGACCTCATCTCTGTTCCTACGACCTTCAAGCCAATCATCTTGAAGTCTGAAAGGTATCCTCTAACTGAAAGCCAAGAAGAATTTCCCACCTTATTTCTGAGTGAAATACCAGCCCTGAATAGGCTTCTTACTGTTTCAAATATGAGAAACTAGGAAAAAAATGGATCCTGTAAATAATTCTGAATCATAAAGAAATGAGCATAGAGTTTAATCTGAATCTTAAATCTGAATAATCTGAATCTTAAATATTTTGACTGTGTTCCTTTTAGCTTTTCTTTATTGTAAATTTAAATTTTCATCCAAGTAATGTATTTAGTAATAGTTTAAAGATTTATAAATCCCCTCTCCAGTTCCTCATTGCCAATTCTCACTCCTCTAAGGCAATCGCTTGTAACTCTTAGTAGCTGTCTCCAAATGTAACCACCACATTATGCTGTTTATTTTTAAGGTTTAGGTATTATTCCCTATTATAGAAAATAAGTTATTTCCCCTACATCTCTCATTATAATCATATCAACCCTTTCTTAACCAGCATGCACACTGTTATGAGTATGTAAATAATGTTCACAGCTGAGCCACTTTTGTATCATTTCCTTTCTTGCACGACTTTTTGTTTTAGCTGGAGGGAATAAATGCCTCCTTTCTGTTTGTTTGCTTAGTATCTATGTATGTATAACTAATTCATCACCAAATTCTCCAAATTAAAAGTAAATCTCCTTATTACAGTCAAATAGTTCTGGCACAGAGCTCCTGGCCACTCAACTCCGCCCCCATCTAGGTTTCCTGCACCGTTCTAATCCTGGGCTCTACCGTTTTTCTGGATTTCCCATAGTTTCTAACCGTATGGGACCTCCAGTTTCCTGATTTCCATGTTTTTCCTTTTCGTGCTTTACGTCTGTGTTTTGATGGTGCACATCCACGAATGGCTTCTCTCAAAAACACGAGAGAGCATATTTTGAGACCCAGACCGCCTGAACCTATCTTTATTTGGCTTTGACATTTGGTTTATAATTCGGCTGGAATTAGGGTTCTGACTTGGAAATAATTGCTGACAGAATTTGGAAGACCTTGCTCCTTTATCATTTAGCTCTGGGTGTTGCTAAGCCAAATGTCATTCTTACTTACCATCCTTCTGAAGTGACCTGCTATTTTTGGGTGGGACCTTTGGGCTGTTCTCTTTCTTCATGGTATCCTGAATTTCGCAAAGATATTCTATGTAGCGGGTCTATTCTTTATGGGACACTTGAACTTTCATAATCTAGAAACCTATTTTCTTCAGAGATGGCACGTTTTATTGTATTGTTTCTGTGCTAATTTCTTGTTCTTTATCATTTAAAAATTTTCCTCCTTCTGAAATTACTATTATTTTGATGTTGGACCTCTGGGACCCCTTCTCTGATTTTACTAATTTATTTTCCTTCTTATTTCCTATATTTCCTCGAGTGTTTGATTTACTTTCTGGACATTTTCTCGGTTATCTTCCCTTTTTTTTTTTTTTTTTACATTTTTAGTTAATTATTCTCTGAAAGTTCCCTTCTAAAATACCTGCATGTTTTTGTTTCATGATGCAAAAATCTTCCCTGATTACTTTGAGGCTAATAATACTGTTTTCTTTTTTTAAAATTTATTTATTTATTTTTGGCTGTGTTGGGTCTTCATTTCTGTGTGAGGGCTTTCTCTAGTTGCAGCGAGCGGGGGCCACTCTTCATCGCTGCGCGCGGGCCTCGCACTGTCGTGGCCTCTCTTGTTGCAGAGCACGGGCTCCAGACGCACAGGCTCAGTAGTTGTGGCTCACGGGCCCAGTTGCTCTGAGGCACGTGGGATCTTCTCAGACCAGGGCTCGAACCTGTGTCCCCTGCATTGGCAGGGAGACTCTCAACCACTGCGCCACCAGGGAAGCCCTGTTTTCTTTTTTTAATTTTAAACCTTTTTCTGCTTGCTGCATTGTCTTTGTTTCCTCCCGGTATATTTTATTTGTTTATTTTGGCCGATCTTTCCTGTTCGAGGCTTTTCTCAAATGTGTGGTGTGCTTTGGCTGTATGTTCATATTTAAAATGAAGATTGGAATTCTTGTGTACAGGGGCAGGGCCTGTGGGCTGGTCACCTCTAAGTGTCACTATCTGAATCTCTTTTTTAGGGAACCATTTCTAGGAGGAAGCCCCAGTTTCTTGCCTGGGTATTGGTGGTCTTATAGCTTAACGTGTATTGTTTGTTCGGATCCTCAATCCCATTTTCAGAATGAGATCTCATCTTCACACTCAGCTATGCCTGAGGTCTCTGACTCTGGATTCTCACTGGTTTTTGTCTCTCCGGGGACATAATCTCCCCAGGGAGGGTCCTTTAGGGTAGGATAAGGTTCTCGGCTGAATACATGGCATGTCAGAAGACACCTGTGGCAGAGATTTTCAACCCTTTCTTCTGTTTTTAACTTTCCCTTATAATTCTGTTTTTTGAAGTACCTGGAATAATCAATTTATGAGACTTTCTAGGGTGGTAGGGTACAAAATTATCTTGCTGGTTCATTTTGTTCTTTTCCTCCGGTTTTAGGTTTCAGTTTTTTGAATACATATCACACACACACACACACACACACACAACACACACACACACACACAGCTAGTATCATACTATTCATACAGAAAAGCATATTTTAAAAATTATTAAAGGAAAGAGATATATGTTTTAATAACTATTTTTTATCTTGCAAATAATAGAAAAACATGGGTTCCATAAAATAAAATCTGTAAGATGAGATGTTAATACAATAAACAGATTTGAAATTGGAGCTGATCTGAGAGACAAGCAGAAATTTAAAATGAGTTACAAGGAAAATAACTATTTTAAAGTAGACATTTAAGAACAGCATTTAAAAAGGCAATAAGGGTACAAATAAAACCATCATAAATTTAATCAACGGTATTGAATATTTGCTTGATAAAAATCTCCCAGAATTCAGAGATACATGACAGAAATAAGGAGAATCAGAGATGAGGTAAATAATTTGGAGGGTATGTTACTGAGATCCCACTTATAGAGAGTAAGTGTTACTAAAGGGGATGTCAGAATAAGTAGAAGGGAAGAAATATTTAAAAAACAGAATAACAGTTGGCTGGGCTAGTGAATACAGTTCTGGTTTTGCAAATGGAATGAGCTCAACAAATTCCAGGAAATATTAATGAAAATAGTTCAACAACAAATAGATGTGTTCTGATGAAAGTCTTAAACTTCAAAATGAAAAGAAAAAAGTCTGACATGCATCTAGACAGAAAAGACTGTCAACTAGGACCTCGTCCAGGTTGCTCATGAATGCGTGAGTGGGCACCTTTGTATCTGAAGTCAGGCAACAGCTGATGGGGCCAAAGGTACACACCTGCCCCAAGCTAGGCTATTTAGACCCTCTCTCCTGAGAATTTCAAATTGGGATTTGGAAGCACCAGTGAGTTAACTGTGAGAATAAGGATCATACAGACAGACAAACCTGGGGAGCTGGGGGCTGTCATTGGAGTGTGGCCATTCAGCAGTCATTTGCACTGAGGAAGCAGGAGAGTTGGTTTGCAAAGGGAATAATTGATAATAACAACAATGTATGCCATTTATTGTGTGCTTATTATGTGACAGGCGTTCTTCTAAGCTCCCTATATATATGAACTCATTCATAGACATGTTGAACCTTTAAGGTAGATGCTACCATTTTCCTCATTTTATATGTGAAGAAACCAAGGCACAGAGAGATAAGACGAAGAAGGATGCAGAGGTCAGAGAGATGAATGACCCCATGTGGTCTCAGGAGGACAGGGAGGAGAAGAGTGCCTCCTTTGGGCCTCTGGGCTCTGCGGGTCCTCGTTCGAATCCCTTGTGAGGCCCAGTTATATTTCCTGCCATCTGTTTCCCAGAGATGACTCTGACTCCTTAAGCTAAGCTCCTTGTCCTTCACAAGTCTGAGTGGATAACAACTTCTTGCTGTATACCAAACCATGGCTAAGAGGGAATGAATGCTGTGGGTGACTACATATACAGTGTCTTTGGATTCTTTTCATGTTATCTTTCAATACAGTCCAACAGCGGGAATAAAATCTGTACAATCAGTGGCCTCTATTCTCCCGGCTCACAAATAATTTTAGAAAATACTGAAACTATGCCCATTAAGGAGAAGGTGCTCATGGAAAAACTGTCCTTGAGGGATTGAAGAAATCTCTAGGCCCTCTTCTTCCTCCACACAAGATGCATATTTATGTAAATGTTTATAAACAATTTCAGAGAGAGTTCACATAACCAGCTTTTGGGTTAGAGGCTGGGCTGGTTTGTTTGTTTGTTGATTTCATTTTCTTTAGTTTACATATTGGTGCAATGTTGAGTTAACTTCATCTAACCAGAGTGTTAAATACTTTATATGCCCACCTCCTAGACTAGCTTTGTCGGTCTCTGGATACAAGGCAATTGGTGGGGGCCCAGTGAGCATTCTTGGGAAAGGAATACAGAGATGGGAGCCTCAAAAATTACTTTTAATGGCAATAAAAAACTTTTGTGAGGTGGGAAGACTGGATAAGAAACTTCCTTCTTTGAGACCAACACTTGAACTCTTCCTAGATTTTAGGATATTACTGGACTGTGAAGAATTTTATTTTTAATGCAAGATTTTCATTCTGGAGGTAATTTGTGTTTAGGAGTAGTGAAAGTCTTGAAAAGTTATTTAAAATTATTGAAAAGCGATTAAGATTTGTCTTGGAGCGACAGGATAATGTTTTCCCCCTTATTTTGGTGTAGTAATGGCCTGTAAAGCAGCTAGATGGCTATTCTTACCTAAAGAACATTTAGTGGCCAAACACTGAGATGAAAAGAGAGACACTCAGTTAATCACCTGGATGTTTTGTCTACATGAGGGAAAATCTGTGGAAGTTTCCAAAAATTGGGGAAAAAAATATTTGGGAACATCCAGATGTTTGGCCTAATGCAGCTCAAACATCCAGATGTTGGACCAAATTTCCCCCTTTTCCAACTGGATGTTTCGGCATCAAGTACAACCAGCCATGGTTATAGGAATTCCAAATTGTTACCTAGTGTCACAGAAAATTATTTTGGGAAAAAACACGGCACACCAAAGTGTGAAGGTTATAGCTGGTCATAAAAATTAAGAGTGGGAAGAAAGGAGGAGGAGATTACACCATTGACAATCAAGTTGCATCATTACTAAGATAAATTTCCAGCAGTAATGTTCTCTTGTGGAGGGTCTAATAATTAAGAATAATGAACAAAAGCTGGTGGCCCTTACTGATTAAAAGGAAGCCAGTAGCACTTGCCGTGTTTACAAAACTTGAAAGACGTGGAAAGGGACATCCTCTGCTTTGAAAGGAGTTGAAAATTCTAAACTTCATGGAAAGGAGTTAGGAGTTTAGTTTCCACCTCTTATTTTATTGGGCTCAGTCTAGTGTGACCCTGAAGTGTCTCCGATTACAATGTTCTTAAACTTGTGGGAATCAGCCTAATAAAAATACTGTGAAGAAATACAGCTCATCCCGCAGCTGTGGGCCGGCTGTGTATATTACCATGGTGCAGGAGTTAGGGTCAGCCTCCAAAAAGCAGATTCCATTTTCTGCATGGCAGTAACATGAACTTGAATGAAGGCGTTAAATAAGAAGACAATGTTTGGATTCTGATTAAGATTTTAAAATCTGAGATTTAGCCAGCTTGTTGGCTAAGAGCAGCAATGCCATAAATAAAATAGCCACAGATGGGTCTGGATATCTGTTAGGAACAACCATCAAGAAAATGCTTTTATTTTAATTGATTGATACTGAACAAAAGTAGTATTCAGCCAAAACCTTATTGCTAGTCCTGTTGTAATTATTTTTTTAACCAGTTCACCACTGCATTCCAGGGGAATGGCAAGACCTCCTACAGAGGTGCCTGGTACAATGTCCGCACCTGACGTGTGTTTGGGTTTGCATACCACGCCTGAAATTGTTCAAGAAATTAATCTCTTTTTTACTTGCAAAAGCATAGCTTGTTGGAAAATAACTTAGATGTGGTCTGGGTTTCTTTATTCAAGCTAACAGTCTTCAGAGAACCTGGGGTTGGGTTTAAGTCAGGAATAATATGGGCTGTCATTGTTTGTAGGATAGGAATGACTGTTTGAAAGCCAATGCTGACTTTCCAAGGAATTTATCCAGAGAATGGAAGAAGAAAAAGCAGACTTTAAAATCGATAAAAGCATTTCATATTTTTAATTGCTGTCTGAAGAATTAAACTCTGGCTTAATTTGAGAAAGCACCTCAAATACCCTCATACTACAGCAAAAGTTACCCAAGTATGATCCAATTAAAAGATGTGTGCATATATATATGTATACACACATGGGCTACAAATTTGTAATGCTCTCTGTTGTATATATACCAGTGGTACCACCCAGCATTGTTGGGTTTTGATAGAAACAGAAAACATAACTTTGGTTCTGATAACGCTTTTATGGGAGGTAGAGGAAGGAATACAGTGACTAAACAAATTGTATGGAACCAAATGAGAAGGTAGCCATGACTTTTTCCTCTGATGAGAATGATACTTTTTACCTTTCCATGCCAACTAACTGGAAAAGTATCCCTACAGTGCGGTGTTTAGATGTGTCATAGGAGAGTTGGAAATGATGAGGGTCAATTAGAGACCATGGGCATCAGTGGGAATGCATATTATAGTGGATAAAGGCAAACTAGAGACAGATGGCTTGGATGAGAATCCGGGTTTTGGTTCTCCTGGCTGTCGGACCTCATGCAAGATACATAAGCTCTCTATGCCTCAGTTTTCTCATCTGAAAAATGGGGATGATAATAGTAGTCCTAGTGTCTAGGTTTGTAGCAAGGATTAAATAGGGGAGTCCAAGTAAAGCTCTTAGATCAATGCTACCCATGCAAGTAACCTTTGAAGCCAAAGTACATGAACCCAAGAGCTTTGAATCAAAAGGTGTGTGAAGCTCTGAGATGGAATAATGGGGACTGAAGAAGCCACATGACAAGATGCTGCGATCAGAAGTAAAATGAGACATGTTTTGACACTTAATGACATTCTAAACAATTGGGCGACAGCAAGATGCACAGATGTGTCTGCAGAAAATGTGGTGAGGAGGTGCAGGGGGGTTGGGCAAGGGAGATCAATCTCACAGCTTTCAGTTAGGAGCCCGTGGGTGGGAGAGAAGACTGGAGTTCGCAGGGAAGGAACAGGCTGATATTATTATTATTTTTTTGATGCAGCATTCCAGAAAACATGATCAATGGCACCCGTCCAGTTCCCATTTAGTAACCAAAGAAGTAGCTGCCGCTATTTTTTATGCCTGGTGGTGCCAGTTTGATAGTGTATAATCATATTTGCATAAAGATAAAAAGGAAGGTGTTATAGAACCCAGTTAAGCCTATGGTTTCACCATGAATTAAAGGTAATTTCAGACTAATTAGGTATAATTTGTTAAGGAATTCTTCCCAGCAATGATGACTCTGATTTTGTAATTACAGGACAATGCTTACTGTGGCTTTCAAGGCAGGGGAAAGCACACCCAAGGGGGTCGTGTCCCACACAAGGAGCATCTAATGGTGCCACAAAAGGCAGGTGTTTTGTCAGATTTCAGCCGCACACTTTCACACCTGCAACGCATTAACTACAGCAGCAACGTTAATGAAGGCCAGGTGCCTGTCCTCTAGCTTAAATGAGGAACTGGCAGGAGGTTTGCTGCTTGCTACCTGACATCTACCTCCACCTCTGAAAGCCGGTCTTCTGGGTGACGGAGAAGCTGAGCACGGTGCGTAGGCTCTGGGGCGGCTTGGCCCTGGTCCTTTTTTGTTGTTGTTGTTTTTGAGTGGGAGGATGGAGGTATCGCGACTTCGACCTTTGCGTGATGGTAGTTCCCTCTTTACTCACCCACCGCGTCCCCCACCGGTTTTCACCCTGAAATAGGGACCAAACTCTTCTAGCAGGAGGTGTCCTGTGGCTTTCTGTGCTGGCACCCCTTTTGTGCAGAGTTCAGCCTCTAAGAGTCCTGAAAAGATCTGAGCTGTACAGTCTACAAAATGGATTTCTGGGAAGTGCTGTGCTATCAGCTGCTACCAGGGAAAGTCTGATTGTAGCTACTTGACTCTTTTCAGACTTGAAGTTTTGCCATTCTATCCAGAAATGAGTAACGGAGGCCCTGAGTGAGCGTTTTCATTTTAACGAAATACGAGGTTTTCATTGTGTGTGGCTACCGCGTGGTAATGCTCTCTGTTATGAAATACGAAATCTTTGTCTCCCTCCCTTAAAAAAAAACCCTCAGCAGCAGAGCATTTCCCTGCTTTCTTTTCTCCTTTCCTTCGTTTCACGACTTTTAGCTGCCGTTGTTTGCTGCTTGTAATGTCCAGCAGTTAGGTGAAAAGTTAATACTGTCTCAAAAAAAACACACACAAAAAAACACACACCGGAATTGAGAGTGGGGAAAAGAATGGGCAGGTCTGGGTTCTCAGCAGCAGGAATATAATTATCAGACTCATTACCAGTGATTTCTGGCTGGTGAGAGTCCCCTAACAAAACAGCTTCTTTATCTTGGGAGATGGAAGGATGGACAAATATCAAAATGTTTAATGCTGTATTTAAACGCCCAGACCTAATTAAGCTAGAGAAGAATGGAATCATAGACTGTCAGAGCAGGAGCGGGAAGGACCTCTCAATTCTGGAGTTGTTTAACTCTTTAATCCCTAAAGTGAATGCATTGGCATCCAGGCCAAACCTTCAGAAGCTGTCTGTTGAAGTGACCTGCTAGGAACAGGTCAAATCATTCTTTCCAACTGATTTTGGGATGTTTTTCAAGGTGCATTCATAGCGAACTGGAGAGTTTTTTAAGAGGCACGTTAGAGGTACCAGTATGGCTGGGTGGGGAGGTGTTTCCAGAAAGGGAGGACTCTGGCTTCCCCTCTCCACATTCTCCCAGCCTACAACAACAGCAGTTGTATTTTCCAATTTATTTATTTGTAAAAATTTACTTTTTAGCACAGTTTTAGGTTCACAGCAAAATCGAAGGGAAGGTACAGAGATTTCCCATGTACCCTCTGCCCCCGCATGCATAGCCTCTCCCATTATCAACATCGCCCACCTGTGTGGTCCATTTGTTCCAATCGATGGACCTAGGCTGACACATTGTAATCACCTGAAGTCCATAGTTTAGGTGATTGTTCACTCTTGTGTGTGTTCTATGGGTTTGAACAGATATATAACGACATGTATCCACCATTATAGCAACATACAGAGAAGTCTTTCCATCCTAAAAATCCTCTGTGCGCTGCCTATTCATCCTGCCCCCCTCAACCCCCGGAAACCATTGCTCTTTTTACTGTCTCTGTAGGTTTGCTTTTTCTAGAATGTCATATAGTTGGAATCATATCATGTGTCATCTTTTGAGATTGGTTGCTTTCACTTTTAATATGAATTGAAATCTCCTTCATGTCTTTTTATGAGTTGATAGCTCATTTCTTTTTAGCACTGAATACTTTTCCATTGTGTTATGTGGATGTACCACAGCTTACCGAATCACCTATGAAGGACAACTTGGTTTCCTCCAAAGTTTGGCAATTATGAACAACCCTACAATAAACATCCATGTCCAAGGTTTTCTGTGGACATAAGTTTCAACTCCTTTGGGAAAATACTAAGGAGCACGATTGCTGGATCTTACCGTAGAGTATGCTTAGTTTTGTAATAAACTTCCCGGCTGTCTTGCGAAGTTTTTTCCTCTCCTTTTTTTTCCTCCTTTCCTTTATTTCACCACTTTAAGCTGCTGGTGCCTACTCCCTACAATTTCTAGCAGTACATGAAAAGTTAATAATGTCTACAAAGACCCCACCAAATTCATAAATAGAACAGATTGGTGGTTGCAATAAACGGGAGAGGAATGGGAGGTAATGAAATGGGTGAAGGTGATTTAAGAAATAAAGGTGTACCATGTTGCATCCTCACCAGCACTGAGAGTTCCATATTTCACCAGCATTTGGTATCTTCAGTTTATTTCCTTATTGCATTAGCTAAGACTTTGAGTACACTGTTTCATAGGAGTGGTGAGACAGGACGTCCTTGCCTTATTCATTTCGATTTATTTTATTGATTTGGGGTCCATCAAAGATTTCGTATGAAGAAGGTGGTGATAGTTGCCACAAATAGTTTGAAAACCGTATCTTATGACAGAAAACACTCAAGTATTCAGGCAAATCCAAAGGCTTCTTGAGGACAATGTTGGCCGTGTATGCAGCTTGTCCTGAAGGCCACTTCTGTGCAGAGGTGTTGAAGCCTTCTCATAAAGCAAGAAATCAAGTCATGTTTTTGGTGCTTCTAGCAAGCCTAGTCTAAAGCAAATGAATCTCTTTTCAATTAATGCTCCTGACAGCTTAGACTATAGCTACTCAGCATAGGGCTCCATTTCACACTAACTACCCTCCAATCTTAACAAAAGTCTCAAATAGATGTTTAAGAGATTGTCTCGGGCCTTGCTAATCAATGTGTGGTCTGCGGAGCAGTAGCAGTGATCTAACTTGGAAGCTTGTTAGAAATGCAGAATCTCAGATACCAACTCTGACTTCCTGAATCAAAATCTTCATTTTTAACAAGTTCATCTGTTGAGTCAATTCATTAATTCATTTGCTTATTAAATTTTGACCAGTGCTGGTCTAGGAGACACTGTAACCATGTATGCCTCTAGATCCAAAATTTTTAATTTGGGACTCTCTCGATCCATAAATGTCCCTCAAGTTTATAAACTCCCTGCAATTGAAGGCAAAACTGAATCTGTGTGAGGGCACATGTGTTTGTGTTTACAGCTATAATCCACTTTTTGGTGAAGAGGTTTCATAATTTTTCAGCTTTTAAAAATATTGCAAACTATTTGCAAAGAAAAAATTACTACTTCAGATTGGCAAGTACTCATCCTATGCTGGGTCAGGACTCCAGCCTTAGAAATGCTGTCATAAAATTATAGTTGAACTGAATTTTGTCAGCTTCTGCTGAATGGAGATAAAATGACATTTTTTTTTTGTTTTTTTTTTTTATCTTCAGCAAGTGCTTGTTCAAATTCGCCCAAGTGTGGTCCAATGTCGCTGAGAGTTTTAGGGCACTAGAAAGAGTTCCTGAGTAAATATACTTTTTCTCAGAAAATGAATACAAATCACCATTCCACTCCTGTTCCTCCTTTTTATTTGTTATTAATGTTGCAAGTTGGGATGAGGCTCAGAAATATATATGGTACTCATTTAACAAAACTCTCCAAAGGCATAAATCCTGGGACAGATCTGTGACATAGTTAATGAATACCACACAGAGGTGGTAACTGTTGAACTGTGCTTGAAGGATAAGAAGGACCATCAGGGACGAAAAAGTAGAAGGAAGGTGTGAATCCAGAGACCTAAGAACTAAATTGCAAACCTAATGTGGGTTCTTTGTGTCTTTCTTGCTCCTCTCTGCTCCATATCATGTACAGTGCCTGGCTATAGGAGCTTGGCTTGCCAAATGGACAGACCAATTTAACAAATTTTAACAAATACTGAATGCCAACTATGTGGTAATGTGGAATTATAATTAAGAAAAGAGAAGTCTTAAGTCAGTCTGTCTGGGTTCCAGTTTTACCTCCACCACACAAAGCTGCACGACCTTTGGCAAATTTCTTAGTCTCCCTATGCCTTGGTTTTTCTCAGGTATAAAATAGGGATAATAATGACACCTAACTCATAAGGCTGTGGCTAGGGTTACTTGAGTTAATGCATGTAAGCTCTTAAAACAGTGCCTAGCACATAGTAAGCGCTCAATAAATAGTGACTTTAACTATCTGCCAGGCACTCTTCCAGGCTCTGGGAAAATGGTGATAAGACAAACACCATCCCAGCACTAATGGGTATTTTATCAGGAGAAGACAAGCATTCAATAATTAATTTTGTAATTAGTTACTTTGACTTGGGGTACATGCTATGAAGGGAGAAGTACAAGGTGGCTTTAGGAGGACCTGACCGGGAGTGGGGGTTCTAGAAGGCTTACCTACTGCAGTGAGGTCAGGTGCAGGGGCACAGTGAACTGGAGAGAGATGCAGGTCCTGTGGGACGGGCCTGCCTGCCCCCAGTGTCCTAATCTGGCCCAGTGAGTGTTGGGCGAAGGGGGTGAGATGCAACTGATGAGATGGACAGGGCCTGGATCATGAAGTGCCTGGTGAAGGGTTTTGGCCTTGAAGAGCTATGAAGTGTATGGAAGTGTTCATCAAGGCTGTGAGGTGATTGTGTTTTCATTTTGGATGAATCACTCCAACAGGCATATAGGAAATGGGTCAAAAGTGAAATGAGTGAATATTAGATACTATTCATATTGTATATACTTTCCCCTTGAAAGACTGTTCCTATTTATTTCAGAAGGAAATTCATTTATGCTTATAAAACAAAGGTTCTATTCTCTGTTGATAGTTTTAAAAAACCTTTGAAGTCCTTTGAGGTGTCTGGGGTGGGGCTGGATAAATTCTTACCTTTGCTTTCCTTGGAAGGAATGCAACATACAGTATAAACTGATGGCTGTGATATAGAAACTTCATCACCTCCCCCACCCACCTTAAACTCTAAGTAGGTGGTGATGGAGAATAACTAACACCATGTGTGAAGTCTTTGCTCTTGTTTTCCCTCGGGAGTGCAAGCAGTACAGAGCCCAGGTGTCCAGAATCCCTAGTTTCTTGCTTTCTACAGAGACTTTTGGCATATTTAATCTTAAGTCAGGCCTTCATCTTCTTTATCTCATTCTGGAGGGGATGGTGTGATGACAGTTGTTATTTCACCCCCAAAGAAAGACTATAGTTAGAGTTAAAAGAGGGACTCAAACTTGTCGAGTAGGTTGTAATATTTAGAGTACTGAAATGGTAATCATAAGTGATTGTCAGAGGGGCTATCATTTATTGACCACCTACTAGGTGCTGCAACCACTTTCTGGGTATTATTCCCAGTTTCCTAAGAAATCAAGGTGATATATGGCTTATGTTGGCTCCGATCCTAAAGTAGCACCCATCCCTTGCCTTCTCAGAGTTCTCCTGGTTTGGTTCCACCATATCCCCCAGAATCCCATGCCTCTAGTGTTTCTACCTAGAACTGTCTGTCCTTACATAGTGTCTCTCTCCATTCTTTCTCTTCCAGACCATTTTCTTCTGTCCTTTACCCTGTACCCTTGGGGCCTTTTCCTTAAGATGATAGCCAAGAAATCAGAGAAAGTAATGCAGGAATGAATGTGACTGGCTCTCTTTTCTTTTGCCTAGGGATTGTCTGGGGATACAGGAAGGAACCCCAGGGTGTGCCTCTCGCAGGCAGGCAGCCCAGCACCTTTGGAAATACAGGAGGGCAACAAGGTTTTTCAGACCCTATTAGATGAGGCCCAGTGAGTGGCATCAGTGGATCAATACGCACGGTTGTCCATAGCTCAACCATCTTTTTTTTTTTCCATAAGTAAATAAGACACGGGCCTTGGGTTCCTGGCCCTCTCCCAGACTGAGTTTGTATACCCCTGAAGTCTGAGCTGAATTCTGCTACCTCTCCAGCGACACTTAATTGTTTTCAATTATCACTCCACTGAAGCTGAACCATCCTTCACCCAGGTCACAGCTCAGAACATGGCTCATAAGTTTTATGAGCCACCTTGGGTATCCCATCCATGTGTGTAGCCACCTTTCCTGACCGTGAGCCATCCATCAGGCAGATCTCCCTGTGCTGATAGGGTCTGAATGCTCAGAACTGGGATGGGCTGTTCTCGGTATCTGTGTTGACCACCATTGTACTGAGAAGCTGGGTGCTGGGCTGGAGACTTGAATTTCAGATCTAAAGATGGCCATGTGAATTGTGAGTTGAACTTTGAAATGGTCTTTTTTTCACCTATGAAGGTCATCAGATATGACAAACCAAAGGGGTTTGGGATTTCCTAAGTCCAGTTCTTTCTCGGCTAATCTATGAGTCCTCATTCTGAGTTTCTAGTGAGATCCTGGACACCAGGCTCAAATCCTCACTTGAACACCATAAATACATATGGAATAAATGAAAAGCCCTATATTTATGGGCAGGTTGTATAGAGAGGGTCCTTACTAACAAGTGGATTTGCACTTAGATGTGGAATCTAAAATATGACACAAATGAACATATCTATGAAACAGAAACAGACTCACAGACGTAGAGAACAGACTTGTGGTTGCCAAGGGGCAGGGGATGGATTGGGAGTTTAGGGTTAGCAGATGTAAGCTATTACATACAGAATGGTTAAACAACATGATCCTACTGTATAGCACAGAGAACTATATTCAATATCCTATAATAAACCATAATGGAAAAGATTTTAAAAAGTGGGTTTGGCAGAAACTATAAGATCCAAAATGTACTTCCCATTGACCTGGCTCAGCATTTGAGGTCCATCCGTCCCTCCTTCCTTCCATCCCTCCCTCCTTCCTTCCATCCCTCCCTCCTTCCTTCCATCCCTCCCTCCTTCCTTCCATCCCTCCCTCCTTCCCTCCCTCCCTCCTTTCTTTTCTAAGTCTTTAAAGCTTGGTAAAGAGAGGAGGAGGGTTACCAGTCATAGGAGCTAAATGGCTTAATTCTGAGAATTCTGACTTTTCTACTTTTCTCCTCTGGACTGACCATGAAGGCATCCAGGAATATGAAGCTGTTATTTGAGAAGGACGCTAGGTAAAGACCCAGGTGATAGCTATACCTCATCTCAAATTGATTAGATTAGCCGGTTGGTTCAAGTAGGCCCAGATAAAAATAGTGCTTCCCAAAGAGGGGTGTAAAGCAAGATGGCTTTTGGAGGTCCTCGAATGAATGCTTTTTTTATTGTTCTAATCTAGTATTTATTTTAATATTCTCTTCTATTGTTTGCAAGTGATACTGGTTTCCAGTTCGTAGTGATGAAAATTTCTGTTAAAAATGCATGAATTTAAGTTAAAAAGCATGTCAGTAAAAGAAAAATAACAAGTAAATAATGATATCCACGATAACTGAGCAGAAGTCATGAAGAATGGTGCATAAATGATTGAATCTCAGGACACCTCAGGAGGGATGATGGGGCTAATCAGGGCTTTAAGAAGGTGCCCTGGGGCGCTGTAGGTGGCAGGGCACCCAGTGGGGGAGTGGGGTGGGAATGAAGGGCAGCACGGGAGATTGAGTTCTGCAAGCCCGTTCTATCATGGAGTAGGATTGATTTCGGAGGGGAGGGGAGCCGGCTGAGGCAAGCCTCATGTGATGAGAGAAACCCCTGCTATCCTAGAGACCCAGCTCCCCTGGAACATGCGTGCCCCAGCCCTGGCAGCGTAAGGCTCTGGGATTTCTCCAGCTGCCTGTCTCCTCACCATCTCCTCCACCCTCCCTGCCCCTGTTCACTTCCACCAGCGGTAGAGATTTGTCAAGGCTTTGAGAACTTCAGAGAAAATGATCTCGACACCCACATTGCTCTTTTCTCCCTAGCGAATGTCCTATTCCCTGGAAATAAGGCCTATTCTAACTTGCTCTCTTTGTCCTTTCAAATGTCACTGGAAGAGGAAGGGGACTTGGCAGAAGGTTGGATTTGGTTTTGGCAGCAGCCTCCAAAAACCATGGTTTCCCTGACTGTACAAACCGTGGGAGTGTCCTCTGTCTCTGAACCCACATGCATCTGTGGGAGAGAGTGGGTGAGGGTGTGGGTATGCGTGTGGGTGTGCGTTTGTGTAAAGGGCGAAAAAGAATCTTTGGTGGAATAAAGAAAGGAATGCAAAAGGGATCAGCTCGACAGGCAACCCGAGGGAGTGGGGGGAAGGGAAGACTGCGGTGACTCCCTTCCAAATCAGTAAATGCAAATTGCTGCAGGAGGCTGACCTTTTACTGTAACCGATGTCAGCTGCAAGTTGTAACCTCATGCCGTTAATTATAACCCAGCATACCTCGGACGGGCTCTCCTATTGGCCTGGGGTTCCCTCTCCCTCTTTCCCCATCTCCCACCCCCACTGAAAGGCTCAGGTTGCAGGCTGCACTCAGATGAAATGCTTTGAAAAATAATGGGTCTTATAAAGCCAGAGTCCGTTCTGTACATTTGAATTTTTTACAAAAGGGATTTTCTTGTGTTGGAGCCTGAGATGATGTGAGAAAGCCCATTCCCTGCCACCCCCGAATTTAGCAAAAACTTAGATGGACAGGTTTCACAACAAAAAAGGAAAACATTCATCAACTGAGGCTGGAATGTAATAAAGCATCCCTCATCTTCCCTTTGGAAAAAGTTTGCAAGTATTTTGTTGTGTGATTGAGAGCCTGGAAAAGAGTAACTGAAAAGTAGATCTAAATACATAATCCGGATGTTCTGTGCACAGGTCAGGAAAGAAATTTGGATAATAGGTCTAGAAGAATTTTAAAATTCTGGACGCTTCTTTCTGTTCCATTTTTTTGTGAGTTTATTAGGAAATCAGTGTTCACTTTGAGAATCTTCTTTTTTAGCTGAGTTGAAAGCAAGAAAAACTGCAGACATTTTATACAGACGGTGATGGCTACATGGGCTGTGACATGTGCAGACCAACAGGTCCCTTTGCTTAGAGAAGCTTTCCGCTTGGTCTAATGCTCTGCTCTCACCATCCTGAAGCTCTTAATAGTTCTAAACAAAGGGCACCAAGATTTTTTTGCACGTTATATAGCCATTCCTGAAAAGGAGAATTGCAAAGTAAAAAATATAAATGGTAGTAGAGCTAATACAAAACTTTGAATAGGTTGATATCTCCTGGGCCAAGATTATTTCTAGAAATATTTGTAATTTTGAATAAAATATATACTGAGGCTTATCGTCCTCTGAAAATCTAAAGTTGCACAATTAACTCAGCCATTTTTCGTACTCAGTAATTAGCCATAGGGCACCAGATTTTCTATAGTTTGCTCTGTTTACTTGGTCCAAAGCCTTTTAATATTTTCCTATTTTAGTTCATCAGCTCATTCATTACATAAACATTTAATATGATGAGGATGCTATTTTAAAATTTCCATGGAAACGGCAAAGACGGAACAGGAGAAGTTTTCTCTCCAGGTTTCTCTCTAGGGAGACTGAAGCATTAAGAAAACAACAACAAAAAAAACACACAAAACAAAACAAAAACCCGAGAACCAAACCAAACAAAAAAAACCCCAAACAACAGCAACACCAAAACACTTATAACAATAGCTTGAAAGAATAAACGCGTTAATTGAGATACAGAAGTGCTCTGGGAGAGCAGAGGAGGGAAAATAATTCTGATTGGGAGGGTGAGGAGAGGCAATGAAAGTAGAGTGATTTATCTAATTCCAACTTACAGAGAAGAGACCAAGGACAATCTGGGGGCACAGAATGACTTGAAGAGGGGGATATGGGAGAACAGTGGGTATGTTCAAGCGGCAATGGCTAGAGACAAGGGCCCAGTGTTTGAGATACTGAAAGAAGGGGCTGCTGGAAAGAAAGCTAAGGTCAGTGGTGGTGTAGGCTATTTGTTCAGTGGTGAGTGCTAATGGAACCAGGGCAAGTGGAATGGGAGGGATGCTTGTATAGGTCAGCTAGCTTTATCCAGAGGAAAAAAAATGTATCATAGAAACTATAACTTTAGCCTTCCTGGGTTATTGAGATTATGGGCCAAGAGATGCCACACAGGGAGGGTAGAAGCCCCAATACAGAGTTACAGTGCATTCCGTATCTGTGCAGGTCAGTTCTCAGTGTGGCCTTGCCGGGAGGAGAAAAAGGAAGAAGAACCTCATGGTTCTTTTGTAGTCTTAACATTGACTTTCAATTTAGGACTTCCCAGTGGTGAACAAAACTTGAGAAATGTCCTTAAACATCACCATTGATCAGCTGCTTTTCTGTGTCCTGGAAATAATGCTCCACCTTCCATTTGTGTGGGCATGACAGGAATATAAAAATTTTTTTAATGCTTATATTTGGAAAAATAGTGTACAAACTGTGTCTACAATACATTTATCTTGCACATAAAAACAGAAGGATGGGGAGATGGATGGATTGGTACTGGCATGAAACATACCAAATTTTGGAAAGTGACATTATCTTTGCAAGCTGAGCTTATGGGTGATTATAATTTTTGCTTTATTTAAAAAAATTTTTGGACATTATTTGACCTCTAGTTTCACGAAAATTATTCGATAATTCACTGAGTACATTTTGACGGTGGGACTGCAAATTGTAAAAAGCTCATTTTAAATTTTGGATACAGAATTTACTATTGCTCCAGGACTACTTGGAAAAGAATTTAAAGAGTTCTGTTTTTCTTATGAAACATATTCAGGGAGATGAATTACTTTTCCATGCCATGAGCTCAATTAAGAAGTGAGATGAAATATCAGCGGTGACGTGACTGCTCATTTGGGGATGTCCCACTTGACCGACACAAATAATTTCCTGTGTTGTGTCTTGGGCCAAAAAGCTATTGAAAGAATATGATCTCAAGAATGTAATATCTTCTGTGAAATGTCAACTATTGACAATATATTCAGCATGATTATGTATTGATTTGAATTTAATCCAGGTTCACATACTGACCTCTTGATACTTTTAATTGTATTCCCTTAATAAATTTCTAGTTCCTAACTTAGTTTCTAGTTGACTGGTTTTGTTGATAAACATCTCTCTATAGGACGGAGCCATATGATATTATAGGTAGTTCAACTTTTAAAAACTTCTTTGTAACTTCTTTTTTTTTTAACATCTTCTTTGGAGTATAATTGCTTTACAATGTTGTGTTAGTTTCTGTTGTATAACAAAGTGAATCAGCTATATGTATACATATATCCCCATATCCCCTCCCTCTTGCGTCTCCCTTCCAAGCTCCCTATCCCACCCCTCTAGGTGGTCACAAAGCACCGAGCTGATCTCCATGTGCTATGCAGCTGCTTCCCACTAGCTATCTATTTTACATTTGGTAGTGTATATATGTCAATGCCACTCTCCCACTTCGTCCTGATGTAACTTCTTTTGACATATAATCATGAATTGTTTACGTTCAGCCCTATTTCCTTTACCGTTTTCTCTATATATTCACATATATTCATGTTTCTGAATTATTTAAGAGTCAGTTGGGGACATTTTGCCCTTCTGTCTCTAAATACTATAGTTTTTATTTTTTAGGAACAAGGACATTCTCTTATGAAACCACAGTACCATTATAAAGTCAGAAAATTTAACATTGATACAATGTTTTTATTTAATTCACAGTCTGAATTCATATGTTATCAATTGTCTCAATATCTTTTATAACAAATTTTTCCTGGCATAGGATCCAATCCAGAGTCATGCTCTATTTATATCTCTGTAGTCTACTTTAATTTGGAGTGGTTATTTAGCCTTTCTTTGTCCTCCCTGACCTTGTCATATTTTAAGAGTTCAGGCCAGTTGTTTTGTAGAATGATTCTCAATTTTGGTGTGTCTGAAGTTTCCTTATGATTAGATTCAGGTTATGCTTTTTGTAAGAAATACCACAGAAGTGATGTTTTGCCCTTCTCAGTGCATCCTATCAGTTGGCAGGTGATGTCGGTTTGTCCTAGTGTCAGTGATGTCAGTGATGTTACTTTTCCTCATTGATTAGGGTCGAATTGATTAAGTTTCTCTACAGTTATCATTTTGCCTTTTATAATTAGGAATTTGTGGAGAGATACTTCAAAACCATGTAAATATCTTGGTCCTCATCAAACTTCACCCATCCAGTGATGATTTTCTAATCCTATCATTCTGCCTTCCTTTATTGGTTGATGTTGTACCGTAAGAGAAAGTTTTCCTTCTCCATGTATTTATTCATTAATTTATTAATATAAGCATGGTATTCAATAAGTTTTGGTCTTTGCAATGACTGTTTTATGTGGTTCAACCTGATCTTATTGCTATGCTTTTAGGATTGGAGGCATGCCGTGCATGTATCTTCACATCCAATTATATTTGCGATATCCAAAAATATTTGCATATTTAATGAGTATACATATACATATATATATATTCATTGATAGTTTAAAATGATTGCACTTTTTCCCTCACCTGGTGACTGTCAGTCTCAGTCAACAATTTTGTTTATCAATATAGAAATCGCTACCCATCCTCTTTACCTGCAATAACACATTTCCCTCAGCCTATTTGAAACAGCTGCAAGATGGACCCTCAGTTTAGTCTATATTTTAGGCAGTGTGAGTTGTGGATGTATAAATATGAACAACATCTTTACTGCCTATTTGAATATTTTGTTTTCATAAAGTCTCTGTTCTATTTTTAAAACTTAGTCAATAGCCAAGGTTTTAGGGAAGACAGAAATAATTTGAACTCATCTAGAAATAAATGCAGAAAACAACTTCTTCAGTCAATGTACCTGCACATTTATAGCAGATCCCATTTTTTTTATAGTGGTGGAAAAAATAGTGTTATACATAATTGTTCAGAAGAATTACCAAATTGAATGAATTTACTTTAAATTCCACTTATCTTTTGTTCCCATGTCTACAAGCTAAGTTATTTAAAATTTTAGAAGTACGTAAAACACTTTTTGAAGACCCTGCATGTGACCTTTTAAAAAGTTTTTTTTCAGAGTTACATCTCCTTCATAGTGGGGTTTATATATTTAAAGTAAGAAAACAAAGTCAAGGGAGTTCAATATGCATTAGCTAACAGGTAGGGCGGTTTCATGACACATCTGTGAAAGGTGGGATGTGAATCGTTATTCGCCATTGTATCACTTGCCTATGAAAGAATGTCCAGGATGGTCTAGCCAGAAAATGTTGAGAGACAAGGGAGCCTGTGATGAACATCTTTAGTGGAAGAATGAAGCCAAAGGGAGGTCAGAATCAGGAGAGGCAAGAGGTGAGATGAAGAGGAGCAGGGCATCTTGATGAATGACAGAAGGTGGTTCTAATTTTGCTTGTGGGAACCTTAACCTAAAATGAAATGCTATGCAAATCTTCTGCCATTTTCAGGGGTACGCTAGCTCTGTTTAAAGAGACTGACCCAAACTGGACACTCGAGGACCTCTGAGCCTCAGTTTCCAAACTGTAAAATAAAGAAAATGTCTATTGACAGAGTTGTTGTCAAGACTATGGACCTGGTACGTGTTAGGCACTCAAAAACATTCCTATCAGCCCTGCCCCCTGCCTCTGTAAGTAATAACCTACATGGGTTTTCTAACTCGCTGCATCCCCTGACATGGCTGATGTCTTAGCTCTACTAACAGACAAGTGTTTGGGTCTGTCGGTTGGCCCCATTGTTGCATGTCCTGGCTGAAAGTGGTTTGCTTGGGAAGCAGTGGCTTGTGTCCAGGGGAGAAATTGTGAAGGGACAGCAATGGCATTAGGCGGGAACCTGGATAAGCAGTATGAGTGGTAGTGGTTTGAACGCAACCTCACAAATGAGGAAGATCCTACTGTTGGAAGGTCCTTGGAAGATTAAAAACATTCTTTGTAAGCTTGTTTTCAACAGTAGAATGGGAAGAGAAGAACGTACAAAGGTAGAGCATTGTATGATGAGGGAAAAGTCTTGGAGGCAGTACTGGAGCTAATGAACTACAGAACAGAATCGAGGGACAGAAACAGATGGAAACCTCTCTGAGAAGAAAGCGTTAATGCCAGAAATTAATATATCCCAGTTCAACTGCTCAAGCTAGTCCTCAATGAATTCTAGTTAACAGCAGATCTTTTAGGGTTAAGAGACATTTGATTCAAACATCCACATTTTCTAAATATCCGTCTTCTATGTAAGGCGAAAGGCTTCAGTCCCAACACGGCAGATGGAGCCAGATCTCATCTATCAGACTTTTTGATATTATACATTTCCGCGCCATAGAAAAGGTTTTAATACACACACACAAATCTGTATCTGATTTTTGCCCAATTTTCTATGAAGTAAAAATTTTAAAGAATTTGCCTATGGTGAAAAAATATCGTCCAACTTGCAAGACTGTTGGAGCCATTTTTTAAAAATAAGAAAGTGAGATATATAGGGAAAATATGGAATCTCTCTTGGGAGTCAGGAGGACTAGATTTTGGTTCTTGGCCTGTTACTAATTAGCTGTGAAACTGAATTTTCTCTCCTTTTGTAAAATAAAGGTGATGATGACAATGTTGAAGCACCTTTCAGATTTGACGATGGAAGGTGCCATGCCTTTGCCCCACCTCAGTGAGGAGCCACAGATAAATGTGACGATTATACTAACATTGGGAGTAAAGCCCGCTAGAGTGCTTTGCTCTCTTTGATATCACCTGATCAACTTGGACCTTCTACTGTTTTAAGGGTTTGGAGTAAAATGATTATTCTCTCAAGTAGTCTCATTTTCCTTGTCAGGTGAATTTATAGCTGTAATAGGCGTTATCAAACGTCTGAAAAATACATCATGCAGAGTTAAGAGGTCATACACACAATCACACACTCATTGGTTCACCCAAACGCTTTCTCCATAGTCTGCTTATGTGTTTTAGGGAAATGGGGAAATGTTATTAGAACGACTTAGAAATGGGTGCCTTGGCTTGTCTGCTAATTTATAGCTTTAAAATCTTATCTTATAGATAAGATTTTAAAACATATGCTTTGTTTTGATGGTATGTTTCCAATAAATGTTCCTAAGTATAAAAATCAGAATCACAGACAGTAAAGGCTTCATCATGCCTTCCTTTCCAATTGATTTTTAAACAAAGGTTATAAAATATCAGCATTGGAAAACTATCAATCTTCAAAAAGTCTGCGTTTAGAGATTAGCATTTATGGATACATATCTAGCATCATTTCGTTTCTTCTTTGATGCATTATACTACTTTTTAGAACTATCTACTTTGTGTTTAAACCTATTTAACATTATGGTTTCAGAGTGATAACTGACTAAATGAAGCAACTGCATTCCTATTTGTGAACATGATTTTTATTCTCGTGATATTCATCTTCTTTCTGTGCAATTACTTAACTAATGTTGTGTAATGTGGAATGAACTAGCTAGGAGATTCAAAGACTTCGGGTTTTATTTGGACTCTGCTCTCTATTTTTAAGCAGATCATTTAAACTCTGTCAGCTCTCTTATCTCTCACATGTTGTGATGGAATAAGATGAGATGTATGGTTCCTTCTCCTCTGACATCCTACCATCTTATTAGTCTTTGGCTTTGGACAAATTGAGCAGAGTTTCATACTCAATAAGTCAATTTAATCAATATAAAAGGCAATCTGGATAATTTATCTCAACAATGCCTTTATTCTTAATAGCATGGTGGAAATTCTTTTTCTCTTCAGTTTAGCTGAATAATTGCTTGAATTCTATTGAATTCTATCCAGGACCACTTTGCAGCAGAATTTCAAATTTCAATTTCTGCATTATCTCATTGTCATTCTACTCCATTCACTTCTAATCCTGGTCTCAGGTTCTCTCTCTCTTTTTTTTTTTTTTTTTTTTTTCGGGTCTAACCGTCTTCTGAGTCCACAAATTCCTATGGAATTGGCAACAACCTTAACAATGAACATGTCCATTCCATCGTGAGCATTGGTTTGGTCTGGTGCCTGTTTTTATTGCATGTTAAATGTGTGCACTGAGTCTATTCATGGGACTCATGTGGAAGATTCTATGACTGCTTTTAAACCAGTTGGTTTTTTTTCCTTCATCTCTTTAAACCGTGGGGGAATTGCTTGGAACATCGAGTTTATTTTTCGGCAATTCCTGGCATGGGGCAACACTGAAGTAGAGCGTGTATTCAACTTTCCCAGATGAGGGGAATAGAAATGAATAAAAAGAAAACTTTGACACTGCAGTGAGTAATTTTCTATTGTGGTAAAATATACATAACATAAAATTTACCATTTTAACTATTTTTAGGTGTACAGATCTGTGGCATTAGGTATATTCACATTGTGCAACCATCACATTCCTCTCCTGAACTTTTCCATCTTCCCAAACTAAGCTTTGTACCCATTCAACAGTAACTTCCCATTCCTCCCTCCTCTCAACCCCTGGAAACCACCCTTCTATTTTCAGTCTCCATGAATTTGACTGCTCTAGGTACCTCATATAAGTGGAATCATATAAAATGTGTCCTGTTGTGAGTGGCTTATTTCACTAAGTCTGTCTTCAAGGTTCATCCATGTTTTAGCATGTGTCAGAATTTCCCTTTTTAAAGTCTGAGTAATACCCTGTTGTGGGGGTGTACCATATCTCCGCAGTGGATGTCTACCCGTTTGTTCATGGACGTTTGGGTTGTTTCTATCTTTCAGCTACTGTGAATAATGCTGTGATGAACACTGGTGCACTAATACTGCTCAAGTCCCTGCTTTCAAGTCTTTTGGGTGTATACCCAGAAATAGAGTTGTTGGATCATATGGCAATTCTATGATTTAAATTTTTGAGGGGCTGGCGTACTGTTTTCCACAAAGGCCATATACCATTTTACATTCCCACCAGCAATGCACAAGATGGGGATTGTTTTTATGCTTCTTTCTTCCTTTCCCTTTCTCTTCTTCCTCTTCCTCTCCCCTTCCTCCCCACCTTCTTCTCTCCCAGCCAAAGCTGACTAATTACTCACCACTGACTTTAGGAAATTGAGTTACTTATTAGCAGAACTCAGTGATAAGTTATTTCTGAAGTTGGTTAGGAAGGTGTGAACCCCAGATTTTGAGAAAACAGTGGAGTCAATCCACACACACTATGATTTGTATGTGCCCAGGCACTTAGCTAGGTCTCAGATGGCATCAATAGTGTCTACAGAGAAAGAGGGAGACCAGTTTATAAGAAGCTTCATTTAGGCTATAAGATAGTTTGTTTTACAACCTGAGTCTTTTAAGTGATAGTTGTGTCCCAGATGCCTGACATAAATACACTACCGTGTGTAAAATAGACAGCTAGTGGGAACCTGCTGTATAGCACAGGGAGCTCATCTCGGTGCTCTGTGATGACCTAGATTAGCAGAGACTAACACAACATTGTAAAACAATTATACTCCAATTAACTTAAGTGCATGCACTTATGTACTTATTTTTTATGTGACCATAACCAAACATATTGGCAAGAAAAAAAATCAAGTAGCCATGCATTTTGGAATATCAAGTGTCCTGTATATACCATTTCTTTTCTCAACAAATGAAAGAACTTAACTATGTAAGGAAAACAAACTCTCTGAAAGCGGGGGCTCAAGGGAAGAGTTCATGATCACCAGCTTAAAAACGAAATCATTCCATCTCATCAAAATCTTAAATGATCTCAGGATGTTGGACTTAGAGGAGACTTCAGAGACATTTAAGTCAATCCACTCATTTAAAATACGTAGAAATTGAGACCCAGAATGGGTCTAGTGATAAGAGCTCAAATTTAAGACTCTATACACTAAGTCCAGTGTTTTTTTTCCTACCAAAATATATAAGTTGAATTCTTAAGAATTCTGATATAAACTATCCTCCTAATATCGACATGATGCCTAAAACAGTTTAATTGAAACTCGTGTCCACCCTTCATAAAGGTGTACATGGAGAAATCAGAGTGAAAAATTACAGCTAGTACAAACACATACCAAAATACGTGTAATTTCCTTAAATAATATTGGTGTTAATCTATATCAGATATATTATGACAAAGCTGTATCGGGAACTTTCTCCTGGAACAATCTAAGTACAAAGGCATTTCTTTGCATGGGAATTTCAGTGGGTGTCAGCCTACAGAAAAAGCTGGGTCATAGGGTCAGATTTCTAAAAAAAATTGGGGGGCAAGTTGCAGTGGTATGAGGATAGGAATAGTTTTAGAATAAGTGATGGAGGTAGTTAAGCTGATGAGGGTTATCAGGTTAAATTGCTGCTTTAAATGTGATCGATTCCAAGGACTAAGCAAGCCATCAATAATGAGATCTTGCCTGTGGATTGTGTCTTTAATTCTTGCTTATTTGGGGGAAGCATGGTACCCTATTCAATGACTATGTTGAATTAGCAATAGCTGAGCAAGTGGAGAAAGGAAGTGCTTATCTAACTAAAATTTTTAATTAAGAGTGAAATACATTATTGAAAATATTGACAGCTTAATTTAAAAGTCTCTAAGTGATTATAATAAAGCTAGTAATTTTCTATTCAAATTCAGCCTCCTCAAGACAGAGACATTACTGGTGTTTGTTTGGTAATACTAAAGAAGAGTGTCTAATACCTCTAATAATACTAGCTTCAAATGCTATCTAGATTTGTTCTTAGATGGACAATATTTTAAATAAAAGATGTGTAGGGCATTTGCCTGACATTGTCAATTAAAAAGGTAAATAAAACATGTTTATACAATCATTGACTCAAAAATTGTCTCAAGACTGAGACCACTTTTTTTATGACATAGGTAATCTTCATAATAATCTCCATATGTAAGTATTTTCAATTATAAAAGAGAGATGACAATACTCAAATAGTTTTCTCATGCGAATCATGTATGAGTGCATAAACTTCAGTCCTTTCTTTTGGATGTTCTGATAAAAGATGCTAAAAACACAACACAACACAACATTTAGTCAAGATTATAAGCTATTTGCTATCCAGAAAGGGTCAGACTTCTAAATCACATTCTCTTCAGAGATTTTTTTGGTTTGTTCTTAATTCTACTCTATTTCTCTCTTCTTGTTTTCTGGTATTGTTTTTACCACCACTAATCCAGGAGATTTAGTCTGGGTTAATTTTTGCTAAAAACAAAGAGGATTACGGAAAAACTGAGCCTAGTCCCATTTGCCCACACATTATTGGCATTTATTCTATAATAGCCATGCAAATTTCTTTTGGGTATCTCAAGTTTTAAACCACATTAAATATCTCTGATTATTTTTCTGGTTACTCTGTTGATAGTATTGGTAATAGAATGTGAACTTCGGTTATTTAATATAAAAGTATTTTCAGTTTTATACTGTTCCCCTCCCCAGCTATATTGAGTTATGATTGACAAATAAAAATTGTACATATTTATACAACATGATTTTTAAAAGGTGTATGACATGATGATTTAATATACACATACATTGGAAAGTGATTACCGCAATCAAGTTAATTAACACATGCATCACCTCACAGTTACCTTTTTTGTATGTGTGGTGTGAACACTTACAATTGACTCTCTTAACGAATTTCAGGTATACATACAGTATTATCAACTATAATCACCGTGTTATTGATTGGAACCCTGAAACTTATTCATATTGTAACTTAGTCTCCATTTTGTATTTTGCGTAATTCATGCAGTCAGCCTTGATTAGAGCGGCTGTGTGAAAATTTGAAACAGGTTTGGTTAACATTGTTGATATGAACGGTAAAGCAATCAATCTCTACTAATTCAAGTCCACAGAGAAGTACGTAATTACATGCTTGGGAAAGTAGGAACCATGGACCATTTGCTTGACTCTATTAAATATTAAGGAAGAAATTAAAACAATCTCGAATTATCCTTACAATATTTTTTTTCCAAAATCCTCAAAGGGTCAATACCACAGAAATGTGAACATGTTCCTTAACATATTTGGTTCCTATTATCTCAAATATACACTGATATCATTGTAGTTCGATAAATACTTCAGCTTTAGGGCTGAAATGTTTTTTCTTTCTGTAGGCATTGCGAAACTCACTGGTCATTTAAAAATTTTCTTTCGAAATTTCTACCATGGACTTTTCTAATGTAATGCCTCCAGATACTGCTTTCAGTGAGTGTCAGCTATCTAAAATTACATAATGAAGGAAACAGTATGATTTTCCTTCAATATGCTTTTTAAAGTTCTACAAAAACTTCAGTATGGGGAGGAAAAGTAAAATGCCTGGTTTTTCTTTTTGCTTTCACTGGGTATTACTTTTCCCTGGCACTCTCTTATCTCTACTTGGCTAGCATTCCTGAAATTTCTTAACTATAAAATCTGAATCTCCAAACTGCTTATTCGTTCTCCTGGATTCTTTGTTTTTAGGGTTGTTTTTTCTTCTTTTTGCCATGAACCTATTTTACCTGATCTGAACTGAAAGCAACACATTCTTCTTACTGTATGATTTTGTGTTCCTACCCTTAGCATCCTTCATGCCTTATTCTATAGTGTTCTTGTCACGTTTCTGTGTTTCCTCTTATCACCTATCAGTGTTCACTGTATTCAGAAAGTACTGACTCTCGGAAAGTCAGTTGTTTGGAAAGTCGGAGAGAATGTTTTTCTCTTTTAAAAGCTCTTGAAGACCTAATGAGGCTTGTATTACTCAGAGCTCTTTCAGATCCTTTGAGGACATTGCTTAACCGCATACCACTTATTATACTCTTCCCCAAACAGGAAGCCATATAGGAGCCCTCACAGGAGGAGCTGAAATGTTTATTGTAGCAAGATGGGATGATATTCTTCATTCATGGCTGGTGTGTCCTGGCAAGGAGTATTTTATTTATTTTCTTTCTGCATTTTTCTTCACTGTCAATATACTTAGTACCAAATGTGGATCTTAGGCTGGAATGTAATAAGTACATATCATGTCTTTTATTTGGGGTCAGAACTCTCCATATCTTTAAAGAAAAAGGAAAGCAATGTGTAGTATTTACTGTCGAGTTAGGACATCTTTTCAGCACTGCTGTAAAATTGAACATACATTCATCCATCCATTTGATAAACATATATTGGGTTCCTAGAATGTGTCAGGCTCTATCGCAGGCATGTTGATATAGAGATATTTAAGACATGGCTCTTGTTCTAAAGAATCTTCTTGACAAATTGGAAAGACAGGCATGTGAAAATACAATGCAACGTGTCCCCAAAATCATGTACCCAAGATGTCATGGGAGCATATTTCTGGCCCCATACTTTTGTGAAATGTTCCAGAGGGTTCTCAACACATAAGCTCATCTAGGAATTGCCCTGTATAACCTGCAGTCTGGGGAAGATGATTTATGATCTTTTAAATTCTTTATTTCCAAGCTCAGCTCAAGCCAGACAGATGTGGAGGTTTGGGCGTTAGGTCTGTGACGTTGGATGCTGGGTAGACAGTGGATGTCCTTATTCCTGCTCATGCCTGTGGCCTCCATAGTTACCAGCCTATGTTGACCTTGGCTGGACTTCTGGGTCTGTGGCCCTTAGGCAAACCCCAAGTTGGTCAGCTTTATTTTCAGGGTTTCAGATGATCACGTAGGTGATGATGTGTCACCGCAGAGGCCAGTACGGTAGCCGGAGATGCCTGCTTTCCTCCACTACCAAGGCTATACTGCTCATTTCTCTCACCACCATTTAGTTAAGGGGTTCACTCCCCCTGCACTTGGCATCTCTTTGCTCCTCGTCCCGGCTTGCACTAAGTGAGAACTTCTGACCGAGGGTCTCCTAGGAAGAGGGTTGAGTATTTATAGAGGCACAGAACTGTGGGTTGGGTTAAACCTCTGTGTTTCAGAGAAAAGCAGCACCAAAGAAACACTGAACATTTCTCTGAGGCAAATTTCTCTGGGGCTTTTAAAAAACTGAGCCACATAACTGGGTAGGCAGAGCCATCATGGCTGGCCCCCTCATCTAAGAGGCTGAATTCTAACCGAATGCATTCACTTGATTTTGCCAAAGGATAAGACTTGGCAGGTTTGATCTCATCTTTACATTGTGTGAAGAAGACCCTTTAAGAGAACTCTCCCCCCACCTCCAGCCCCGCTTTTCATCTCTCCTCCCTTTTTCATGAAGTCCAGTGCTCGCCAGAGGTTAGTGAGGGACAGCGTTGTCAATGAATGGGCCGATCCCAGAGGAGCCCTGAAGTTCCAGAGAAAACTGAAGAGAGAAAAGATTTGACCATTTATTTTGGTCAGTAGAAATGTGCTTTGACTCGCCTGACTTTGTTTCTTCTTGCCAGTAGGGATTAGAAGCCTAGAATGTTTGGGAGAGTCCAGTGTCTCACATTCAAACTGAGCTGTACTTTCACTCTCATCTTTCCACATCTCCTGAAGAGATAGACATCTTGAGGTTTATAATGATTTTCTGGGAGAAAATAAAGGAAATTTGATTATACAAAGAGACATTCAGAGTTACACTGAACATGAGTTTTCCTCTGGTCCAAGGGTAGCCTCTCGTTATCAAATCCTTTAATGGAAGGTCTGGCAGGGGTGCGTTCCAGTGGCTAAAGTAAATCTTATGTGTACAGGCCCACATTTCTCTACAATGGAAGCACTTTTTTTCTAATCACTACTGTCTACCATTTGGGAAATGCTGCTTCCTATTTAATGGGATTAATCTCACCCCAGGATTCATCTCCATTATCCTAGCAATATATGTAACTGAACCACATGTCATGGCTGATAGTCAAGTTTTGACCAGTGAAAACGTTCCTTTCGTGTGTGTAAAGTTAATACCTCCTGAACTCTGACCTAATCTGTCCGGTTTGTCCAGAGTAATGCTCCAGATGTTACATGGAACAGTTTAGTGTGGCCATTGGCGCTCCGTGTTTTCCCGAAGGGTGAGATGACTGTGGCCTCTGCAAGCACGCACCTTCTCCAGGTATCCCCACCAGTATAGTTACGGACATGGTTGCATGCTTATTTACGTCCAGCCAATGGCTGTTGGAACACACACACACACACACACATTTTGAGAACAATTGTTAAGTAATAGGGAGGAAGAGAAACTGCCCATAATTTGTAAGGCAGCTTCTTTCACAAAGCAGCTAACATTCTTATGTAGAGCTGTGCTGGTTCCTTTTCTTCATCTCCTTGCTTTCATAGCCATTCCCTTGGCTACACAGTGACCCCTCCAGAAACTTGAAAGTGATGCATCTGAAGGGGCACCGTTTATTATCTTAGCCAGGGCCCATCTACCACTCCAGTTCCTAGGCAGTGGGGAAGAGGGAGACAGATCATAGTGATGTCTTCATCATGGTGGTGCGTGACTGCCGTTAGAAGTTGCAGCTCAGAAAACAATGTGCCCAGTGTATCTTAGTACCTCTGCCCTCCCCATTTTTTTAATCCATTTTTTTTCTGTATTATGAGCAAGCAGGCTGATGTTTTGACTCTCGGTCACTAATGAGAGCGTTTGGCCACATGTGAATGGCCATTTAGCTGTTGGATAAAGACAAGCCCTGGACTCCCAGCCTTGACAGTATGACAACATAATGAAATTTCAGATTATTTGGAAAGTGACTGAGAGGTTTCCTACACGTTACATCTTTTCCTGTAACAGAAGCAGCTTAGTAAGAGAGAAGACGACTATACTTGGAATCTTAAGTTCTCTCTTTGGGTTCTCATCCCTCTAATTGCCCGCTGGGGAAAGCTCGAGCATGCCCCTGGACCACCATCAGTCTCAGTTTCCTGACTCAGTGTGAGGATTAAATGAGAGAATAGTAACAGCTAAAATCTGTTGAGCATCTTATATACTTGAACTTGCTGAAAACTCAGTCCTATGGAACAGTTACGCTTATTAGCCCCATTTAATGGATGAGGAAACTGGGACACAGAGGATAGAGTAACTTGCCCAGAATCACACAGCTATGAATGAAGCATCCAGGATTTGAGTTCTGCAGGTCCAGATTGGGAGTCAAAAATTTCATCACTATATTTTGAATGGACATTGTATAGTAAGTACAAGGCCTGAAACAAATATCAACTCAAGGTAGGGATTCTAGTTTGACAACTAACACTAAGAAAGCGAACAAGGTAACCTCACCTTCAGGCTGCCCTTTTGTCTTCATTTTCCTGGGCTAAGGACCTAAGAATTTTCTCCTGTATCAATTTGAAAATTGGAGATGCTTTCAGAGGCAGGTCAGGGTCAGAGTGCGGGCTCTGGGAAACTCCCAAGTTCCACTCTGAACCTTTGTGACTTAAGAGAAGTCTGTCTGCCCGACCCTGCCTTTGGTGCTCAGTTATCAAATGTTGCCAGTGTCCCTGCCCAGTGGTCCCGCACCATTCAGCTGCCTCATGCCCTTTTGCTCCCCCCTCTCTTGGAGGCACATTTTCTTGGAAATTTGTCTTCTGACTCATTCTCTCCAATCCTGGAGGCTTATCTGTTTACTTGCTTACTAATATCACATCAAGTCTACATACTTGGGTTCCTAAGTCGGACAGTCTAAACTTGGGCTAGCGGAACATCTCGTTAGGTGAGTTCTCGCAGGAAACTCAGATGAACTTACGAGAGGCCTTTTGGAAACACTAGTGGAAAGAACACGAGCCGTGGAGGCAGAGTTCGGTTCAGATTCTCTCTCCTACTTCCTAGCTCTGTGGCCTGAGACAAATGATTTAATGTCTCCGACTCTCAATTTCCTTATCTCTAAAGTAGGGATGATACTAACAGTGGCTCCGATATACTGAGTATTTGTCAGGAGGTGGGAACTGGGCTGTGCATATAGATTATCTCATTTTTTTTTTATCATAACATCCTATGTGGTAGGTTTAGTAGTCAGTGTAGGTCAGGACTGAGCCTTTGACGGGGGAAACAAATTAGCTACAATCTGACAGCCAGTAAATGTTGGAGCTACACTTCAAACCAATGTCTGGCTGGAGAGCTTATGTTCTTATCTTTCCCTGGCTACTTATTGCCCTCTTTATATAATATGCACTAATAACATCTTAAAATACTTGTACAGTTTAAATGAAATAATGTATATAAGGTCTCCAGCATAGAGCCAAGTACATTTTCTTAAGAAACAGCAGCTGCCTTTCCTCTGCCCCTTTCCCAGAGGCCCCTGGGTGATGGGAAAATCAGCTTTGGCAGGCGAGACTGGGGAGCTATTTTTGGCTGGGTGAGTGGGGCTGGAGGGGAGGAGAGCCGGGAGCTTTTCTGCATCTCAAATCAAACCAGGCTGGCAGCTTTCAACTCTGTCTATACATAGGCCTGGCTGGCTGGCCTCCTTGCTTATGTCTTTCTTTAGAATCTCATGTCCCTTTTTGAACCTTGTAATCTGAGAAAGAGCGAACAACTGGGGGACAAATGAAAAAGATTAATGGATTAAAATATATCTGCAAAAAATTCCTATAGGAATTGGGGATACTTAGCCCGGTGAAGAGAAGATGGGGGATAGAATTCTTTGACTATGTAAAGGATTATATTATTGATCATGGCAACATGTATGCCCCTCAAGGTGAGAGGTTGGGCCTGATGACATCCACATCCTTTCAAAATCTAAAATTTCACGTCTACGAAAATGAAGAATGGAGAGTACCCTAAGGATTTGTGGACAGTGGAAACCTGATAATAAGTTTTTTGTCCTTTGACTACTTTAGGCATATTACAGGTCTTCACTTCTTCCAGTGATTGCATCCTGTCTATTTAGGTGGGAAACAGTCATCTATATTGTGAGTCACAAAATACAGCTCTTTGAATCCTTCACTGATGTAACAAAAATTCAGTGATTGTTTTTCGTAATAAGGCATAATTTTCCCTTTTTAAAAATTTGAATACATATTTTGTATTCTGTGAACATTGATCACACGGTAAACCATTTTAGTCATTTATAACTTAGCACGAAAGAGCTTAACAGCTCTGTTTAGCTGAATAAGCATACGTTTTTAGAAAAAAATGAAATAAAAATGTTGTTCCGAGAACATTACTTTGGTAAGACTGGAGGGGTTAGTACAATGCATTAAACTTGGGCGGCTAAGTGGCATATGAGGGCAGTGGTACCATTCAGGAGAGGAGATAAAGGGAGCTCAGTGGGGCATAGGAGAATACAACATGGCAATGCTTTCTCAGTCACTTAGTCAACAACAATTACGTACCAAACCCTGAGACAGATGCTGAAAGCACAAAGGTTAATAAGACGTGGCCCTACACTTGACACTAAATTATGGTAGCGCTAGCTGCTGTAACGGACTAAATTTGCATACATAATTGATGAAATGCAAAAGTTTATTGCCAGCTCTTATATTGGTTTCAAGTAGTTTCTCCTGCTCAGTGAGTAGCTCTTCTCTGTGTCTTCCTTGAGGGACCAAGACTCCTTCAAACTTACGTCTCCATCGTCAACTGAAGCCCCATTTTCATCTACCAAGTGACATTCAGCTGGTAGATCAGGGAAGCGAGAACCTCCTTTAAAGTGTGACTCAATTTACCTTGGCTCACGTTCCTTTGTGACAACCAGTTATGTGGCCACAGCTAACTGCCAGTGTGGCTGGGAGATGTGTTCTACCTGCTTGACCATAAAGAAAAGGAAACAGAGTTTTGGTGAATAGCTAGTATTCTCACTAACCTAGAACTAATTTTATGAAAAGAGTTGTCTGCCTTCACGTGAAGTTTGCCTGTTTCACCATGCCAGTTCTGCATATGTAAAAATCCCCTGAGTTCAGTACAAGGATGTTCTAAGATTTAACTTCCCAGCAGGCGTACAAATGACAGAGTTCTATCCATGACTCTTCCTTTCTTCTTTGCTTTACTTTCTTGCATCCCTATAGCTCAGGACCGCTCTGTCCCCTACGTATACTCTGGGCTAGGAGGTAGCCTGTTGCCTGTTTTAGTATCACCCATGAGTTAAGAATGGTTTTCACATTTTTGAATTGTTAAAAAAATTCAAAGAGGAATAAGACGTTAGAACCTGTTAAAAATTACATGAAATTGAAGTTTAGTGTCCATAAACAAAGTCTTACTGGAACACAGCTGTGCTCCTTTGTTTATGCATTTTCCATGACTACTTCTGCCTATAACTACAGAGTTAAGTAGTAGCTGTCCCATAGAGCCTAAAATATTTACCGTCTGGTCATTTCCAGGAAAAGTTTGCAGACCACTGGTCTAGGTCACAAGACAGGAGAGAGTCTCTGTTGCGGGACAAACGTATGATAAATAAGCTCTAGCATGCTATACACGTGGCAGAAGAGGGGGCAAGACCAGGTAGGTTGAGACCAGCTCTTGATCCCTAATGTTAATTAAGAGACAGAAAAGAGAAAGAGATGGTCAAAGTTAGGAGAAGAGACATCTTATATCCAAGGCCCTCTCCTGATAATTCATTTTTACTTCTTCGGTCCTCTTTTACTTCATATTTGTGTACATGCTCAGTCTCCCTAGACGGCATTGTTTCATCTTTACATCTTTTCCAGTATCTAGAACAGTGCCTTTTACTCAACGTGTCCTCAGAAAATACCGAGTGAATGAACGAAGGGAATCTGTGCTGCTGCTCATTTGGATGGCACTTTTGTGCAAACTGGGAAAAAATTGAATTTGGGCCTACACAGCCCCACGGGCGGATGACTTGGCAAGAAGGTGATCTGGTTTGCCCCACCTCTTGCCCTCTGGTTTAGCGCCTTGTACAGGAAAGTACTTGCACAGAGAGACACAGTGACCCTGAATGGAGTAACATGGATATTTCTGTTGGGCAAGACCTTGAGTACACATGGAATCAGGAGAGGTTCTTGCTTATACCCACCTCTACGCATGGCAGCTATCCGGCCTCCTTAATGGGTCCAGAGAAGAGCAATGCAAAGTAATTGTCTGCCTGTTTGCCTCCAGCCACGCAAGAAGCTGGATAGAAGGGTAACTCCTCAAATATCCAGATACTGATCAACTTTCAGTTTAAAGGATGACCAAACACCCCTTTAGAGGGCAAGGTTATATGGCATACAAATACTTCATGTCAGATATTGGAGTTGTGTAGAAATCGGAGCCTATATAAATACCTTGGTGCTATTCCACTTGGATACATCCCACAAAAAATAACCTAAAGTAGTTCTGAAAAAGTGTCAATAAATCATCTATTTAGCTTAACACTGCAATTTATTTCTTTTGTAAGCTTAAGTGCTCTTCAAAGCCAGGCAACTTTAAAGCCCTAATTTGAAATTTATCCTCACATAGGCCTAAAGGATGACCAAAAACTAGTTTAAAACAAAGAATAGGGGAAGGAGTTCAACTTCTGCTGGACTAAAATAATTGCATTTCAGTGATTCCAATGCAGTATCCCTGAACCTACTAGGATTTTGGAAAGACTTACATGATTTCTTCTAAGATATTATTTCTTCCCACATATGCCCTAGCTGTCTGTCATTCCATTGACTCCCCCCACCGTTTTCCTTCTTTCTCTCCTCTATTAACTTATCCTTTGTTTGTACCCATGTTACTCTAACGAGCTAGTTAGTAGCCTCTGGGTACATTATTAAGCCATGTGACAGTGACCCCAGAATGAAGAGGTTGGTGATTAGTTGACTACAGCATTATGTGGGAGAGAAGAAAGGATTCCCTGGTGTGGAAGAAACTTAGAACATATCAGCTTAAACAAAAGCCTTTAATATCCTAATGACCACTATGCTGCTTTAAGGTGTGGGAACACATTTAGTGTACAGTGTCAAACAAGCTCCAGAACCTCTTTGGGTGGAAGAACAATGTCTTAGAGACCACACTTCACCATACGGTGCTCAGTTTGATCAGCCCCTGTTTTCAGAGCCAGGGGAAGGCAATGTGTCAGAGACAAAACTATGTCCGGGACAAAATTAACGATGGCTATTTACTCATAAACTTGCATCAAGGGAACTCATTTGTAGTCACTTTTGTTCCAGCAGGTGTAGAAAGGTGTTAAAAAGGAAAGAACATTATATAGAATCAAAAGAAGTACTGAGGTAGTCTTTGATTGGCAAGCATTCTACTAGGGTAGGATTTTGGAAGTGGGGAAAACTTTCTAATTGGGCTTCAGGTTTATTTGGCCTTTCTTGGTTGACTACAATGGGCATTTAAGCAGTGGGGGACATTTCAAAAGAGGGAAAACAAGTGGGGAGGGTCAATGGGGGTGTTTTGCCATCAAACTTCCATATTATTAATTATGGCAGGCAGCTTCTGAGCTGTGGCAATGGATCAGATTATTTGACACTGAGTCAAAGTTGAAGAAAACATTTCTATGTACCAGGCACTGTGCTAAGTCCCTTATGTTACCTTTCCCTATGTTTCTTTACTTCATTTAAAGACACCAAACTTTGTGGGAGGCATTATCATTTCTATTTACACACAAGAAGACATTAAATAACTGTCTAAGTTTATGGCAAGGAGGTCATGGAATTCAGTCTCTAGTCTACAACAGTTTGTCTCTCGTACGCAATCCTGGTGAATTCAGAATCTACAGGATCTGACATTATTATATCTTCCACAAGTCACCAAAACAGTAAACTCCAAAGGAAGACCAAATTTCAGTTATGCTGAAATATTGTTGAATCAAGAATTGCTTGTAACAGATGAGGTATTAATTTGTTTTTTTGCCACAAAACTAGTCTCTTTTGGGGAAGAGGTTTGTGTGTTTGTTTTTGTTCTAGTGATATTTGTTGTGGTATTTGAGCTAAATTGTTCCTTAGGCCTTTGAAGTTTCTCCCTAAAGACTTCAATGGCAGATTAAGGTGAACAAGAAGTTGGATTGTTCTTTGTTTGACTTTCAAGGTTATTAATGATTGACTTCAACCCAACTTTTCCAAACATACTCTACATCTTCCCCTCTTTTCCACAACTCATATCCTCTTCTTCAAAAAAAGCAGCTACCTTTACCTTATGGAAAATCTGTTCTCATTTCTCTTCTGTTCCTAGCCCTATCCTTCCTTTCTTTCTTCTTGGCCTTCTCCATCATTCAAACCCCAGCTCAAGCCTTTATGAAGGCAATGTGGAGTAGTGAACAGAACAGAGAAAGCTAGTCCTTTTACAGAGAGGCTTTTTTTCGACTATGGAAAATTCCATATGTAAAAGTAGAGTGAATAACATAATTGTCGTAAACAGTTGTCGCCCAGCTTTAGTGTTTATAAACATTTTGCATATCTTGATTCATCTATTTGTTCCTACCATTGTTCTCTTCCTTACCTGCTGGTACGATGTTGGATAGAAGTAGTCAGAAGAGACAATTTTGCCTTTTTCTTAATCTTGGCGGAAAATTGTTCAATATTTATCATTAGTTATACTAGCCATAGGTTTTTGCTGATATTATTATATCAAATTGAGAAAGATTTCCTATTTTAGTTTTGAGAGTTTTTAATGTTGATTGGCATTGCATTTTGCCAAATGCTTTATGTACATCTATTGAGTGATCATATGGTTTTTTTCTTTACTCTTTTAAAAGTGTACATTTTATTGATAGAGTGTATACTAATCTTGCTTTCTTGGGACAAACCTTACATGGGCGTAATATACTACCTTTTTTATGTATTGCTGGGTTTGATGTCCTAATATGTTACTAAGGGGTTTTGTGTATATTTCATTCGATTAGGCTTTAGTTTTGTTGCCATAATTTTTTAATCAGATGTTGGTATCAGGGTAGTACTATGGATAATACAAGTTAGGCAGTATTCCCCAAAACTATTTTCTGAAAAAATTTGTGTAAGATTGGTATTATTTCTTCCTCAAATCTTTGATGTAATTCACTAGCAAAACCATCCTGGCTTGAAATTTTCCTTGAGAATGTTTAAAAAAATATTACAAATTCAATTTCCTTGCCAGATATAAGTATATTCATTCATAGATAGAGAGATAGGTAGACAGATATAAGGCAATTAATATACACACACTTTTCCTGTTTCTTAATTGTCAGTTTTGGAATGTTGTGATCGTAAAGAAAATTATCTATTTCATCTAAGTTGTCAAATCTATTGGCATAAAGTCATTTTCTTGTGCTCACAAAACTAGTAAGTTGCAGAAGAGCAAAGCAACTCAGATCTTTGGAACTCATGTCCACTGCTTTATCTACTATTCTGTATGATGCAAAGGATCACTTAATTAACTTGGTAAATATTTGTTGATCTCCTACCATGTACCAGGATTTTGCTGTGCCATGGAAATACAGATGATTAAGATGATATCTTTTGGCTTCAGGGATCCCATAGTCTGGTGGAAGAGAGAAAAACTTATTTAATAAAATAGGTTGTTTTTTTCTGATACAAAGTGAAAAGGGCTACCATAAATTGAATATCCCAGCAGAGGAAGTGATTGATTAACTCTGGAAATGGAAGGATCAGGAAAGGGTTTATAAAAAACAATATTTATACTGGGCCTTAAAGGAATTATCAGATAGGAATATCTCAGGTAGAGGAAAGTGAATATATAAAGGAACGAAGCTATGAAAGGGCAAGCTGTGCTCAAGGAAGAATGGGAAATCTGGGCCAGTGGAGCTATGCTCAGAGAGAGTTCTGGAGGTGGGTGGAGATCAGATTTTGAAGGGTCTAGCCTCATGTGTTGCTCGCTAGTTAATATTTGGGAAGCCAGTGGGATTCTTTAAGTAACATGATCAATATAAGAAGATGGACAGAACTGGTAGTACTCCTCAAAAATGGATATGGAACCAGAGGCATCAGAATCACCTGGGGATGTTTGTTAAAATTCATATTCCTGAGTGTAACCCCAGCCCTATTGAACAGACCCCTTGGGAATGTGTATGTTGTGCCTCTCAGATGATTCTTGATGGACACTAAGATTAGAAAACGAATTGGAGTAGAGCTTTGACTTTCAAACTACCCTGTGGTACAGGTTCTCCCGAACTTCCTTCAAACCAAAGCATCTCCTTTTCTGTTTTCCATATTGAACATTCACCTAAAATTTTAGGTTAACCAAGGGTTTCTACAGCTAAAAATGGTTTGGCAAACCATGGGGCCAAGGGTTGGTGAAACTAGCGTGTGGTGAGCCATTTGGAAGGTGCAACAGTGATTTCTAAGTGCCGGTGAGGAGTGCCGGGAAGAATGGATAAGACAGGGATGGACTCAAACATCACTTCTAAGGTAAAATCAACAGAACTTGTAGAAGAGCTTTAGAGAGTGAAGAGGCAAAGGGATTCTAGGATTGCTCCCAGTGGCATTGCTGGTTTAAGTCCCCAGAGCCAATATTTGTGTATATTTTCCACTTTTTGATTCCTGTCAACTCAACACTGATGGCAGAAAAGCACTACATATAAATGATAAGATTCTCATATATCTCCAGGTTGCCAGTTTACTCACCATAAGCCACTTGCTTAGTGGGTTAATCCTCAGACTGATTCTTCATCAGGCGGTATTACCACCTCTCATTACAAAGGATCGAGGTTTGCTTTAAAAATCAATGTCTCTCTAATCTAGAGAATGGGTAGGCCTGAACTAGAAAACTATGTTGTTGTCATGATTCAGTGCCAAAAATTCCTCTCTTTTCTGGGACCAGGAGCCAAATATACCCTCTTCTTGAGCAGAAAAAATTCATAACCAAAATAAAATAACAAAAAAACCCTTAGAGTTCAAAATAAATAATTTAAAAAGCTTGGAAAGGAGGCTATTTTCATGATCTTCAAGTCTTTTCATTTTGTTTTGTTTGTTTACCTTTTGTTTTTAAAGCAAGTTGAACAGCTGGCTTAAGTTTGGCCCGCTGACCAGAATAGAGCAAGTTGGACCGTTATCGTTTTGGCTCACTTACTGCTTAGAGGTTCCTAGCAGCACCAACTGGATAAAAGAGGATCACAATGACTTGCAGTGTTGGATTGTGACAAAGAAGTGACCCCTTCAGAAAACCAATAGGGCACCTATCTGCTAACTTGTTTGAACAGGAGAAGAAACACAAAACACATTGAGCTTTCCTAATGCAAAATTAAGTAGATGGGCTTATTTCTTTGGCATTAGTGAAATTGACTCCTGTGGCCACAACATCCCATATCATTAAAATCTTCATGGCATATTGAGAAGAAATAAAAATCTGTTCTATCAAGTACCCTAGATAGCACCGTTGATTACATTTATTATCAAAATATGACCTAGTGGGGCTTCCCTGGTGGCACAGTGGTTGAGAGTCCGCCTGCCGATGCAGGGGGCACGGGTTCGTGCCCCGGTCCAGGAAGATCCCACATGCCGCGAAGCGGCTGGGCCCGTGAGCCGTGGCCGCTGAGCCTGCGCGTCCGGAGCCTGTGCTCCGCAACGGGAGAGGCCACAACAGTGAGAGGCCCGCGTACTGTAAAAAAACAAAACAAAAACAAAAAAAACAACAAAAAAAATATGACCTAGTGCAAATACCTAGAACGTAGTAATGGGATCACCTCGACTTGATTCTTTCAGATTAATTTAAATTTACCAATACCTTAGGTCTCTGAATACAAGAGCAATCAAGAAATCAAATGTTACCACATCACAGAGTTAGGGTTTAGTCAGATAAGCTCCCTCCAGATATGCATTATGAAGGGGATCAGGATACAACTCTGCTTCTTCTTAGAAATGTCATCTTGATAAAAGCTCTTGATTTAGCCGTAGTTCCCTAATCTGTAAAACGGAATTAAAGCACTCTCTTAAGAATAAAGATGTTATCAATTATAAAAGACAAAATACATAGCCTGGACAACATTCAACAAATTTGTATGTGTTTATTAATGTTAGTTTCTGAGTGCCAAGATGGGTGAGAAGTTGAACATAGAAGTGTTTTCTCTTGTTCCCGTCTAAAGTCTGATTTACCTATCTTATGAAGTCATATTTCCCCAGATCTGCAGGTTTTGTGGTTTCTTGGTTCTTTCTTCCATATAATTTATGGAAAACTAAATTAGAACAATAACAATGGCCAACAATTGTGAGAGCTTTACAATCTATAAAGCACTTTCATAGACCTTGTGTTTTTGGATCTTCACACAGTATTTTAAAGGGATACTTTTATCTCCCAGTTTATAACACTGACACCAAGGCTCAGAGCGGTAATAACTTGTGTAAGATCGTACAAGAAGTACTGAGTCCAAGGCACTCATATTTTCTACTGCAATATGAAATGTTTTTTTTCCTATGCATATGTTCAGATTTAAGTTCTAGGTAGCCATGAAATTTGTTATCCAAACTGGAACAAGTTTGGGAATGAGAGGAGGTGCCATTAATTAGCACACCAGGACCACAGAGGTAAACTGGGATCGTCTTAAGCAAACAGGAACATGGATCCTCCTTGGTGAAATCCAAGTTTCATGAGACTGTATGGCTTACCAATCAGTCTCATTTTTAGGCTCCTGTCAGCAGATTAGTATTTTTAAACTGAACCTTAGAGAAAACGTTTCTGTGAAAGGAGAGCAAATAGAAGAATATTGACTTTTTTGTCATAGGACAAGAGAGCACAAAATAATTGTCGAATTTCAAATTGCATTCCATGTCCTTGTATAGGAGAGATGTTTTTTCATTTATGCCTCCTAAGTCAGATTCCCTGGGATATAATCTGGGTCAATAGTGAAAATACCCACAGAAGGAAAGAATCACACTATCTGTTAAGAAGATCACTGAAAAAACATAGAAAGACTTTATAAAACTTTAGTAAACAGGGTTTTCAAAGCAGCCTGGGCTCATTTAGCCAGTACACAAGGGTCCAGGGAACCTAACTACAGTGATCTTTAAAGATGAAAGGCTAACTGTATCTGTTTTCTACTTCTCTTCGTTAGTAATAAGCCAAAGAAATATGGAAATCTATAATATCAAGACAGAATATTTAAGGATAATGAAGGATTTCTTAAGAATTCTTCTCAAAGAGTCATGAGCGGAAAAGAGATTTCAGTTGCCTATGGATGCTGCTGGGGGTCCCCTCCCTCTTTTCCTCCCTTCTGTCTCCCATTCCTTGCTTCCTTCTTGCCTTCCTCTGCTCCCCTGCTTCCTTCCTTGATAGGTTCCCTTCTTATCTCCTAAAGACTAAAACTGTACTTGGTACTTACTGGGATTCTGATAATACTTGCGGGCTGATTTATTCCTGAGTTGTTTTTTTTTAAACAAGTGGCTGACTGGTTGGTTAACCTTTCAGAAAGTGCCCTCCTAGCCCTCAAAATCGGATCATCCTTCCCAGCAAGACTGGCAGCGGCATTGTTCAGCACTTCTTGTCTCTCACTGATGTCATGAGGAGGCATTGAGTCTTGTCTGACAATCACTTGGTACCTCATCAAGGGAGATCCGAGGCACAGATGACCTCCTATTATTTCTTGGCTATCAGGCAATTTCTAGTCCTCATAAAAACAAAATGTACATCCTTTCAATAGAAGGAGTTCTAGGCCATCGGGGGACAGGGAGTAGGGAGGAGACTGTTTCTAAACTTAAAAAAGAGAGAAGGAAAACTGGGAAGTAAGTAACGAGGAAGCTGCATGTTCCACTTCATCTGTTTCCTTCCTTCAGCGAGCCGACCAAACCATGAATGGAAGGGATCAGAGAGGTAATACTTCTAACACAACATCAACTCTCCTTGGGTTTTTGAATTCTTGCTCCACACTTCCTACTTGTGTGACCTTGGCAGATGACTTAAGCCATCTATGAAATGAGAACAGCAAGAGTCTTCTTCTCAAGGTGTTCTTCCAGGGATTAAATGAGGTAACACAAATAAGGCCCCTGGGATAGTGACTGGCACATAGTAAACATTAAAAAAAATTACGACATCATTTATTTTATGAGGAGATCGTCTTTCCTTTGGTGTTCACGCAGTTCCTGAGAGTCATGTTTTATATCCAGGCAGATTGTGTTGCTGCTTTGGGTAATGTTCTTGTAGACCTTGTCCCAAGGAACCCCAGAACCCAAATGCTTACCCCATGTGCTCACCAGTATCCCAAAGACCTTTAGCAGGGAACAAAACCTCTTACTCCTCAAATGCCTAAAGAGAGAACACTTCAGACTCTGGTCTGAGTCCAGAAAGGACTTTAAAAAAATGAACAGTTGTGATCCAAAAGCCGGAGAGTCTAGGTGTTTCCTGGGAGTGAGAGTAAAGTCAGCAGGCAAGAGGGAGAGTGAAAAAAGGACCACACCCCATGGTACCAAAACAAATCTGAACCTCAAAATTTCACCAAATCCCCGTACCTCAGGTATTTCGTTCACCTGAAGCACCAGAAAGCGCCAGAAGGAAAAAATAATGGCAGCTCACAGGGCATTTTCAGGACAAAGAAGATTCCCAGGGCTGCACATTGCCTAGGTAACACCTGGAGATAAGTTGGTACACATGAATGAACATTCCATTGTTGTTTTGAGGATTTCTTTGTAAGTATCTTGCTTCAAGAATGAAGGGTGACGTCAGTCAGGAAAAAACCCCAGTGAATCCTAGGACTTACTGCTCCAATTAAGCAGAAAGACATGTTAGAGCATGAAAGATTGGGTAATAATTCATACCTGTTGTGCTTCAACAGTAACCCTGATCCTAAATGCAGATCACCCTCACTTAAGCATGAATTCTTTTTACATAGTAGCTCAAGGCCTTGAATGCTTAATTGCATTTTCTTTCTTCAAGAAAATGACTTACAAGGAAATGGTGAAAAATAATCTCCCTGGAAGAAAAAGTTCCTACCTCATGAAAAATAAATCTGGGTAAATTGAGTTACGAAAGATCTATTCCAGTAGGAACAGAGGCTTTGAAGTCCTTTTCCTGTACAAAAACAAAAACTCAACTTCCCAGACGATAACTTTACAGCACAATAGGCTTTTGGGTATCACAGGAGCCTGCAGTCAATCTGGGCTTCCAGGTCACCCTGGGTTTAAACCTGACTTACTGTCACTCTCCCTTCAAACGTCCTGGCACTTCTGCTGCAGAGGAGGAGCTTTCAGAGGCTTTAAAGAACTTGTTGCTTTGGGGGAGGAACAAGTTTGCTGCTTTTTCAGATCATAGCAGCTGGCTAGTTTGTGTGTAAGCTATGCCCAGGTTCTTTCTAAGAAAGGACTCTTGGAATAAGGGCCTGGAAGGCCTTACTCTACTGAGGAGGAGGTAGGGTTCCGCAACGACCGTGAGCATGGAATTTAGAACCACGTGGTCTGGGTTCAAACCCAGTTTTGCTAATTCCCTAGCAGGGTGAACTTGCGAAAATTACTTCATCCTTTAAGACTGAGCATCCTCCGTTGTAGAGAAGATTGCATTACCTAATAGGGTTCCAGTGGAGGGTAAAATGGGGAAATGCAAACAAAGTGCGTAGCATGTCGTGGAGTGCAAAATGAGCACTCAAGGAAAGGTAACTGTTGGGGTTAATTCTAATACATCTTGAACTGTAAAGTATTTGTGAAGCTCTTTGACCAATGGTTGAACTGAACTACAATTAGAAGAGATTTCCTCATTTGTGTATAAACAAACCAAAAAATGTGAGGGCCTTCTAATGGCAAAGAGCAAGGGAATGAGGCACTAAGAAGAATTTGTGGGCGACATTGCCCTCAATTAGCTTGGCTCTAGTTGAGGAGATGAGACTTGCACCTAAATAACAATAATACCAGCTAGAAAGTGGTAAGGCTATCAGAGAATGTGGATTAAGGGCTTCTGGAATTCAGAAGAGGGGGGGATTATAACAGAGCTGAAGGAAGTCAGAGAAGACTTTGTAGATATGGGGCCTGTGGTACATGTGTCTATAATCTTAATATTTTGACACTAGGGCTCATATAATTATATTGACTTGAAAATTTCAGGTTGAAAAGATCCACATGATACAGTGCAAAAATTTTGGACATGTCTGAGAGTGTTCAAGTTCAACGCGTATTCTCTGATTACTGTCACCTAGGGCCATAAAGTCAGTATCCATTTAAAAGAAGAATCAAGTTTGCCTTTCCCCAGAGGACAGTTGGCCGTTTGCCCAGTGGTCTGTGCAGTAACATACTTTTACAAACTTCCCTAGTTAGGAAAGAAGGGAAGGGAAGTAGGAGAAGAAGCGAGAGGGAAGCAGTGCTTATCTTTTGTCTGTAGAAACTCTGCATTATGGCCCGGTTGTCAAGAAAACTGGCTCATGTTCTCAGGGAGTGTGGTCCTGATCTTGTAGGAACAATGAGCTCTACTGTCTTGCTCCATCTCCTCTTGTTCTACTTGTGTCTTCGTCTTTTTTCTTGTTATTTGCCATATTCTATTCATTCTTTTGTTCATTCATTCATCAAACATTAAGCTTCTAGTCCTAGAACTAAGGTGGTACTGGAGGTAAGACAAATAAAGCGACATTCCTTGCTCTAAACATCCTGGTGAGAAAGGCCAGGAATAGCTTTCACACAGGATCGAGGGGATGCAATCCCTATGTGAAAGGCCTGAAAAGGCTGACCTTTCCTCTATCCTATTTCTACACACCCACCCCTACGATTTTATATGCTGCCGCTTCATACTTGTAGCTCTTCGTTCTAAGTACACAGCTTTGCTTATAGCTGAAAGCGTTTCAAAATTTCAGTACCAAAAGGGATACTTTCTGATGGTGTTGAGTTATAGGCATGAAAGGGAGATGAGGGGGGGAGTTGGGAAAAACTGGTTGCAAGCGTGTTCTGAAACAATAGCACAGAAATAAAATTTGGTTGAGTTGTAGAAGGGAAGAATAAATGCAGTTTTCCCTTCGTTCTCTACTCCTAGAGGCTTCTAAGCATGGCTGATTGTACAGGTGGACCACTACTGACATAGTACGTTTTGAGAGAATTTGGAGAGTAAGAAAAAGGCCCCAGTCCAAAACTGTTTCTTCTTTTGATTCCTGAAACCTCAAAAGTTAGCAGTTCTCTGTCTTAATTACTGCCCCTGTTTGGTCTTTTTTTTTTTTTAAATGATACTCCTCTAGGCAGGATTTAAGAGAAATCCCCAGCTCTTGAGAAAACTCTTAAAATTGCCTCCCTACAGAATTGAGAAAGATGGGCAAATCGGAGTTGTGTTCTTTGTACGTATGATCTAATTCCATCCATTTGAGTATGTGTAACTTGGATAGTACAGACTATTGGATTCATTTTGCACAGATATGACTCTGGGTCATGTCCGTGATGAAAAGTAAATAGGAACAGGAACACTTAACTGAAGAATACTAGAGCCTAAACATGTTCACGTAAAACATGTAGACCGTTGTGGTACCAGTTCATTTTTCTGGCCTCTGATTATCAGGATAACTGCCTCATTTGTCTCCTTCACTTTATATGCGGGAAGATGGCATTGGATTATAACAAGTGTTGTTATGGTCTTCAAACCACTAATAGAGAGCTTGTCCAGTTTTGCAAGTTGGATTAGTTGACACGAGGCAGAAAGTTAGAATACATTTGCATTCATTGGTTAAATGGAGTTTCTCGCTGAAGTATGTTGTACCATATTATCTTGTCACTATTTTGTAACTGACATATGCCCAATTGCCTTATATAGTTGAGAAGCAACTGTCGTTTTATCTTGAAGAACAATTAAGTCCTCTGAAGGCTAAATGTTTCCAAGGAAGAAAAATAAAATCCCGACTATAGTTTAATTTATTGAAAGTTATTAATAATTTAGTACTTACTGTCCTGAAAATGCCTGTCCCCTTGGAAATATGATTCAGATGACCTGAACTAAGGAAACATTTTCCTTTTTCCTGTGTAAAATATGAAACAAAAGACAACTGAGAAACACTTCATTAAAACAGTTCCTTTGTCCTTTTGACAATGAAAATTGAAGAGAGACATGCCAGTTTGGCTGTGTGGGTGGTCCTCTTTCTATGCTAACCTTAACATGACCTCACGAAAATCACTGAACGTTATTTGATGGTTCTAGAGATTTAAAAAATATGTGTTGAAAAGCAATATTAACATGCACTGAGGGATTTCAGAAATGCCATCAAATATTAAAAACGGGCTTCCAAGAGTAAAATGATCTGCCCACGAACCTCTGCTCCTCCCAGATCTTAGTGTCCTTGTGTGTTTTCCCACCTGGGCAAACCTTTCTGTGGTCAGGTCATGTTCCCTGGTCACATGTTCCCCTCTTTCAAAGTCCCCCACAGGCCAGTTTTGCCATCAGTTGCATGTAATTGGTTCAATGTATGTATGATACATATCAAATGAACTTAAAGTATGTTCCCCACAGGAATATCTCTGACTTTTTTTTTTTGGTTCAGTAATTCTAGAACATTCTTCATCTCGTAACGTCCTGAACTTCTTCAGAGTGCAGCACAAAGGGGGCTTTGATTATCTGATGAAAAATAAAAATTAGATACTGTTCTTTGTTTCTTTTCTTTTTCTTTCTTTTAATGTCTTCTGCTCCTTCTAGTTTTTAATTTCCTAGGACAGCCTGAGAAAAGTCAGACTAGTTACCAGAAAAACTGCTTTCTGATGAATCTGTTCTGCCAGTCAATTTAGTCTAACAGTTTTGAAAAATGAACCATATACTTTTACCTTTGGTTAACATGTTTTGTTAAATGAAATTTGATATTTTACCTCTAACTCTATGTAAAACGATGCTGTCCAAAAATATCATGTGTCAGAACTACCAAAAAAAAAAAAGCCATTCTCTTTCTGTGCTATTATAAAGTGGCTTTGTCTAGTTTGGTTGTAGAAGAACCAAAAAGAATAAGCCAAAGCATTCTTGTTTTAGTGATGCTTTCTTGCTAAGTAGCATATAGGGAACCTAAAGGGATATCCTCTTGAAGTCTTAAGAAATGTATTTTCCTCCTCTGAAATGTCGCCAGATTTAAAAATAAGAAAACTTACTCCGCAACCTTCCTGTGAAATGGAGTTACTGTAATACGTACTTTTTAGTACATTGCATACCTTTTGTTATTCAACTTGACATGAATCATGCTTACAGAATGTTTGGCAGGACTTCGAGTTTAAGTTCCCAAATGAGTATTCAACTTAGATTAACTGTTATTTCATGGAGTATAAATACAACTGCATATTAAAACATATTTATTGAGGACAAACCTTTATGTAATAGAAACCAGCTACAGAATATAATAGTATGACTGATGAAAAAGGCAATCAATTACAAATGACATAATTACTGAGGGTTAAATGCGATGCAATTGATACGACTTGTTATTCCTTAAGTAGGCTTTATACGCATTAAGCATTTAAATGCTTATTAAGGCTTTAATAAGCATTTTGATGCTTATTATTTAATAAGCACATGATTTAATGTGCAATAACTCACTTATTACATCCAAACAAAGAGTTACTACTTTCCAACTTGGTACACATGGCATTAACAGCGCTTAGGGAAGTTGAGAAGCTTATAACTTTACCCTTAGGATTGAGGAAAGACATTAACAAAAAATGTTAATTAAGTGTTACTGATTATATTTTATTTTAGGAAATGGAAAGAAAAAACCAAGCCTTTGATTGGAACCTTTTGCCACCTCTCTGACAAATGAGGAGTCCCACACATGGCAGGGACCCCTTGGTTTGCACAGGGAGGATCTAAGACTCTGCCGTTTGATTTTCTTTTTTTGTGACTTGCTCTTTCCTAAGGAATTCCCTAAGAAATCATTCCATTACCATTGTCACTCCTCAAGGGGTTTGCCGGTGATTAGTAGCTTTGTTTCAACTCTGGCATAAACTGAATAGTTTCCCCCAACTTCTCACTAGTTCCTTAGTTTCCACAGTAATGTGATATGCACAGTGGTAATGAGTAGGGGGAGAGACTTAAAGAGGCACAATCAGTAATTTATGACCTGAATTTTAGGCTAAGGAAATAAGAAATATGTTATGAAGTTAAAACAGTGTGTATGGAATCAAGCCTTTCCCAAGGGTTTGCAGGGGCCCAGGGATGGGAGTTGGAGTGAGAAAGGGCAAAATCTGCTGAAGACAATTTTCTTTTCTATTTGGTGCATCAGAACCCATTATCAACAAGTATATTTCAAGACATACAACACTTTGCTTTCCTTAAGCAAAATGTTTCCTTTGTCTCAAATCTAGTTGTGAACACTGTTCTCCAACATTCCGGGATTTCTGGAACATTTCTTGACAGAGGACTCTTACCAGGTCTAAATATTACTTATTGATGTTTTTCTAAAGAATATACAGGAAAGATTGGCTTTTATCCAACTGTGAGGGGAAACTGTATGTGTGATTATGTGTGTCTCAAAATGGCCTTGTTCATGGCTATTAGGATACCCACAACTTTTATCCTTTTAAGGGGGTGTTATCAGCACAGTTGTGAGATTAATAAAGTGATTGTGTGTGTGCAGCAATCCCTGGGCTCCTTTGTGTCACTTCTTCTCTGTCTCTCCTCACCTATAGATGTTAACAGCTTTTGTGGTATTCGGTTCAGATCACCAAAATCATTCCCTTACTCCCTCTTGCTTACACACATGCATGGATTCATACACTGAAGAGGTAACTCATAATTGTGTCTACTCTTCTTCCATACTCTATTCATAATTTTTAAAAATGTATCTGTTTGATGTAGTATTCCCCCTGGGCTCTGCTGAGAGCAGAAAAACACTGCAGTGGTTGAGAGCATTGACTTTGGGTCCAGCAGCACTGAGTTTGGGTTTCTGTTCTAAATCTTGTATCTTTACTATCTTGGCAAACCTGTTTAAATGCTCTAAGACACAGAGAATCCTTGTCTATTACTCGTGATTGTTATAAACAGTACATTAGATGATTTATGTAAAGCACTTACTTAGCACAGTGCCATCCATATAGTAAGTGTCCCATAAATTGTAGAACAGTTGGTGCAGCTGTTATTGAAAAATAAGCTACTTGAAATAATCACCGACTATCATCAGATCTGCATCTAGGTGTGATAAGCTAGGTCAGCTTCCTCTTCCTCATTGAGGCTTATGTGAGCTACTGTCCTCCCTGATAGTCACACCCACCTCTAACTTCATAGGCTCAACTCCGTTTTTTTAGCTCTCTCCATGGCACCTTTCTAGATGCAGTGGGTTATAGGGTAAGGAATAACACCCCTGACATTTTTTAAAATCTTATCCATATGTGAAAAATCTTCAAGCTTCAAGACTGTCCTTGTTTCATTTGACAAGTATTTGGCTCTGAAAGTTCTAGGAGGGGAAAGTAAGGCTGGGCACAAAGTGGAGAAGGAAAGGGGTTGACAAGAGAGTTTATCAGGGGCTTTCTCATCTTTTAATCCTCAGTGTATTGCCTTAGCCTGGTGCATGGGCACTTAGTAAACATTACTTGATCTGTGGAAGGAACGAATGAATGAATGAATAGTTCTCTAAACGTGCCAGACCATTGCCTTCTGAATTGGTTTGTAAGGCTTCCAGCACAGAAGGATATATGCCCAGGTCCTCAATGTGGCTGTTTGGAGTAGCTGAAGGTAGGGTTGTTCTCATTTCTCTCTGCTCTGTAGCATCACGTCATATAAACTGCGCATTGGTAGGTCACTCGTTTAAAAAAATTCTAACTCGTTGGCTTCATGTCAACGTAAGAAGGGGAGTGGGAGTTGTTTTATCTTCTCTACCCTTTAAAAGCGAGTAATCTTAACCTAGGATTCGAAACCTCAGTAGTTCTGTGAGTCCCCTGAAAATATTGCCCAAAATTTGGGTGTGTGTGCATTTTTCTGGGGAAAGGAATTGGTTTCTATCAGAGTCTTAGGGGGCCTAACTACCTATAAAACATTACCTTTGAAATTTACAAACCATCCATTGAAGGCAGGTACAAATAAAAGCCCCTAATTCCGGTGCCATCCGAAGAACCCCATCCATGAGAGTCTACCCTCAACCGTTCACGCTTAAATTCCAGGTGTGAGAAGCTACTGAGTTTTTCTGTCAACATATATAGCTTTTGAAATATGGCCCATAGGTAAGCATTAAATCCTCGAACCCAGTGGGAGGGTTTGGTGTGAGTTAGATTGGGTGGAGCTATGATGAAAGTCTCTAGGAGAGAGGAACCAAATTTTGGTGAAATGGAAAAGTTGAAACCAGAACGAATCAAATGTGTCATGGATTGATGAGGCGAAGAGCCAGTCTCAACTTGAGGACATTTGTGGGTCATTCACCCAGTGCAGTCCCTCCTGGAGGTATAGCCAAGAACTCTACACTCTAAAAAGAGTGTGATTCACTCTTAAGAGACTTCAGGATATTAAAAACTACTAGAGGCAGTGTGGGAGGACTTACGGCAAGAGCACATCAGCAGAGGATGCTAGGAATAGCTGTTTTGTTTCTCAGCATTCACATTTGGGCCTCTGGTCATCACTCTGACATTGACAGATGAGAGAGCTTGTATTTCACTCAACTTTCACAGAAACAGCACAGGTCTACGTTCTGCTTGTTTTACAGAAAATATTACTATGTGTTTTGCAAATGAGCTGGGCGAGCACCTGTAAAACCTATTTCTCCCTGAGTGGAAAAAAATGTGGCAACTGTGGTTCAGTGGAAGGTGTATAATTCTTGGAATAAAGATGAGATATGTTTGAATACCAACTTCACTGCTTAACGGCTGGGTGGAGCTGGAAAAGAGAGAGTCTCGCCAAACCTCAATTGCTCCACCTGTAAATCAGGGATATTAATACTTAATTCTGGAGTTGTTGTAAGGCTTGGTGGTTAATGTCTAGCTTCACGAATAGTAGGCAACTAATAGACAGCAACTATTATTATCGTTAATATGAAAAAGGATATAATTTATTTACATGCCATAGGCAATAAAGAGGTCCCTATAAATGAATTTTAGGGAACAGAAGCTTTGCTTTTGAAATGCTAAATTTTTTGCTGCTTGCCAAAATATTTATCATGTAACTTTCCCTTCCTTGAGAATACAGGAATGACACACTTTCTCATAATGGTGTCATTTCTGAGACCATCAATGATGTATTATTGTATTCTGCCGTAATAGGAATATTTGCTTCTAGATTGTTCAAATCACAGAAAAGTGAGACGAGGAAAAACAAAAGCAAAAATGAAAAAAACCCATCATTGTGGAGATGGGAAAGTGCCCATCCTTTCTTGTGGAAGCAGAACCACTGAGTTGAATAAACACAGAGAGCTCTAGGTTCCTGTTCTACCTGCAGCATTTACTGACTTCACCTTGGTTTCCTCCTCTGTTTTACATACCTCATGGAATCAGTTTAACCAGTAAATGAAAATCCACCTGGTTAACTGGAATGTTCTATGCAAACACAGGGGATTGTAGTAATCGCATTTTCAGAAAATTCAGAATAAAGAGTAAGAAGCAAACATAAATCAAATAATTCCTCTCTGTACTGTGTTCATATATTCCATTTCTAGACTGGCTTTTAAAAACTTGTAGTATAATTGACATATAACATCATATCAGTTGTACAACATAATGATTTGATATTTGTATATATTGTGAAATAACCAGCATGATAAGTCTATTTAACATCCTTCACCACACGTGGTTATAGAATTTTTTCCCTTGTAGTAAAAACGTTTAATATCTCTCCTCTCAGCAACATTCAAGTATGTAATATAGTTGATCAGTTACAGTTGCCATTCTGTACCTTACACCCCCAGGACTTGGTTATTTTATAACAGACCTGTTAAAAACAGCTGTTTCTGAGAGGACTTCAACTTGGTTTTGAAATGATTATTCTCATAGAAAAGGCTTGCAGAATTTAGCTCTAAAAAGCAAAAGCACACAGTACAGAAATAAAAAGATTGGGTAATTCAAATAGATTAACTTCTGTTGATGAGGTTGTCTTAGGCTGGTCTCCTCTGGGTAATTGGATTGGCCTCCTGGTCAACCCCAGAGTTTGCCACCGTGCTCTTTATAATCTACTTCACGCTGTAATTCCCCATGAAGAGTTAGAGGAAGACTATTAGATCATATCTGAATGTGGTCTGATACAGTGGTGGGCAAGCTCTCTTCCTCAGCATTTGAGGGTCCCACAGGAATGATTCAGGGGCACGTGGTTAGTTGAAAGTTTCCAAGAAAGTATCCAAGAAAGTGTCCACAGAAGGCAGAACTACCAGAGAGAGTCCTGTCCTCACTTCAGTACTAGTGACGCCACCAGTATCTCTTGAAATATTAAGATCTTATATGAGACTTCATTAGAAAAGAAGAGTTTCTTGCCTTAAAAACTTCTGAGAAGTTAAATGGAAAATGCTTTACCCAGTAAGCTTTTGGCCTGGAGAAGCTGGGACAATTACCATAATAAAATCTGAACCCAGTAAGTGTACTCACCATCTATCCTCCTCCCTCATTTCTGCTTGACTACATGAGCTCCAATACTAACTCCTAAAGAAACTTTCTCTGATCATTCCTAAACCCCACGGATTTTCTTTTTCTCATCACTTATTTACATCATTGTATTGGTCAGGATAGGCTGATGGCTGTAACAAACACATCTCCCTGGCTTATCATGTTGGAAAGATTATTTCCCCTTGAGGTGAGGTCCAGCACCGACTTTCTGGGCTCTGTTGGGTTGCATCCCTCCATGAGGAGGTAGGATCCTTCCACTACCACGTCCTTTAGGTCACCTCAGAGGCCTCTGATGGACTTTCTCCAGTTAGTAGAGCAAGAAGTGTCAGTGCAAGGATTTCATTGGACATTTGAGGAGTCAGGCTTGGAACTGGCATACGTGACTTGATCTCACATTCTGTTGGCTATAACTAGTCACATTGTCCCATGGAAGTATAAAGAGAGCTAGGAAATGTAGAAATGCTTGGTGGCCAAAGGAAAAATGGAATCATGTGTTTAACAAAGAGCGTTGTCTTTTCCATACCACTAGCTTACCCTTGTCCACATACTGTTTTGGGGTCCATCTTAAACGCTCAACTAGACTGCAAGGTCCTCAAGACAGGAATGAGGCTTCATATACTACAACCTGTAGTATATTAGTTAGGACTAGCTACTGTAAAAACAGACTCAGTTATAATTTAATATGTTAAGGAATATAACCTCTTCATTTTATTGTTGTTGCTCAAAACTGTCCTTGGAAAATGTTACAATTCAGCAGCAGCCCTCCTTTTTGGGCTCTCATTCTGGGATGACCCACTTTGTCATCCTCAGGGTTGCTTTGTGCCATGCAATGCCACCCAGCAGGAAGATGAAACTCTGGTTGGGGTATGCGTGCAAATTTTATGGATGAAGCTGGGAACCCACATTCCACTGGCAAGAACTCAGTGACATGGCCACACCTCCCTGCCAGGGTCATTGGGAAATTTAGTTTCTAGCCGAGTAGCTATAATCCAACTCAGTTACTATGGAAGAAGGGGGTGATGGATGTTGGTGACAACCATCAGACTTCCCCACACAAAGAAAGGGAAATTTTTTCCCATCTGACACTTCTTCAAATTAGGGATTCTCATTCCCCATTTTTGACGTTAGAAACTGATATTCAAAGGTGACATAACATACCCAATGGGACACATGTACTAGATCCTAACACTGGGATTGGCGCCTATTTCTTGCTAGCTCCCAAACCCACTTTTCTTTTATAAGATGCCATGTATTGCACAGAGTAGGATCTCAGTAAATACAGCAGCGTTGTGCCTTGTGCCTGTGCCATCTCATTCCTTTTCTTCTTCTTTAACTGCTTCCCCTGCCATTTTCAGATGTAGTTATGTGTGAAGACTGACTTCAGTTGGACATTCAACACACTGCTCTCAGTACTTGGAACAGATCACACTGCGATAGGGTAAAAAAGCGAGTCAGAAGTTCAAACCAGACACCTTCTTATCTCTTGACACATTCTATTTTTATTTTGTTACAGCTGATTTTTTTTCCTCATCATGGTTGGCTGGAATGCTGACCAAGTGTCTACCAAAGGTCCATTTCTCTGGAGAAAATGATGCTATCTCAAAGAGAAAAAGAGAACTCATTTCTCTTCCACCCTGAGGAATGTGGAATTCACAGTGGGAGTTGAGGCCCTGCTAAGGAGGGAACACCAAGGCAGTGCACCCTGTTCTTGGCTCTGATGGTTCCCTCTGGTGATGGATTCCTCTGCTCTCAGAGTTGGTTTTTGGTTTTTGTTGTCGTCATTGTTGCTGTTGTTTCTTCTCTGTTCCTTTCCTCCAGGAAGGTACTGTGGAAAATGCTATCATAAATTATAACACCCTATCAATTAGGGGGTGGGGATTAATTAAGTGATGTTGGGAGTGGTTTGCAAGCCCAGGGTTATAATCCCTCAAAGATTTAATGTTTTATAGATGGTGCTAACAGCAAAGTAGAGAAGAGCAAGAGCCTCTCTCTCAACCTCTTCTCTCCCTCAACCTCTTCTCTCTCTCTCTCAAACACACACACACACACACACACACACACACACACACACACACACACATGATTTTCAGGTCACTCTCAATGACTAGTTGTATATCTTTGACTGACCGCTCAACCTTTCTAAGCCTTGGTGTCCTTATGTGTAACATGGAGTTACCATTTGTACTTATTCCATCGTTATTTTGATATTTTGATAATGAAGTTTGGTCATGTATGGAAATTACTTAATATATTTAATATATTTTAACAGGATTATTTTTGCCTTAAATTCAAAACGTCCAAAATCTTCTCTAATCTATACCATTTCAGAGTAGTGAAAAGCTGAGCAGGTTTTTGTTTTGTTTTTAATGTCCACAGAAAATAAAAGAAAGAAGAAAGTCTGTAACTACTCATTTTGCTCTTTTTGTTTTTAAATTTTAAATTTAGGGTCATCATATAGCCTGATTCAAGCCACATTTATCCAGATTTCATCAGGATGTGACTATCACAGTTTTCTATTATTCCTGAAGTTAGCCAATTAGACACTATTGCATACATAACTGTCTGGTAATGCAGTGGTTTTGCTAAATTCCAGAATGTTAGAATAATATTGCCGGTGTTTTGAGTCTGGCTGGAAGAAGAAGAGGGGCTCATATGCTTTCCATGGCAGGGGCTTTTTATTGGAACCTAGATACCACCAGTAATTAGGCAGAATATAGGAGAAAAACGCCAAGACCCTAAAATGATTTTGTTTAGAAATTCCCCTTATGTAAGTCCCTATGTCTACTGGAAGTAAGAGAGATTTATTCTATTTGAGATCAGGTTTCCCCTAATGCGATGTAGTACACTGCTGGAGAAGATTGGTAGGCCTTGCAATTCATAACAGTGTTCTTCTTTCTAGAGGCCCGAAGGCTGTTGACAATGGAAAGTTTTTAGCGTGACTGATACTCTCTGTGAATAAACCAGATCCTTAAGTTGTCCTCCGAAGGCCTGAAATCTTAACCGAAACCTCTTTTAGGAAAATCAAACCAAGTTTTTCTTAAGGCCCATATGGAAATCTGGTTCTTAAAGTCTGATCTGAGATCCAGATTCAACTAAATAAAATATATTGGGAAGTGTCTGTGTCCCTGAGTCCTTTCCCAGGAACTTTTACATCCCTCCTGTCAGTGAGTCATCACTGATTATCCCCCCTGATCAGATGGGTATATTGATGTATCATTTACTTCACAAACTGAGACACACCTCCCTTCTTCTGTGATTGTCCCTCTCTATGTACCTACTTGAAAAATCACAAATTATTTTTGCTGACCCAGACTTCATCGGGGAACTATCTTCTCACCCATGTTTGAAAACCATTTCAACCAGCAAAGTCACTTCAGTCAGGACTTGCCGTGCAGAGGCTGACTTTCGTGGGAGGTGATACTCCAGTGCTAGAAGCATTTGAGAAACAGAATGGGAATTAACAACAGAGGATACTACACATTTGGCTTATTTTTCCTTCGTACATAATTTGAAAATACCCCTTTAACTAAGTAAAAAGGAGGAAAAGGGCAGAAAGCCTAGGCTCTCGCGGCTTTTATTTCATGGAGGAAAGCATGGAGAGTTGATGGCGTTACTGGTTCTGCAGAAACACTGCAAGTCTGTCAGCTGGAGGATCCTGTCTTATCTTGGCTTGTTTTGGAGCTAGGACAAGAGCCGATAGTATTAACCCTAGTTCATTTATGTGGCTTCAGAAAGAAAAGTTGTCAGGGCCCACAGGATGAAGAAAGAGGGAAAAAAAGAAGCAAGTGAGACTGGGGACATGTCTAAACGCCCTCCAGCAGCCTTGTCACCCTGCTTGTCAGGTAGGGAGAAAAAAAAAAAACAACAAAAAATGGATTAAAGCAAGTTCTTTGTTTCCAAATTCCAGGCTTGCAAAGGATGTATTATGATACTCATTTCAAAATATGGTTACATCTTGAAAGCATTTTTGTTAGAAAGGCATATTATCTTTAACAATGAGGCCAAGAAAAAAAGGTTGGTGCATTACAGTAGACTCTTAAAATACCTTAGCAGATCTAACTTTATATATATCTTTTTACATTAGCATTCAAAAATCCTTGGCAGGAACAATAGGAACGGTTCAAAGTTCAGTTCATAATCATAAGCAGACTTCTCCCCCTTCCTTCTCCCCTCCACTGCTCTAGTTTTTGTGAGTGTATTTAGAAGGGGTGGAGAGAAGAGAAAGGGGTCAAATTTAAAGGTCTTTCCCCCCCTCTCTTCCTCAGGATGCACTCTAATTTCATGATAGGATCGTTTTATATTCAGAGTTTAGTACTCTGGTTCGGGTTCAGGATGATAATCGTAGAAAATAAAGAAAGTAACGTTTGGAAAGTGCAGGCTGCGAAAGAAAGGCACAGTGCAGCTTAGTAAAAGCATATGTTGCTAGCGGAACCTCACAACCACATTCAAACCAGGCTCTTGCCAAATCACGTTATGTTTCTAAAGCTCCTTATTTAAATTTCCCAAGCAGGGTTCAGATGGTGTGTTCTGTGTTTTTTCCTATATAGTATTGAGGGAGGTCCTTCAAAATCTTTCCCTTTAAGAGCAAACTTTTTCTTTTCTAAATAAAAGTCCTAATTAAACCTAGTTTACATTTGTGGGATACAGGACCCTACTCCAGTGGCAACAGAAAAAAAAAAAAAAAATCTGCTCTTGGCACTGTTGTGGGTTCTGATAATCATGACCCATGGAGGGACGGAGGGTGCAGCCGTGCCTGCCAACACTTGCTGTGCTTCTAGAGAAGCCGGTCCCACGATGGTCAGCATCACAGGACCCTGAAACACCAGCTCCCCAAGTCCCAGTCTCAAGGGAAGATTGCCTTCAAATCACCCTGGGCCAGTGTATTCTTTATTTCAAAAGATGAAATAGAAAAAAATCCCTGACTTGGGGATGCTTACCTGTTTTTGGAACACATTTCAGTGCTTTACAAAACCTGGAGTCAGGAATTCACCCTGAACTTGAATGTCACCAAGTTAAGGCATAATGTTTGCTCTCACATTTGTAGACTGTTACTCCGTAGCCTCCTGTTCCGCTTAGAAAACCTGATTCTTTTTGCTTCTTTGTGGGTTCTGTTGAATCATTGTTGATGATGTTGAGTTCTCTCCTGGCACCTCTGAGTTCTTTGCAACTTAATTATCATGTCTATCCCTACAAATAAAATGATTATTCTCCCCCCACCCCCAGCCCCCAGGCTTTAGTTGTTGGCTTGTATTAAGCTTTAGCTATTGTGATATGGAGATCTTTCTGAATCCCTCTCTAAAATACAGAGCACAAGCAGAGAGAGAATTAGTCTCTGTGAAGGCCACATTCCCTAATGGGCCCTGCTGAACACTTAAGCACTCCAATTTTGACTGCCAATAGCCATATGGGTCTGCCCAGGATAAATATCTGAAATAATGGAATTGTAACTCAGCATTTTACTCAGAAAACAAAAGGATTTATTGAGAGTAATGGGATTATGGATGACACAAAATATGGTTTACTGAAACATAATTCTACAGGGGCCGTTGTAAATTCTATTCTGTGAGGTCCTGGTATTTATTTCTAATGTCTACTCCGCTCCCTCCAGCCCTTCTCTCTCAACGTCTATCCCTCTCCCCTCCTTCTGCCTTCCACCTTACCTCTGAACTAGGAAATTTTTTCAAAACTCTTATACAAGGTAAGAGGAGGGTGGTGTTCTTTTTCATCCAGATCTCTCTTTTTCCTCATTTAGGATCTGCTGATCCCCTAAATATTTCACCTGGTTTATGTTCTCTGGTTTTGTCCACTGGGCTTTCATATTTTGTTCAAAGTTCACTTAAAATCGATGCATTTTGTTTCCCTGACAAGTAGCATGATGTGTGGTTGTGAACACAGACAGGGTAGGTTCAAATCTCAGCTCTGTGATTTTGGGCAATTTATTTAACTTTTCTGCAAAATGGGGATGGAAATCATCCCTAACACTTAGTAAAGAGGATTAAAAGGGTTAGTATATTTCAAGTACTTAGAAGTGAGCATGGCTGTGGAAGTCACTCTATCTTGATATTGGCTATTACTATGCAGCTGTAATTCTCTGCAAAATGTCTGGCTCCTTTTTCTATCTGTACAGCCTGAAGTTGTCTGTCTTTCTCTAATGGAAGTGCTGTGTCCTCTCCTCTTTTGTTCTGGCCAAAGGAAGAGTCCTGCCCCATGTTATAGCAATGGAAGGAGATGTGTACTGGGTCCTTTTTCCTGGGAAGAGTGTTATCTAGATTTGAGCTCAAGGTGAACTCCTTCTCCCCATGGAGGAAAGGTATTAAGACTGAGTTTCTTCCTGTGAATTACTAGTGAACGTTTTTTCCAGTAGTTGTAGCCATTCCCCTTTCTCCTGAGATGAGTCATATACTTGAATAAAACGCTGCATATATGTGCAAATATGTTTATTTCAAATATTCAGTTCCTGAGCGTTTGCCTTATAGCCGTTTAGTCTTCCATCTATGTCATTTTAAGACTCAAATATGATTTCTGTATCACTTTCAGTATCACAGGGAATATCAGAAGAATGTTTTTTCAAGTTAAAAAAAAGGGTTGTGAAGTGTCAGGCTGAGAGAACCAACCCCTGAAGAACTGTATGAGACACTGACGTGGCCTCTTATGAATAATGTACATTCTAAGTAGTGTAATACACAGCTATAATTAGTATATAATCTAAATAAAATGTTCTTAACTTATTGGTAAAGTGTCAAGCATCTCAAAATTGATGTTACCACAGACAAGAGACCTAATGACGTTTGATTTTGCAATGCATGCAAAACTTGTCAGAATATAATAACTCGATTCATCTAAAGGAAATAAATTAATCTGAAAATACAGATTCATGTTCTTCAGAAAATAACAAATATTTTATCAAGTATCTTGTGATATTTTACGTGCTTACAAATTCATTCTTCTATGTTATATTTTAGCAGAGAGATATTTCATGCTAAAGGCTAAGAGAACAGGCTCTGGAATCAGACTTGCTGGGTAGGCAAGCTGGCTCTTTATCAGCATTGGATATTTCCCGTATGTAAAATAGGGCTCATAATGATACCAACCCCCATAGTGTTGCTGTGAGGATTAAACGAAATGATGTATGCAGTTGTGCCAGCTATATAGATACACGGAAGAAATAATAGCTCTTAGGAAGTGTGAACAACACTGTACTCCATCTTTGAGCTGTTGATTTGTCCTTCAGTCTTGTAAATCTTAAAAATGTCGTCTGACCTCTCTTCCTCATGCCTCTTTGCTCTGTTCTCCAATATCAGAGTGTAAACAAAATTCTAGTATGTTGCCTTTTCACTGCTGCCATTTGAAGTTTTCTTTACATCTCCCTTTAACGCTTTGGCTTCTTACATGCCTGCTTAAAGAATCACGAATGCTCAAAAGTGATGTGTATGCTCAGTTATAGGCAACATTCTGCTTGTGTCTCTTCCTCCTGTTGTGTAGAGTTTAAGATATTATAAGATAAAAGAATTTAGCAAGACCGTGGTTCAAGTTCCAAACATGGCACTTTAGAATGGTGAACATAAAATTATCCAAATGGGGAGACTTTGGAGGGTAAGACCAGCACTATTCCTAATGGTGTTGGGATGACACATGTATCCTGGGACTGCTTGAACAAACTGGGGCAAATGATCACCCTATGAATCTGTCATTCTGTTATCTACTTTTGCGGAACAAATTACCCCGAATTCCATTGCCAAAAATCGATAACTCTTTTGTTACAGTTTTATGGGCCAGTAATTCAGAAATAGCACGGATGGTCAGCTCATCACTGTGCCATGATGACTGGGACCATGGTTGGAATGACTAGAGATGCTGGGATAACCTGACTGGACCGTACGTCAGAGGCCTTGGTTCTGGTTGTGAGCTGGGTTTCTCAGTGACTCTCCATGTGGGCTTCACCGTGTAGCCCACAATGGTGTAATGGTGTGATTGTAAAGAATCAAATATGAAAAGTGCTAAAGAAAACTAGGGAGGTACAGGGATCCTGACAAAGGGAAGACCAGGCTTACCCACAGCAGGAAATACCTGGCACAGCGTCTCCCATAGTGTGCAACACATGTCATCAGTGATTTTTAAGTGGACCGAACATTGAATAATACTCGTCTTGAATCACATATTTGGAAAAAATATTTCACTTTGGACCCTTTTGACAATTCATGAGAAAGGGGAAAATCTGTCTGCTACTGATATGTCTTCAACATCAATATAACCCTTGATGACTTCTCTCTTCAGCAAACTGAGCAGACCTGAAGCCCAAGGCCTTTGATGGGAAGCACTATTTAGCAAGAACCGAATAATATGGTTTTGTAACATTTGTCTACTGTTGCCTTCTAACGATGACAGTATATTAAAAAAGATTCAGTTGTGATATAAGGCTTTCTTTTCAAACAAACATATAGAGTGGTGATGGTTGCACAACATAGCAAATATCCTAAAACCACTGAAGTATTGGGGGAAAATAGTGGAAGGGGTTCTGCCTTGCGGTGTTCTGATGGAGCCCAGAGCTGCATAGATTTGGAGGAGGTCAAGTTGGAGTTTCTTGGCCCTGTATCCAGACTGACAACAGCCAGAGGATAGAGACATCCAACCTTGAGAGGAACTAAGCCTTGAAGATGGAAAGTGAAGGATGTTTCCCAGAGCAGATCACGGACCCCAGCCTCACCCCTGGGCCAACGAGGTCGAGGATGAGTGAGGAGAGTGGAAGAGCCCACAAGGTCCCCCCTTCAAGACCCCGAAGCAGCCCACTTGGGGTTGCAGTGGGTGAACCAACATGTTTAGGTGGGATGGAAAAGGAAGTGTTAAACTAGATAATAACTCATAACTGCAAATGGAAAATGATAACTTTAATAACCAAGTGTGCCAGGAAGATCTGAAATCTGCTCAAGATGTGATTCAGGCCTCAGTCGACAGGACTGGGAGATTTGATTTAGCACAATGGGCAGTGATTTATGAAAAATAAAAGGAGCGTGATTTTACCCCACTCAGCTGAGACAATTCAATAAACCACTCAGCTCTCACCTAACAAAGGGGAAAAAAAAAAACCCCAACAAAACGAAAGAAATACACATCAGCAAAAAATAGGGGTCAATATTAAAAAACTAAATAAAAATACTAAACCTGTAATAGAATATGGCAAAATCATACTGGTGGCACAAGCATCATTAAACTTTGGGAAACACTTAAAATGCAAATAATGAGAGAATTTCTATCATGATGCCTAAAACAGCTAACAGTTATCTTTGTGGTCTAGAGCTTTCTAAGTTCTATTGAAAGCTAAAGAACTCATCTGGAAGTGAGGGAGAAGAGTTTAGCTTGTTGCTAGGTATTGTCACTAATAGATTCCACTATCCTGTTAGTAGAGAATTGGTGGCTATAGGGTTGTATTGTGAACTTAGGACATCTCTGGAGCTCGAGACCCTCCTGACAAGTGGTGAGTTAATGTGTGCCAGGGAGGGCACCAGGCACTAAGGGAGATGGAGTCCCTAGAAAAAATGCCTGAAGCACGGCAGTTCCATGGCTTTGGTCCCTAATTGTTCTTGTTCCGACTGTGGTGCTTCTGTCCTCTATTCCCCTTCTTTATTGCTCCAGGATGTCCTTCTGTTTAATTTTTAAGTCCTGACTTACAACTGGCTGCTGCTAAGGAATGGCCTCCCCCACGTGACCACTGTAAAAACACCTTCTGGCAGTGATGCTTTTGTGTGTACTCAGAGACTGGTCTTTGGGTGTTATGCATCAACATCCGTAATAAGAATTAAAAGTGAAATTTTAAGAACAAACTCTGTGTGCATATGTGTGCTGTGCAACTGTTTTTTCCAAGAAACATTTGTTAGAGGGGAGAGCCTGGGTGTTTCTCAGGACAGAGCTGAGTTCAAGTCTTATCTCTACCACATTCTAGGAAGCTGACCTTAGACACATTATGGAACCTTTGAGCTTGTCATCTGTCACTGAGGGATAATGATTTTTACTTCTTTGGTTGTTAGAAAGTCACAATGAAACAGCATACACAGGACATGCTGTCCAGTGCCTGCAGCATGGTTTATGCTCAAGGAACATTAGTGACCTTTCCTGTTCTCTGTTATCCTCATAATATTAACATAATCAGAGAAGAAATACAAGAATATATAGCTATATGTATGTATATATAACATCACTACTGTAATTATAACTATATTTATATAATAAACATGGGCTATATATAAAATAACATAGAGATAAATGTCTATCTCCCACATTTATTATATACATATATCTCCCCATAGACCCCTATATTTTTACTGATACATATCTGTTTGTATTTATTTGTTTTTTAGGTGACAGTTAGGTAGTTTATTATCAGCTTAGTGGGGTAAAAACATGCTACAGCTTGATTTTTCACAAATCACTGCCCATTGTGCCACGTCAAATCTCCTTCTGTGGACAGTTCACTGAATTACATCTTGGGCAGAGTTCAAAATCTCTCCCGTATGTATATACGAATATATACATATGTGTGTGTGTGTGTGTGTGTGTGCGCGCGCACATGCGTATCACCAAATGTAAACAATCAAATATGCAATGTAAATTGTAAATACTGGGAGTAATGAGAAAACAATCTGCCTGAATCCCTGTCAAATTAGTAATAAAAATTCAGTCCGCTTCAGGAATTCAGAAATAAAACGAAACCACTCAAAGGCAGAAGAACACAACACCGATACATATGCAGATTCTTTTCCAGATGAGTCTAAATCGTTACTCCCTTGACAGGTACCTTTTGAAGACTGCCTTGCCATTAAGAGCGTCAGTGCGTAATTTCAGAGCCTTACCCCTCCCTGAAATTTTGTCAAAAGGTCTGAGTCTTTCTCCTAAGTCTGTCCGGCAAATCTTTTTTTTCTCCCTCCTGCTTCCTCCCAAATCCTCAGTGACTCTGACAGCTGCAAGGCCTTCCTCCCACTCCCCCATTCAACGAGGACGGCGTTGCCCCTGGAGACCTCCCCCAGCCCCCCAAGCTGGCTCTGTCCAAGAACTTAGGTGGTGGACTTAAAGTAGCAGAAAGTAGTCAATAATTAGAAAAACAGATTTTCAGCCAAACTGAGTAACTGGAGCTTGGAATTTCACATCTGAGATACTGGATTCACTAATTAATTAGCACAAAAGTAACGGTCTGTGAGGGAATATAGCTTTATGAGCTTTTGGCCGGGACTGTTCGAAATGAACAGTGTACACAGGAAAATGTTAATAGTTGAGGAGAAAGGCATTTTAACAAAGTTTTATAGTACGTGGTTTAGGGTCCTCAGGGCAAACATATGCGTTACACATCTAACCCCACACTGAGAGAATAAGCCCTAATGTTGGTTCCCCTGCTAGTCCTATTAAAAATTCCCCAAAATAGAAAGGCTGCCAATTTCAGACTGAGAATAAATGGCTCGTGGTTCCTTCTGAAATAGCATCCAAGATCCATACTTTCAATGCTGCACAGGGAATCACTGGGGGAGGAGCGTCTCTGGTTTTGCGGTGCCAGAAGAGCCCAATGCGTTGATCCAACCCTATTTATTTCAGGCAGGGCACCCCAAGGCCACTTTCTGTCAGAGGTGGTTAGAATGGGGGTTGCACATTAACGGAGGTCAGCCCCTGTGTTTGCTTTCTGTATAAAGCAGTCAGAGCGTAGGGTTGGAACCCATGATGGGGGAAAGTTGTAACACTCTGCATTCTGTAGGATGTCACCTCTTGCAGAATTTCACACCAACGTACAGCAAAAAGGGAGGCCTCAGCCAGCGCACAACACTGGTCGCTTTTGCAGATGACTTAATGCAGTGTTAGTGCTGCTGGGATTCAAGTGAATGGATGGTCCCCTCTAGCCTGAAATATTAAACAGTTAAATTCTCATGTGAAACATTATCGTGAAAGGGTGTGGAGTGGAGATGTGAGGGAAGGCATGAAAAAATTTAGAATTGTTTAAAATCAAATTTTTCCTTGTTGATTAAAAAAAAAAAAACAAAACACTTTAGCTCTGATGTCAGAGAACTTAGCTTGGAATCTCGGCTGTCAGCTATGTGATCGTGGATAATTCCTTTAGCTTTCCTGTCTGTGAAATGGAACTGATAGTCCCTTGTTCAGACCACATAGAAGTGAGGATCAAGTGGGGTAGTGTTATAAAATGCTATGCACACATCAGCTGTTACTTACTACTTTGGGGGTTTGGGTATGCAAATGCTTGACAGCGGCCGAATTCCATAGGCCTCAATACTCATTCAAATTCCCATGTGACCTCTGGTTCTTGGTTGGTGTGAACCGTGCACATCTTCAGGAATTCACACCTGCCCTGTGCTTTAAGTAGATTTTAATAATGATACACAGTTGAACCAGGTTTTAGTAATTACATGGTACCAGAGATGGTGAAATCAAGAGGACAAGCTGAGTCTGGGGCTTACTTCCTAATAATTTTTACCTCTGTATTCAAGTGTGTGGCCCAAAGGTTGACCCATGGCAGCCGTCTAATGGGGACCTTGATCTTTAAGGCGCTTTTAGGCAGTCTCCATTACTCCTCCAAGCTCTTAGTATTCTTGTCTATGACCTCTAGGTTACACGCCCATGTCCTCCTAAGATCTCTGTTCTCCAGGGCGAGAACGTTTCGACATGTTCTGGAGGTTTCTTAGCCATAGAATATGACCTACACAGAGAATTGTATGTTTTATTTTTGGCGGCCCCCAGGCTTGTGTGTGCCTGCAAACAGTGATATCCCAGTATATGTGTAGAGGATTGGCCTGCGTTTCTGAGAATAAACAAGTATGCACATATAGACGCTTCAGGCAATTTCTTTCGAATGCTTTTTGACAGGCCATGGCCTTACAAATACTATGTGGTATTTTTACTGACTCGAAATTGGTCGTGGAAAGTGTCATTTAGTGAAAACCCTTTTCTAATTCTAACTCCCTACAATACGGCAGTAACCCTTTTTATTTCTAAACGCAGCTGATTTTCCACCTTTGCCCCTTTTTATGTGTGGCAAAGGAAAGTGTAATTCAGTTGTGAATTATCATACGATGACAACTTTGACTCTACAGCCTTGGAATTTTGCCTGGGGAGTAGGTGAGGGGCTGACATTATGTTACATCGGCTCTGTTTGCAATGAGAAGAAAGGACAGATCTGTTGCCTAAAAGCATATATATATATATTTTTTTTTTTTTCCCAGCAAATTCCCTGGTAGAGTATTGTTCTAAGTAACTAAGGATCTGATTCTCAACAGTGATATCTGCTGTCACATTTTATTTATGTTGGAAGTTCAGGATTAGACTAGTAACATAATGTCTTAATTTTCCCAGCAGTTCAAGGCTGAGGGAATAAAATGAGTGTCAGGCTGTTGCATTAGGGTTAGTCTCCCTTAACAAATATGAATTTGAAGTGTGACGGTTGTTTTAAGGCTGTTGACTCCAAGTGACTGTGATAAGAATGAAGGAGGCAGAGACACTCCTGGTGAGTGTCATGCTGGAGGCGTGTAAAAATAGCTGGGGAGCTTTGTGTGGGGTGAGGGGATAGAACAAGCTGAAAATGGGGTACTTGAGATCAAACTGTATGTCACATGGGAGCTCCTTACCCTCATCTATCCCACACATTATCATGGAGTTTTTGGAAAGATAAAGCACAGGGAATAGGACATGAACACCACACCATTTATTGTTGGAATATGTGGAAAGACAAGGGCATGTGATAGCCCATGTCATGGTGGGGTGAAGGCAGGAAGACGGTCAGCCTGGAGTACAGAATATATGTTGTTCATTTGAGCTGGAGGAGCCTTATGGGTCAAAATAGATAATAGTGGCATTGGATGAGGCTGGATAAGGAAAAATAAAATGTAGTTGTACCAGATAAAGACCTTTATTCTCAGTCTATGACAAATAGAATATAAGGCAAAGGAGACTGCAGTTTTATGGGCACATCCAAGAAATGATGCAATAGAACTTTGGCATAGCTGTAATCCTTCCCTTTTGTTCCAAATTGCAAACGAGCTAGTCTTGAGGGAATATTATTCTGAGAAACAGATGAAAAGGCTTAGTCACCATCACCTGAGAAGGTTTGAGGATACAACAATATAGCCAGGCAGTAGTTTGTCAACTTGGCCTTGTAGTCCTCTGGGAGACTTCTTTAAAATAAATTACAGATATCTGGGTCTCACACTAAAGGAGTCTTGATTCTATGGATCTGATGTGAGGCCCAGGATTTTGTTAAGCTCTAGGTAACTGTAATGATGCATAAACTTTGGGAACCATTTTTCTAATGAAGGTAAGGCCTTAAACTGGGATTCAGGACACCTGGTGTCTACTGCCAGCTCCACCCAACTAGAATCACTTTAACTTTCCATGCTAATAACAAAATGGGTTCTTCCTTTCCTCGTAGGGCATTTTGTGAAACTCTATGTGATCATACGTGTGAAAAATAGGCATGTAAAATGTAACTTTTTAAACTGTTAGCACCTATAGAATGAAGAGATTCGTTTAAAATTTTGAAGTAGAAAGATTTCTAACTCTTTTTTCCCTCAAATCAACAAGAAAAAATAAGGAAAAACGTAATCTTAGAACTGGATAGGCGATATCTGCAATCTGGAACAGTGTGTTTTATAAAAAGATAATCTGAGAATCATGTGGACCTCTTGGGAATTAAAAATATAATGGCTTAAATAAAAACCTCACTGAAAAATATTTGTATAATTATGTTATTCAGAAACAAAACAAAACAGACGGACACAAGGAGAACGAGTAAGGAAATTAGAGGATAAATCTAATATAAATGATGAAAAAAGGGCAAAAATATGAAAAAGAACAATGCCAAAGAAGGAAAACAAGAAACCCAAAGAGCAAATATCTTCCAACCGACAGAACCCTCTGAATTTCCATCCCAAGACGTAGTCAAACCAAAACAAGCATCTAAAAATTTCCAAAGAATAGAAAGTAGATTCACACATAAAATGGATGAGGAATCAGATTGCTAGGAGAATGGTGGTTGACTTCTCAACAGCGTTACTGGAAGAGAGGTCAATAGTACCTTCAAAATTTGGAAGTAAGTGATCTTCAATTTATAATGTTTTGCTCATAAAAACTGCAAATCAAATGTGATGGTAGATTAAAGGTGTTTTCAGACGTGCAGGCTCTAAAACATTTTCATTCCAATATACTCTTTCTCAGTAAGTTACTAGAGGATGTTTTCCACTAAAACAAGAATAAATCAGGAAAGAAAAAAATACCAGAAGTAGGATCCAATATAGATCGTCAGAAGGGAAGGAAATTTGCAAAGGGAAGTTACAAAATAATAGGAGCGAAAGTCTAAAGAGCAACATATATAGGTTGGAGCAGGTTGATGGAGAATCCAAGTAGGATTATCTATATTAAAAAAAATTAAAGTGATAAATTACATAAGGGACTTGATCACATGAAAAATTAAATGACATATTTCAAAGATCTTAGTAGGTAAGGGGAGATTTAACTAGAGAGTTGAATGGACACATAGAATTTTTTTCAAATGAGGGAATTGTTAATCCCAGGAAAAACAAAGAGCTATAGAAGAAAAGATGTATAGCCATAGTCTGCTACATGACTGAGCACTGAACAATATTCACATTATCTATTAATGAAAATACTGTGATACAACTATAAGGGGGAGGGGAAGAGACAGTATAAACTCCTCAGTTATTAAAATAGGACTAACAAAGTCTAAATATGATGAATTGAGGTATGTGAGTTAATACATGTGGTTCTAGAGAAATAGGGATACATTAAAAAAAAAAGTTTAAAACTTTAGAAGTAGTCACCTCTGGGAGAAGGATGTGGAAGACACGAAGTAGAAGGGACTAAGTGTCTTTTTACAAGACTGTTAGCACAATCTGACTTTAAAAATTATATATATGTATTCTTTTCATAAGAATCACGATTTACTTAAAAACAAAGTATCAATTAAGGTTGAAAACGATTTAAAACTACATCAAGGCAATTTACCAATGTCCAACCTGCTGATCAGCTTGGGCACAGGTTAGATGTTGACATAGAGGTTCCCCTTTCTGCTCTCCTTTACACCTTTGTAAGACCAGTCCAAGGTATAGAGGCCTGAGGTTTACTCCAGCCTCCTGTTTTCCAAAGGAGATGTTTGCTAAGCTAATTTGTTCCACAACAAAGGTTACAAACTTCATATGTTTTGGAATCATCACCTCTTAAAATGCAGCCATTCGTGAGATTCAGTTCAGAGATTCTGATTCAAGAGGTCTGGGATGTGTTGATAACTCAATTATACTAGTATATGAGATGAATTTGATACAGGTAATTGAGGGGACCACTTAATGAAAATTTGCATACAGGTATTGGGATAGAAAATGTTAATACTTCCAGAAATACATACTCATTTATTCATCCATCCAATATTTGAGCTCATTTTAGCTTCAGACAGTATACTAGGAGTTGTTGAGGAGATGATGCATACTCTCAAGACATTCATAATTTAGTCATTTGTCATAGAAACAGTAAGGGAGAGCCTGTCTCCTACGACTGCATCCCTGAGGTCAGCGTGGAAGAAATACGGAAGCAGAGAGAGCCTTCCACCTAATAAACTACCTCAGCCTAAAGTCAGCTTTGAAATTAGTCACAGCATCCTTCATCACCAGGAACTAACTTGGGAATCAGACGGACCTGGTTTGAACCCTAAATCTCCCCTTTCCTAGCTTGTCACAAAACCTTAGGGGCAGCTGCCACCTGGATACAGTAACACCTTATCCTGCAAGCATGGATTATTTGAAGCCAATCGAATGTTGAAGACAGTGCCAGATGCATAGTAGGTCCTTAGCAAATGTCAATTCCCTTGTACTTTTCCACTCTACTTGCCACTTTGAGCAAGTCATTCTGTTTTGTAGCTGCACTGGCAAAACTCCATGGTGGTCAAAAGCACATGCTTCTGTTTAAATCCCCAGTCCCAACTCTTATTTTGGGTATATGTGTTTATTATGTTGGTGAGTTACTTGACGTTGCTTAGGTGTAGATTCTTCATCTTTAATATGGGGATAATTGTGTCATTCTGAAGGTTTATTGAGACAATGTATTTGAAGTACCTACAACAATCACGCACACTTAAGAAATGTCATGTTTTTCCACTCTTTGAGAAGAATCAGGGTGTTGTTTGTGTGTGTGTGCACGTGCGTGTGTAAAAGCGCAAACTCAAAAACGAATCAGCATACCTCTGAAACTCAGTCTTGCAGAGGGAGACCCAGGTCATGGTGAAAAGCAGAATTCATTTTTCAGGATTCAAGTACAAGGTACAGTGGACCCAGGGTCATTTCTCACTCTTCTTGCAACGAACAGCCCCTCCCTTTCTCCCTTGTAGAGGTGGTCATTCATTTTGGATGTTCCGAGCTAGACTCTGATGCTTCCAGCTTGATTATTAGGCTAAATGCTATAAAGAATATGATTGAAGGGCAGAATTTCAGACCAAAGAAGATTACGGCCCAATCCTTTCATATTTAAGTGGGAAGCTTGAACAAGGATAAGGTTTTCTGAGTGCCTTCCAGGGTTAGATAAAAGCTATTGAAATACGGAATGACATGGGAATATGTAGTGAGCAGTCCAAACAGGAAATCCAGCCTACATTGCTCTACCTGAGAGGGGAAGGGGTGTGGTGGGTTGGCCCACAGCATCTTCCCTGGCCCCGGCCCCTCCGAGAGGGAGCTTGTGGCTGCAAGGACATTCTGTGGAGGAGGGGGACAGGATGCTCAGGGAGCCAGCCTGAGCTGTGTGGTGGTCCTGAGTTCAAGAGTCAAGAGGATATGGGACCAAACCCCGTGCTGGGGGCAGAAGGATCGTTCCCCGTTCTCTCACACGCAGAAGCACATGCTTCTCACATAGACTCAGGTCTGGCTGAGGCTGCCTGCTGCTTGGGAGGTACACTTGGCTCTGGAAATCTCGACGCGGGCCCGGGTGGGTCTCAGATGAGAGAAGAAGGGATCCGGCTGTTTCAGGCTGGCTCCAGCCTCCACGAGGAGGCTGGCAAAGGAGGCTACAGTTTCCTTCCAGGTCAGTTGAGTCCAGTGTTACACATGCTGTACCACAGGAGTTTGTTCAGTCTGACCACGGAAGGAAAGGAAGCCGACGTTCAAAGCCAAAACCATATTCAGGAGAAAAGACTGGATACGCACCGACGTGTAAAGAAGAGGCATGACAGCCTGGTCGAAAGAGTTGGGATTTTAGTGTCAGGTGACTCCTGGCTCTGTGACTTGTTGTGGCCTCGGAAAGCCATCCAACTCACCTGAGCTTCCCAGAGTTTCCTTCTCTGAAAAATGATAGCTGGTGATGCCTGTCTTGCAAGTTACTGTGAATAGAATATTCAGTGCAAATCCAGTACCAAAGAGCCCAGCACGTAAATAAGTGTGTGTTTGGGTGAGAATCTGCATTAGAGCTGATAGTGTAAAAGCAATTGGGTTCTTCTTCTATCAAGTGATATTTTTCCAGCTGTGCTCACAATGTTATGTTACTGGAGTCATGTTAAAGTCAGATGGGCTTCAAGGTAGGAGGGAGGCAAGAAAAGAGGAAGAGGAGTGAAGCAATTGGTTATAAACTTCAGAATTCTGGTAGTTCCCCCACTTGGCTGAGTTTCATGCAACCAGAACTGTGTCTTGTCATTTTTGTCTCTCTCATACTCGGCATGGAACTGCCAGTGGGTAAATGTTAACTGACTTACAGAGCCAATGCATGAACAAGTAAACCTTACTCAGTCTGTTCTTCTTGTTTTTAATACTTACTCTGTCATTATCAGACTGTATGGCATGCTAGCAGAAGTGAAACTAATTGTGGTTTAATGTTGGAGGATCTAAAAATTAAAGACTTGAGGTATGTAATGCTAAGAGTAAGAACTCTTAAGGCCTGGGCACCGGGCTTAGAATTCCAGCTGGCCATGGCCTTGGGGCACACATTTAACCTCTCTGTTCCTCAGCTCCCTAAACTGCAGCATGGGGATATTTACAGCACCCGCCTCATAGGTTGTTGGGAGGAATAAACAAATTACTCTTTGAAGTGTGTAGAACAGTGTCTGGCATGTAGTAAGTGCTAAATAATTTTAGCTGTTATTTAAAATTTTGAGCATTCTGTGTACTATTCACCCATGTTATAACACTTATACATCTTTTCCAGATATGATTCCTAAAAATGTTAAGGCTGTAAAGCAATAGGTTGAAATAATAAATTTCCTAGTAAAAGCTTGCATGTAAATTAATGAGAAGACCTCAAGCTGCTACATTGCTAGGTTTGATACATGTTCATGAAGCCAGCTGGAAAAGGATCCCCAGTCCCTAGTTATCAGAGAAAATTCAATCCCCAAATTAAATCATCCTATTTTTCCCCACCACAGAGTGTAACAGTAGATAGAAAGGTATTTTCTCCTTTTTTTCATCCAATTTGATTGCAGTCTTCTGGAGTTTTTTCCTGACTCTCCCCTGTGGTGGGTCCCAAGGACTAGGCTTGGGTCATAGCTCCAAGCCAAGCTCACCAATCCAGCAATGGGAAAACGGACAGTTTGATGCTTAAAAGGAAAATGAATGCGTTTGCTTTTCACTCAGTGGAGACAGAGCATTTGGGCACTGAGTGGAAAGAAACAGTGTGTACAAAGGCTGAGGAATTAAGCTGTGAGGTACGTTTGGGACTTGGAGAGATGGCTGGTGTGACCGGAACAAATGGACAGTAAGGCCAAGTTCATCTCTGAAACGACTTCTGTGACACCAGCTACACAAAGGAGAAAAGGGCAGGTGCTCCTTGAGACACCAGTTCTAGGATTTGCTTAGAACACAGTTTAGGCAGGGACGTGGAGCGGCTGGGTCCCCTGAGGCCAGACCCAGGACCTCCACTCATTCCTGGGAGGAAACAGATAGGGTGGGAGTTGGCTCAGTCAAGGGGAGCCCACAGCAACTGAGTGGAAGAGGCTCAAAGGTCTCCAGAATAGGGCCTTGCCACCCTCCTTTAAGAGAGGGCTGGTGTCAGACTTTTAAGTCAAAAGATATATTTTTCTCTATGTGCAGATACTTGGCCCAAGGCTCGTTACCTTCGGGGTGCAGCTAATCCACCAAGAGATTCAGTCCCCAGACCTGGCTGGCTTCATCCCTGCGGCTATCGAGAATATTCCTTACTGGTTTTGAAAATACTCTCTGATCACTGGTGCTTGAAAAAGCACAACTACAGATGCATTTATAAATTTCTTTGGTTTAAAGAATTTTAATACAAAATTTAAAAATAATTCCAGCAACCCCCATATCCCCCTGCAAGTTCCCACTAGCAAGAAGCTGTTGGTGTAATGGAACATGCACTGGCTTTGGAATCAAACTAACATGGGTTTGAAACCCAGTCACACCACTAACTGGTTCTTTTTTTGGTTCTTAATCTCTCTGAGACTCAATTTCCTTGTGCATAAAATGAGAATAGTAATAGCCCCTTGAGGGTTTTTTTTTTGTTTTTGGTTGTGTGTGTGTGTGTGTGTGTGTGTGTGTGTGTGTGTGTGAAGGTGAGATATTTTTATGTAGCGCAAGAAGCACCTAGCCGAATACCTGGCACATAGTAACCAGTCAATAAATAAACTAAAGGCTTGAGATCAGGTGAAACATTTCATGGTATGCACATGTCATAATCCCCTTACCAATTTTTTTGAGAACATGATACGCTAGGGATCCATAATTTTTCCGTGGAACCATTGGAGAAAACCTCTCCGGAAACTGCTTTCCAGACCAGAGTGGAGCCTTGGCCGGTAACCATCACGTCTCCTTAAAAACCTCCCTGATCTCTGGCCTCGGCCCCTGGAAAGTCCGCAGCGAATAGAGCAGAGATCCTGGGGAGAATGGGCAGTGTTCTGCTGACATCTTAAGTTGTACACTGGGAAAACGAGAAAATAACTGTGCGCTCCTGGCTTCTCCTGCGGACTGCCAGCCGTCCACCCATCTCCCACCCTCCCTCAATGCTTTTATTTAGGAACCTTGTTCATTGTCTTCCGGCTTCCCATCACGTCTGGTTTTCACCACTTGGCTGTTGACATGCACATCTGAACAATTATTTGTACGTTAATGATCCCCAGAACCCTGGTGGCTAGTAATTAAATATTGCTAACTGTAGGGCTGGGTGACACCTTCCATGCCTGGTGAAAAGATCTAGGAACAATACCGCTGAGACACTCTCACGCCTGTCTCTGGCCCTGTATTCTGCTGACTTTATCTGTCCTGGGTTAGAAATGTCAGGTCGCCTGACAAGCCCCTGGAGTTCTTTTAGTAAGGAAAGGTTTGCTTGAGAACAAAGCTGGCCATGATCTGGAATTTTTTTTTTTAAGGTATTTACTATGGATTTCAAGCACTCCCTTATCTGGAGGGAGGATGGGATAGCTATATATCTGTCAGAAATCATTTTATTCCCTTGTCAAGCCAGCTCCAAATTTCTCTTCTCTGTTTCCTGAAACACTCTCCAAAGACAAATTCATGAAAGCCCACCTTCATGAGATATTTTACGTCTACAGTTTACAAAATACATGCAAGCGGTTGTAGAACTAGCGTGGCATTTCAATTCAGACCTCAGTTTAAATCCTAGGTCTTCCCTAAATAGTTATATGAATTTGAGTACATTATCTAAAATTGCTGAACCTCTGTTCTTTTGTTTAGTACTCCAGTTTGAAAGACAAATGCATCTAACAAGAGACCTTAAATAGTAGTCCCTTGTTGACACATCTTCTTAATTATTTCCTTTATTGATTCATCCTAGTTTTGTAAAACACATGCAATTTTCTTCCTGGCAAAGGCGAGTGGATCTATAAGGTGTCTTCTTTTGGAAGAAGGGGCATTTATTTCCCATCATTTCTGGGTTTCACCACTTTGCAATTCCAACATTAGCAGAAATAAATGCAATGGCAAACACACAGAAAGGATTACAGCAATAACAGTTACACAAAGCACTTTCAAAGCTAAATTTTGAGACTTGCAGATGTAGCCTAGAGGTCAGTGAGCCCTCTTGCCAAAGATGCCTTTACTAGACTTGGGAATAATCACATGCTGTTCCCTGCAGAACATGATTGCAGGATCCAGGGTCCTTACTAGCTGTTGCCTGTGACTTTGGGCCCTCTGAGGGGTACAATCGCCTTCTACATTTAAGTGTAGGAGGAAATGGGGGGAGTCCTATTATTTCAATCTCAAAGTCTCATTGGTTAGAATTCACAGGCACATGCAAGATTATTTACTGAAAGTCTAGACTAATTTCAGAGGAACATTATAATGTTGGAGAAATAAAGGTTATACATCTAGCAGACTCAATTTTCTACCTGAAAGGAAAGTTCCCTAAGCCTTAGGTCTCTGCAAGGAGTTGGCTCTCTGAGAGTTCCCTACATTCTCTGCACCAGACTCTCCTGCCTTGTGGTTGGTACTCAAACTCCACATGCCCCCTTTGCAAGTCTCTCACACTGACAGCTCCAACAGTTCCCTAGAGAAATTTGCCACTTCTTCCATAGCACAAAATCTTTCCCCTTTGTGAGTACCCTGGGCTTTAGCCAGGAGGGCGTTACTTCTTGCTGTCCCCCAAAGTGGGAGCAGAGCACGGAAGGGTGGACTTCAGTCTGATGAGTGAAGGTAAACATAGATACAAATTCAAGTGTCTTTTCAAACTTTCCAACAGGGACATGCTGGTTTCCTTATTAGTGGAGCTATCAAATATTTTCTCAAAGGTAAACATTTTCTCTTCTGGAAGGGAAGACCATCTGTGTTGATGAGAGAATATTTCTTCTCTTATCAAAGCTCAGGTCTGGTCCTTTGAAACAATAGTCTTCAGTTTTTGCCTGGAGGGGTGTGTGTTTGTTCCTGCTGACCTTGAGTCAGCATGATTTGGTGTAACAATAATAGATGAGTTTAATGGCTCCTCTCCCTGTTTGATCAAGGTATGGAACCAGTTTCTATTAAATTTTTTTGATGAAGAATCATGCAGCGATGTTGTCTCCTACTCCATTCTCAATTCCCAGTGCAACGGTAACTTTTGATTGGATATGTAACCTTGGACAAAAAATTAATTATTTCCAGGGAACCTGTAGAGATCAGAAGGGATGTAGATTTGTAGGCTGAAGATGATTAACATGTGACATAAAACACAAACTCTGATTTTATCACTGGACTATTATCATATCTGTACTATTCAAGAAAAATCAGCAAGTTGATTCTGGCCAGTGATCGGAGGGAGACTAATTTTTATTCCAGCGTATAAGATATCGTAGCACTTTTGACTGGGCAAATCTTTTTGGTGGAATCTCATTGCAGCCCTGAGGGTATAGAAATGAGGTTAAGTAAGGATCATTAATTACAGCTCAGTCTTGAGCTGCAGAACTAAGATATGACATGAGTTGCTTCCAATTACGAGTTTTACCAATACCTTAGAAAGACAGGATTGATAGTTAATAACAGATTCTCATTATATTGATGCTTTTATGATTTTTCTCCCCATGTATCCACATATATTTAAGCACTAAGTAGCTATTTGGAGAGGTAGATAAGTACCCAAATTGGGCTGGCCAGACCTCTGTTCAAATCCCAATCTTGTCATTTACTAGTTACATTGGGTGATTTACTTATTGAGGCTTTTTTACATATCAACAGTGGAGATAACACTGAGATCTTTATAAAGGGTTAAAAAAGTAATGTGTATGAAGTGTTCACCACAGTGAGTACCATGCTATTCTCAGAGTAAATGGCAAGTATACCTACATTTTTAGTAAATCATATATAAAGTTAATTCAACAGGGTAGGGTCAGTCATTCACAAGGACACATTTAACATCTCAAAGGAAATAAAAAGATTTGCAGCTATTCTTAAGGAGAGATTCCTGAGTCAGATGGATCCTTCTGACAATTATATCTCAGATTGTGATGCTTGGAGTGGGAAGGCTAAGTTATGGGTCTCTCTTTGAGAACTAAGGTTAAATAGGTATTGGCAATTTTGGTCACACTTTAAAAACAGTCTCTAAAATTTTCAGAAAATTGGATATAGGTCAGTAACATGAGGACACAGTCCTCTCTTGGGTCTCTTGTGTTTCTGCACATCTTATGCACAGAGGCACTGATTGCCTTGACTCTGAACCCTATTTACAAAGATGTTTATATAGTGAAAAGCCTCAGAAGAGGCAGTATCTCCCTCTTGAGTGAAGGGCATGTTTCAGTATGATAAAGATAATGTTACCTCCAGAGCATGCCTGGAGGGCAAGTATGCCTATTGCCCATTATAAAACATGTGAGTTCCCTAAGGTCAGCGTTCCTTTTCTGTAATGCAGCCCAGCGGGCCCATCTGTGTCATTCTGTGATACTTGGGGGTAAGGGGGACTGTTGCAAATATACTGTTCTTGATATTGGATGTTTGCTACAAATAATAAAATTCTTTGTTTCTGACTCAGTCAGAGTCAGTCTTGTGTCTTCTGCCACCATCCCTAAAACTGTGGCAGGCTAATTCGTTAGCTTGCAAGAACAGCAAAATCTCAGACCCTTGACCAATTTTTTAAAAATTAATCTATTTTTGGCTGCATTGGGTCTTTGTTGCTGCGTGCGGGCTTTCTCTAGTTGCGGTGAGCAGGGGCTCCTCTTCGTTGTGGTGCACGGGCTTCTCATCGCAGTGGCTTCTCTTGGTGCGGTGTGTGGGCTCAGTAGTTGTGGCTCACGGGCTCAGTAGTTGTGGCTCACGGGCTCTAGAGCGCAGGCTCAGTAGTTGTGGCGCACGGGCTTAGTTGCTCTGTAGCATGTGGGATCTTCCTGGACCAGGGCTCGAACCCATGTCCCCTGCATTGGCAGGCAGATTCTTAACCACTATACCACCAGGGAAGTCCAACCCTTCACCATTTTTAACAAGTAATAATGAAGGAGCTACTCCTTTTTTCCAAGGTGAATACCTAAGTACTTTATCTTTCTACAAAGTGCTTTAGATAGACTATTCCATAATGGGTTTTTTTTCCTAATATAAAAAGTTCGTTCCACATTAGTCCCCAAGAATGGGGTTAATGCATGAGATGCACGAAGGTAATGGGAGACTTACTGGGCAGGACTCTTCCTTGCCTAAGTTGAGCCTGTGAAGCTCTTACCGTCCAGCTGTTATTCGAGTCACTGTTATAGGCCCCTGGGCTTCAGCTCTGCAAATTATAGCATTAGGATTTCAAATGGGACCTGAATGACTTGAAAGAATTTATGGAACTTCCAAATGAGTATTTATTATGAAGACATGGATAATAAATTGGAAGAATGTGGTGAAACATGGTTGATCCCACCAACTATTCAGTTAATGAGGAAGGAGAAGGATCTGTGGCTTGATCTCAAGATCAACATAGGTGCTTGAAATACGGGTGCTGGTATTAATGCTACAGAGGAAAAATAAACATTCCTGAAGAAACGTAAATGCAAGCAGGGGGTAGCTATAGAATTATGAGATTTAATTTTATAATGATCTTTGGTAAAGTAGACAGACAAAATCTAGCTTGTACCCTGTACTGTGTGTGTATAACTTCTGGCAGTGGTTTTCTGCTATGCTTCGTAGAACAATTAGGCCTGTATGTCTCTGAGCACACAAATATCTTTCCATCATTAACAGTGTCTCTGTATTCTCTGTAAAGAAGCCAGTAAATGTTTTGCTAGTAGACAATATTCCATTTTATTGTACGGTTTTGTTGGTTTCAGATGGTATAGACAGCTTAAAGCTCTATGACCTCCCAAAGTAACTACCGAGGTAGAAATATAAAAGGCTGTACAACTTGACAATGCAAAATGAACAGTAGCAGGGAGGTGAAACATGAGTGAGGAGTTCCATATGAAGACAATATGCCCTAAAAATGGAAAAATATTTGCTTGGGATCTAGTTTAGTTTTGCTTGACTTTTCAATGTGGCTGTATTTTACAATGATATCAGTTAGAATCTGTCTGAAGTGTTTTTCTCAGGTCAGAATACTGTGAAGATTCTCCTCACGTCCTTCAAGGATCTCATCTTCATGGCAAAGTTCGCCTGAGTTGAAGACAGATAAAGGATTCTAATTAGGGCTTTGAGAGACTGAAAAGCAGTTGTCTGAAATTATTACTCAACTTCATGAGCTCATTAATGGGCATCTCCCTGTCTGCATGATTGGAGAAAGAACAGGAAGTTCATTTTGGCCAAGCAAGCCTGGGCCTGAGAGACTTCATATTTGATAACAGAATGTTACCTGTTATTTCAGTTAGGAATCATTGAGTCCAAGCAACAAAATAACTGTGGGTAACTTCAGAAACGAAAGGAAAGAATTTATTGAAGGCTAGAGGACTGTGGGATTCAAGAAAAAGTCCAAGACTAAGACCAGTCTTTGGAAAGGAGAAGAAGCACAAAAGCTCTTGGGATCTAGTGGCAAAATTTCTGGGGAATCTCTTTAAAGTCAAAATGTCAAGATGTCAGAATAAAAGAGCGCTAGCCATTTGAACATCCTCGTAACATCCTTTATAACATCCTTGTAACAGTTTGCTTAAGATTTAGATTTCAAGGATAGAGAGCCTGGTTGGTTTAATTTGAGTTAAACACATACTTGTTGGCAGGGAGGATGAAACAAGTTGAGAGTCCCACAAGGCTACAGCCAGTGGAAGGTTCATTCCTCCCGAGTACTATCAGGGAGATGGTACCAGAGGCATGGGGGGAAGGGATGCTGGGCAGGCAGCAACAGCAGATATTCATTGCATCTAGGAAGATACGAACCATGGTGCCATGTAGTTTTGAACATCTGAGAGCTCTGTATCTTTTCAGGAGATCTGAGGAAAGTGTCATGGTCCTTAAGACTTGAGGTACAAAGCCCTTGTAAGAACCACAGACTTACAGAGTAAGCTGATGATCTGGCCAAACTGTTGAATCTTCTGTTTCTGTTTCTCGGATTTCTGTATCCTTGAGGAATAAAGAAGAATGGACTTAGTCTTTTTAGCAGCCTGCATTCTTAAAAGTGGGACATGTATCCATGGGATGGACAGCTTCCGACTAATAGTTGTGACATTCAAAAAGTTCTTTGTGAAATTCTAACGTGGAGTGTTTCTTAAAAAATGAGTTATGGATTCCTTTAAGTGGCACATGGATACTTTTTTTTAGCCCGGAGTTCATGAATTTCCAAAGCAGGGGTGTTTGGTGGTGTCTGGCTGATTCTCTCTCTTGTGTGTTCATGTTTTACATGCCATGGAGACATTGGTATTATTTGCCACTCGAGATATGGCAAGCCAGGACGGTGTAGCAGGAGTGGTAAGGCTAACGGAAATGCAGCAAAAAACTAGGGCAACTTAATGGCTGCAGTTCCAGAAGACCGTTTCGGTAATACGTGGGATGCTGAATAGAAATTATGCCACCTCAGTCTTTCTCAACCTAGGGAATCCACTCTCAAACTAGGGAAGCCAGTTATAGATGTTGCTGAGTTGAAACTTCAGTGCTGAGAAAACATCGAAATCAGATATTAGTGGATAGATGAAAATATTTCATTCATTGACTACCCACTAATTGCTGGACGTTACTTTATGGTTTCATAGTCCGGTGCAGTAGCCACCAGTTCCATGTGGGTATTGACCACTTGAAAGGGGGCTGGTATGACTGAGAAACTGACTTTCTCATTTTATTAAATTTTAATTGTTTTAAATTTAAAACACTGATACCTGATTCAATTTTGGAAAACTTTTAATCACTTTTGGAGCAACTTAGGTGTGTGAATCTGCTTTTTCAAATGTAAGTTTAAAGAAATATAAATATAGGTGAGACATTTTCTATTAGAATTTAGTGTCTGAATTAAGATGTGTTGTAAGTATAAAAGACACACTGGCTTTGAAAGACTTAATAGGAAAGTGAATGTAAAATACCTCATTGACGTAAAGTTTTCTACTGATTAGGTCCTCAAATGATATTTCAAATATATTGAGTTAAATAAAATGTGTTGCCATTACAGTTCCCCTTAAAAAAAAAATGTGGCTACTAGAAAGTTTAAAATCATGTAGATGGCTTATAGTATCTTTCTATTGTGTAATGTAGCTCTAGGGCCTTTTACAAATGCCACTTTACTAAATCGTTAAAATCACCAAATGAGGTAGGCACTGCTCTTTCCATTTTTACAAGAGAAGTAACTGAATGCAGTTCACAATGTTAATTTAACTCTCTGGGGGTTATACAGCTTGTGAGGCAGAGCCAGCATTCCAGGCCAGGTGGGTATGGTTCTCTCTTTTTACTCTGTCCAGCTGTTCCCTGATATTTCTTCTAAGGAAGCCAGGGAGAGCGCACAGCCCTTCTGTGTGAATTCTTCAGAGTAAATAAAGCTTTGATAACTCTATTTATGCACAAGAGGAAGATTGAAACCAAGGTTCTACCTTCTCTTCAAATGGCAACAGGAAGATGATTTGAGTTCGCAAAGTGGATGAACAAAGCCCGTTTACGTGAACAGACAGATTTTACAAAGTAAGCCTAAAACATATTTGAAATATCAGAGTGAAATTTGCTTAGCCAAAGGGCATAGATTATGTAGTTTAATATTTTGGTTTGGCTTTAATTTTTTAGAGGGTTTGAAATTCTGGGACTATCCTGAGATCGAACATCTTCAGTGATACTGTTTCTTAAATAATGCAAGTAGGGTTGAATCAACATTAGGAATTCTGCAGTGTGTTTTCATTCTTTTAATAGTATACAATATATGATCATTCCAAAAAGTGTGGAAAGGCATTCCCAGGTGCTAATTTTTAATGTGATTAATTAAAAATTAGCTTCATCTCCCTGCTACTCAGTTACTTTCTCCATATAATAGGAGCTAACTAAGGACAAAGCTTTCCTCAAATCCTTGTGCAGTTGATGACAAAATGTGGCATGCAGTTGGTGTGAGAGAGTCCAGACCCTAAACTGAAGGCCGGGAACACATTTTTCGCTGGGGCTGTTCAAGCTCACTCACCCAGTGAGGGAATAAGTACTCCTGGAAGGTGGGGCAACCATTGAGCCAATGGCTGGTTCCACCCTGCTAGGAGCCAGCTCCATGCCTGGAGAGGCAGCCTGGTGTGCTCTGCGCCTGCACCAGCCCTTGCCTCTTGGAGACTAGTTTACCCTCCTGGATGAAGGCGGGACAGGCAGGCTTGGGACTTCAGTGACACTTCACTTTGAGGAAATGTCATAGCGCCTGTGACAGAAACGGGGGACGCCAGAGCAGCACGACCTCCTCTCCCCCTGAAGGTTGCCTTGTTCTGTCCTTGATGCTACCTCTCTTGGCTACTTTCCCCCTGCCATCACCCAGGGGATAGAGAAGGAGGAGTTCTCCGTACCAGAGGATTGACATTCTTTCTGGTCCCTTTGTCCTTCCCCGTGCCTGCCCTCCCCCACTCAGCAGAGCCCGAGGCTGCTGAAGAGCCTTGCTATTTTTACTTCTCTGTGAGGGGATCTCAGGTTACAGATTATATACCGATGAGGTAAGTTACAGGTATGCAGACTCATGTTTCTAATTTAGCTTGGCACTAGTTTCAAACATTAAACAGTCTCTCTCCCCATGCTCTCCCTGTTTCCACTCTCTTCCTATCTTTGCATCTTACTCCATCCTCATGTTGAGTGTCACTTTCCTCTCCTGCTGGATCACCCAACTTTTAGACTTCTTAAAGGGAAGAATCAGGGAGACTTAGATTTCACGTAAGCGAAAGTCCTCCACTTATCCTCCATGAGCTCAGCTGTAGCAATGCTGTTTAAATGCACATTCTCAGAATAGGTAAATGTTCATAAGATATTTGAGACTTTTTCATTTTTCTTCACACATATTGCCGCAGATAAACTGTGCAACAGCCCAGCAAAATTAGGATTACTGTAATTACCTACACTTTGCAGATGGGAAAACTGGGACTCCGGGAGGTTAATGATTTGACTAAGAGTTCACAGTCAAAACAAAGTACAGAAGTGATGGGTGGATAAGAAGCAAACCTCAGTTTGGAAGTAATTCCCTAAAAACAGCAGTCTGGAGAAGTGGAATACTTTTTTCCTTACTTTTTGTTTCTTTTCCTGGACCCCAGGCTAGTCTATTAGTGTTCAGGTTGAAATGATTCTCCCTGAAGCCGCTTGTGTGACAAGCATGCTGTATTCTGTTTTATGAATTTGAAACTTTAGTGTGAATTTAATTAGAATATAGGTGTTAGGGACAAGAGGACACCAACGTTAGATTAAAATAAATAGGGGTTACTAAGAATCAGAACCCAAATGACCATTTTTGTTTCTTAAAAACCTGCCCATGTACTCAATTAGCATTTAGATAATATTTTCACGTTAGCTTCGATAAGATGTTGTGGGGACTTCAAAGTACTTATATGGCACTGCACCTATCTTTAAGGAGTTTATAACAGAAGAAGTAAAATGAAAACTTTGAAAATAAAGCAAAGGTATTTGCCATCAGATTTTGGCTATCTGCCTGGCAACTCAGAAATATTCCTTGAGAAGAGAAACTTCTAATTTGAACATCTAATTTTGAATTGTGGATATTGTATTTTAAATGGTGCCTTTAGCTGTCTCTTTAGACGTGTCTGTCCATGTACCCACCTGTTACATATGCATATGTATATTCATACACATACACTCAGTGTGTTGTTTATGCTCTAAGCCAGTCATAGTACCTATTCTGAGCTCTTAGACTATAAGATTGTCACCTGCTTAAAGGTAGGAACAGTACCGCTTATTTTAGCTAACTATTTATTCATTTATCTATTTTTGGTATTCTTATAATATGTAGAACAGGCAGCACATGGCTTAGTAGAGAGAACATAGAATTTATGCACAGCTTGCACAAGTTTCTTACTCTTTTTATCCTCCATTTCCTAATCTGTAAAATGGGGATAATAATATAAATCTTTAGGTTTATTGAGAGCATTAAATGGGATAATTTTTATGAAGAGGCTACAGCTGTGTTCCACAGATAGTGTCCAGTAAAGACTGGCATATATGGTTAATATTTTATATAAAAGTGTACATATATATATATATATATATATATATATATCTCGTATATCAATTTATGTTTTCTTGTTTACGTGGATAACTCCCAAACATTCCTCTTCACATTATCCCTGTCACGCAAGCACTGAGTCAGTTTTTTCAGATGAATGAGGCAAAGACATAATAATGATGAAAGAGTTATAATGACATTGTCATTGATGACTTTCCAATGCTGGTCAAGGTGGTACTTGGGGGAAAAGAGTGTGTCCTGTGTTTGAGAGTGGCTAAAGATGTGATAAACCACTTCCCACTTCCAAAATAAAGGGAACTAGAATGGAAAAACCAGGCCTAAATAGCTATTGAATTTCATATGCTTGTGTCAACTTTCTCTTTGTGAATCATCTGAAGCTTTGGAAGGAATTTTTAGATATAAATAACTTTAATTTGTACTCCTCTTATGCTCCATTTTAGCATGGCATCATTTTTGATGAATACCCCATCCAGACTGTTTCATTTATTTCTAGTAAAGAGAAGGGATGGGTGGGGCTCATGCTCAGTCACCCATTCATTAGTTTTTCCCGTACAATACTAAAACAAAATAGTTTCAGAATTAGGAGATTTTAGTGTTGATATTGTCTGATTCAATGTTTCCCCTGTGTGTATTTTCTTAGTTTTTTGAAGTATAATTTATATGTAATAAAATTGCCCCACTTTCAATGTGCAGTTTGATATTGGCACAATCAAGTATCTTCCATGACTTCAAAATGCTTTCTCTTACCTCTTTTGCAGTCAGTTAGCTTCCTCAAACCCTGGCTACAGGCAACAGCTGATCTGCACTATATCACCTTCATTTCTGTCTTCTTTCATTTAGTATAATGCTTCTGTAATTCATTCATATTGGCGCACGTACCTGTAGTTTGTTCCTTTTTATTGCTGAATCTGTTCCATTATAAGGATATGCCATAATTTCTTTATGTACCAGTTGAATGACATTTGTATGGTTTCTAGTCTTTGGTTATTTATAAGGCTGCTATGAACACCCATGTCCATGAATTTTCTTGACATATTTGTTCATTTGTCTTGGATAAATGTCTATGATGGGAGAGGCTGGGACATAAGGTAGGTGTATATTTAATTGTATAAGATACGGCCAAACTGTTTTGCAAGGACCCTCACTCACTGTGCATATGGAACCATCATGCTACAAGAGTCCTAGTTGCTCTGTATCCTTGTCAACACTTGGAATTGTCTTGTCTTCTTAGTTTTTGTATTTCTAGTGAGTGAGTAGTGGTATTTCCTTGTGGTTTGAATTTGTGTTTCTATAATGCTTAATGGTGTTAAGAATCTTTTCATGTATTTAATTGTTATTTGTTTATCTTTTTTTGTAAAAGGTCTGTTCAAATCTTTTGCCCATTAAAAAATTCATAAGTTTCATAGAATTGTCTTATTATTGAGTTGTAAGTTTTCTCTGTATATTCTAGGTACAAACTTCTATCATATATATGTTTTGTAAATATTTTTTCCCAGTATGGGTCATGCTTTTGCTTTCTGAATCTTGTTTTTCAAAGAGCACATGTTTTGAATTTGGGAGGAGTTCATTTAATCATTTTCTTTATTTTATAGTTTGTGCTCTTTGTAACATGTTTAAGAAATATTTATTTCACCTAGTATCACAAAGATTTTCTCCTTTTATTCCCTTTAGAAACTTTGATTTTAGCTCTTGTTATTTGGTCTCTGCTACATTTCAAGTTATTTCTTGTATGTGTTGCGAAAAGAAAAGGGCTTCATTTTCAACTTTTTCCTCATGGGAAAAAAACCTTTTTTTTTCTTTTTTTGGGAAAAGCAACCTTCCCCATTGAATTACCTTAGTAACTTTGTTAAAAAAATCAGTTGATTGTGTAAGTCTGAGTCTACTTCTGAATTCTGTCCTATTGGTCTAAGGATAGATCTATACCATACTGCTTTCATTTAGTGCAGCTTTAAAGTAAGTCCTAAAGTCAGATAGTGTCAGGATTCCAATTTTGTTTTTCTTTTAAAGATTTGCCCATTCTAGGTCTTTTAAATATATACATACATATATATATACCATGTAAACTGTATTAATGAGATAAAATAGATTTCAGAACAAGTAATACTACTATATGGTTTAGAACCAGCTTCTCAATTCCTTCAGGAAACTTGCTAGGATAATTAACATGTGTAGTCAATTAAATGTAATGTAATTATTGATGTGATTGGCTTCAGGTCTACCTTTTTCATGTTAATTTTCTATTCCATTTTTTCCTCTATTCCTTCTTTCCAGCTTTTGGAGGAGTATTTGAATATTTTTTTTAGAATTTCTTTTTACTTTTTTCATTAGCTTTTTTTGACTGTATGGGCCTCAGTATTCTGGTTGTGATTTTGTGCCATAGATTTCAAAAGGTTACCATTTGGGAAGAAAATTAACTCAAAATAAATATTTTAATTTTAAAATTAAACTATTAATATCTGAATATAGCTCAGAATTAAATACTGGATTTATATACAAGGATTTGTATACAAGATATATACAAGGATTTGTATACAAGATTTATAAAGAACTACAACTCTATAATAAAAGACAATCACCCTGATAATAAATTAGCAAACAATTTTTCTTTGTTTATAGAAATACAATGGACTTACAATATTATGCTAGTTTCAAGTGCACAACACAGCAGTTTGCTATTTTTATACATTACAAAATGACCACCTCAATAAGGCTAGTTACCATCTGTCACCATACAAAGTTGTTATAATGCAGTGACTTATAACTGGAAGTTTGTGCCTCTTGATCTTACTCATCTATTTCACTCATCCCCCCAACCCCTGCCTCTGGAAACCACCAATTTGTTCTCTGTGTGTATGAGTCTGTTTCTGTTTTGTTGTTTGTCCATTTGTTTTGTTTTTTAGATTCCACGTGTAAGTACAATCATAGAGTATTTGCCTTTCACTGTCTGATTTATTTCACTTAGAAAAAACCCTCTAGGTCCATCCAGGTTTTCCACAAATGGCAAGATTTCATTCTTTTTATGGCTGAATAGTACTCCATTCTAGATAGATAGATAGGTAGGTAGGTAGGTAGGTAGATAAACAGATAGTTAGATAGATACCACATCTTGTTTATCCATTCATCTTTTGGTGGACCCTTAGTTTGCTTCCATATCTTATATATGGCATCTGAAAATAGTCCAGTCTGATTCTTTTGCACATAGCTGTCCAGTTTTCCCTAAACCATTTATTGAAGAGACTGTCTTCTCCCTGTCATATATTCTTGTCTCCTTTGTCAAAGATGAATTGACCATGTAAGTGTGGGTTCATTTTTGGGTTCTCTATTCTGCTTCATTGATCTATGTGTCTGTTTTTAGGCTAGTACTATACTGTTTTGTTGACTATAGCTTTGTAGTATAGCTTGAAATTGGGAAGAGTGATACCTCTAGCTTTGTTCTTCTTTTTAAAGATTGTTTTGGCTATTCTGGGTCTCTTGTGTTTCCATATGACTTTTGGAATTATTTGTTGCATTTTTGTGAAAAATACTACTGCTATTTTGATAGGGTTATACCTCCTTGGTTAGATTTATTCCCAGGTATTTTATTATATTATTTATTGTTTTGTATTATTTATTTTATTTATTATTTACTATTTTGATGCAATTATAAATGAAATTAACTTAATTTCTCTGACAGTGCACTGTTAATGTATAGCAACACAGTAGACTTTTATATATTAACTTTGTGTCCTGCAACTTTACTAAATTCTTTTTTCCTAATAGTTTTTTGGTGGGATCTTTAGGATTTTCTATATATAGTATCATATCATTTGCATACGGTGAGAGTTTTACTTGTTCTTTTCCAATTTGGATTCCTTTTACTTTTTTTTTCTCCTTGCCTAATTGCTGTGGCTAGGACTTCCAATATGATGTTGAATAAAAGTAGTGAGAGTGGGCATCCTTGTCTTACTCCTGATATTAGAGGAAAAGCTTGCAGCTTCTCACTGTTGAGTATGATGTTAGCTGTGGGTTTGTCATATATGGCCTTTATTATGTCAAGGTATGTTCCCTCTATACGCACTTTGTGAAGAGCTATCATAAATGGATGTTGAATTTTGTCAAAAGTTTTTTCTGCATCTATTGAGATGATCATATGGTTTTTATTCTTCAATTTGTTAATGTGATGGGTCACATTGATTTTGCAAATATTGAAACATCCTTGCATTCCTGCAGTAAGTCCCACTTGCTCATGGTGTATGATCTTTTAAATATAGTGTTGAATTCAGTTTGCTAATACTTTTTTGACGATTTTTGCATCTGTGTTCCTCAGTGATATTGCCTTGTAATTTTCTTTTTTTGTGGTGTCTTTGTCTGGTTTTGGTATCAGGGTGGTGCTGTCCTCCTAGAATGAGTTCAGAAGCATTCCTTTCTCTTCAATTTTTGGGGAATAGTTTGAGGAGAATCAGTATTATCTCTTCTTTAAATGTTTGGTAGATTTTATCTATGAAACCATCTGTTCATGAACTTTTGTTTGTTGGGAGTTTTAAAATCTGATTCAATTTCCTAACTGGTAATTTGTCCATTCATATTTTCTATTTCTTCCTGATTCAGTCTTGGAAGATTTTACCTTTCTAGGAATTTATTCCTTTTTTCCTAGGGTGTACATTTTATTACTATGTAATTGTTCATGGTAATTTTTAATGATCCTTTGCATTTCTGTGGTGTTGGTTTAATTTCTCTTTGATTTCTGATTTGTTTGGGCCCTCTCTTTCTTTCCTGATGAATCTGCCTATCAGTTTATCAATTTTGCCTCTTTTTAAAGACCAGCTCTTCATTTCATTGATCTCTATTTTTGTGTGTGTCTATTTCATTTATTTCTGCTCTGATATTTATGATTTCTTTCCTTCTATTAATTTTGGGCTTTGTTCTTCTTTTTTTAATTCCTTTGGGTTGGAAGTTTGATTGTTTATTTTAGATTTTTCTTATTTCTTGAGGTAGGCTTATATGGCTATAAACTTCCCTCTTAGGACTGCTTTTGCTTCAGCCCATATAGTTTTGGATCATTATGCTTCCATTTTCATTTGTCTCCAGGTATTCAAATTATTTATTTATTTATTTATTTATTTATTTATTTATTTATGGCTGCGTTGGGTCTTTGTTGCTGTGCGCAGGCTTTCTCTTGTTGTGGCAAGTGGTGGTTTCTCTTGTGGCGGAGCAGGGGCTGTAGATGCACAGGCTTCAGTAGTTGTGGCTCTTGGGCTTTAGAGCGCAGGCTCAGTAGCTGTGGTGCACAGGCTTAGTTGCTCTGTGGCATGTGGGATCTTCCCGGACCAGGGCTCGAACCCATGTCCCCTGCATTGGCAGGTGGATTCTTAATGACTGCACCATCAGGGATGTTGCTCCAGGTATTTTTAAAATTTTCTTTGATTTCTTTAGTGAGCCATTGATTGTTTAGTACCATATCGTTTAACCTCCAAATGTTTGTGTTTTTTGCAGTCTTTTTTTTATAGGTGATTTCTAGTCTCATAATGTGGTTGGAGAAGGTGCTTGATATGTTTTCAATCTTCTTAAACTTATTGAGACTTGTTTTGTAGCCTAGTGTGTGATCTGTTCTGGAGAATGTTCCATGTGCACTTGAAAAGAATGTGTATTCTGCTGCTTTTGAAAGAAGTTTTCTATATTTATTAAGTCTTTCTGGTCTAATGTGTTGTTTAAGGCCATTGTTTCCTTATTGATTTTCTGTCTTGTTGATCTCTCCACTGATGTAAATCGAGTGTTAAAGTATGCTACTATTATTGTGTTACTGTCGATTTCTCCCTTAATGTCTGTTAATATTTGCATTATATATTTAGATGATCCCATATTGGGTACATGTGTATTTATAATTTTTATATCTTCTTGTTGAATTGATCACTTTATCATTATGTTATGTTCTTCTTTGTCTCTTGTTAGTCTTTGTTTTAAAGTCTATTTTGTCTGATATAAATATTGCTACCCCAGCCTGCTTTTCATTTCCATTTGGATGAAATAATTGTTTCCATCCTGTCACTTTCAGTCTGTGTGTGCCTTAAGATCTGAAGTGAGTCTCTTAAAGGCAGCATATAGATGTGTCTTGTTTTTTAACTCTTTCAGTCACTCTTTTTTTTTTTTTTGCAGTACATGGGCCTCTCACTGTTGTGACCTCCCCGTTGCGGAGCACAGGCTCCAGACGCGCAGGCTCAGCGGCCATGGCTCATGGGTCCAGCTGTTCCGCAGCATGTGGGATCTTCCCGGATCGGGGCACGAACCCGTGTCCCCTGCATCGGCAGGCGGACTCGCAACCGCTGTGCCACCAGGGAAGCCCCACTCTGTCTTTTGATTGAAGAATTTGGTCCATTTACAATTAATTATTGACAGGTATGTACTTACTGCCATTTTGTTAATTGTTTTCTGGTTGTGTTTATAGTTCTTTTATGTTTCTTCTTTTTACTCTCTTCCCTTGTGATTGGATGACTATCTTTAGCATTATGTTTGGATTCCTTTCTTTTGTGTGTGTGTATCTATTAAAGGTTTTTGGTTTGTGGTTACCATGAAGTTCATATATAACAACCTATATATACATATACACATTATTATTATAAGTTGATGATCTTTAAATTTGAGTGCATTCTAAGAGTCCTTAAATGGGCAATTTGAGCAGACACTTCACAAAAGAAGATATATGAATGACCAAAAAAACATTCAAAAAGCATTCAGTATCATCAGGGGAATGAGAGGAGCAAATGAATACTACAATAAAATACCACTACAAATCTATCAGAAAGGTCAAAATTAAAAGACTGGCAATATCAGATGTTGTCAAGGATACGCAGAAACCAAAACTATAAACTGTTAGTGGGAGTGTCAAATGATATAACCACTTTGGAAAGAGGAATTGCAGTTTCTTATAAAAATAAAGATATACTTAACCTATGATTCAATTATTCCACAACTAAGTCTTTTCCCAAGATAAATGAAAAACAACAAGACTTGGTCATAGAAGCTTTATTCATCAGAGCCCAAAATGGATACAGGCCAGGTGTACATCAAGAGTGGATAAGCAAACTGTGGTATATAAATAACTTGGAATAGTACTTATCAATAAAAAGGAACAAATTACTGATACACACAACATGGGTGAATCTCAAAGACATTATGGTGAGTTAAATAAGCCTTAAAAAAAAGTGTACATACTGTAAGATTCTGTTTCAATGAATTTCTAGAAGAGGCAAAAAGAAAATTAGAACAGTGGTTATCTGAAGGGGTAGATGATGGGTGGGAGTAGATTGGGATGGGGCATGAGGGAACTTTCTTCAGAGATCATAATGTTTCTACCTTGACAGAGTTTTGAATTGCAGAGTTATATTCTATTTGTCAAAGCTCATTTAATAATATACTTAAGATTTATGCATTTTGTTGTATGTCAATTCTACCTCTAAAGATATAAAGAATTCTACACCAACAAATAATTGGGTTAACATACTGTATATTTGATATTAAGGAAATACTGTTAATCTTAACTTGTTTCAGGTTTTTCTGAATAACAACCACAGAATATCAGTGTCACACAGCAATAGGCATTTATTTCTTGCTCACATGTCTGCGAATTGTCTGGGATAGCTTTGCTGTAGGCTGTAAATTTAGGAGTTTGTTGGGGTGGATCCAAGCTTCAGGCTGGGTTCAAAATTTCTCCACATGTTTCTTATCCTCCTTGAACCAGTAGTTATCAGAGGCATGTTCTTGTCCAAAAAACAAGAACATGTAAGGATGAGCCCAAATGTGCAAGAACACTTCAAGATTGGCTTGAGTCATGTCCGCTAACATCTCTTTGATGAAAGCAATTCATATAGCCAAACCCAAATTCAAGGAGTGGGGATATACATGAGGCCAAGGCAAGGGTATGGATGAATAATTCTAATAAGGAGATGTATGTGAAGAATTATGACCATAAATTTGATCTACCAAGATGAATCATAAGATTATGGCATGGTGTTAAAGATATTCAAAGTTTAGTTTTTATTGTTGGAGATACATACTGAAATATTTATGGCTTTAATGATGTGATATCTGGAATTTGTCTATAATCTGAAGAGGGAGAAGTAGCTGGAGGTATAAAGAAAAAATGTTGGCTATGTGTCAGTGATTGAAGCTAGGTGTGAGTACAAGGGGATTCATTATACCATTCTTTCTACTTTTGTATATGTTTGAACTTTTCCATAAAAAATGTTAAACAAATAGGCCAAGAGAAATCATGTGTTAACTTGTCCTTTTTATATATGAGGAAGCTGAGATTCTGAGAGGGTGTGTTACTTGTTCTGTGATGAGACAATTAGTGATTGACAGAATGGAGCTAGGGCCCAAGCCAGTCCTTTCTACTTAACATGGCTTTCAGTCATTTATTTGGTAATTCCCTAAATATTCATTTAATACTAGGCTCTGTGTAAAGTGTTATGGATAAAAGGTAAAAGTTTCTTTTCTCTCAAATCCCCCAGTCTAGTGAGTCAATACACATTTAAACAGAATGCAATGATGGGGGTGCTAAAATGTTATAATGGGGGTATACACAAAACTCATGGGACTATAATAGAAGGTATCCTTAAATCTGATTGAGGAAATCAGAAAAGTCCTCATAGATGAGGTAAGAGCTAGTCCTGAGACTTGCGGGACTAGTTTCATAACCTAGAGACTGCACGATAGGCAGTGGTAGCAACATGTGCAAAGGTGTTGAGGTGTAAGAGAACGCAGCATTTATGGCACTTTGGGGGCATTCTGTGTGACTCAGTGTAATTAAAAGTTGATTGCAGTGTGTGTGTGTGTGTGTGTGTGTGTACTGAAGTGTTCTGGGGATAGAAGGCAGGAGAGATGAGGTAGACTTACATGCTATGCAAAAAGTTGAGATTTAATTCTGTGGATTAATGTTACCTTGCTTAATTATAAGACTCACCTATGGCTCTCATTAAAATACAGGACCATAAGCCCTGGCTCTGATCTAATGACTCAGAATCTCTAAGGGAGAGGCTAGTTTGGGAAACATGGTTATGGGAGCTACTGAAGAATTTTAAGCCAAGGAATGATGTGATCAGATTTGCATGTTAGAAAGACCACCCTGGCAGCAGCATAGAGGTTAGACTGGTGGAAAGTAGATATATAAAGCTAGAGTCAGAGAGATGAGTCAGATGGCTGCTGCAAGAGCCCATAGAAGGTTTGTTGACTTCCTTAAACCATGACAGCAGCAACAGTGAGCAGAAAGAATGTTAAGGAGTTGGAAGTGGTAGGTGGTTACAATAAGTAACTGCCTCTAGAGAGTAAGAGAGGCTTCTCCTTTCAATGTCTGCCTGGGTTGGTAGTATGATAATGTTACTGTTCACTAGCAGACAGAGAGTTCAGGATAAATAATGAGTCCACTTTGTGTCTTGGGTAGTCTGAGGTACTTATGCGACATACATAGAAAGTGCCCAGAATGCAGCTGTTGAGCCCAAGAGAAAAATATTAGCTGGTGACAGAGATTTAAAAAGTGTCAACATGGAAGTTTAGTCAAAAGTATAGATATGTATTCGATAGATCATGCAGTTTGAGAATAAAAGAAGTCAGAGCCCAGGAAAGCAGCAGCATTTCAGGGAGACAGAAAGGGGACGTAGATGAAAGTTTAGGTGAAGAGAATGAGCGTTAAGGAAATCAGGCAGAAGAAGTTGGGCAAACAGTCAGAAACAGGGATGGAAATAGGCTCACTGGGTTTGGAAAAACAGCGGTGTTTGTTGGCCTTTGCCAGGGCAGTGCCTGTGGAATATTGAAAGCAGAGACTGTAGATTTGGGTTGAGTACTTAGTGGAAAGTAACAGAGCAGAGAACAAATGTAGGTAACATTTTCTGGAAGCTTTGACAGTAATACTCCTTTACTCTAATTTGAGTAGAAAGCAGGCATTTTGGGGCAAGAGAGGTGCAGAATTAAGTATTTTGCTATTTGTCCTCTAGCAAAACATGTGCTTCTTGACAGGTGTGAAATATTGGAAATGACTGATGTGAATACTTTGTAGTCCTTTTGTTGAAAGTTCATTAGCTAGTCATTCATTGTTAATTTATGGCATAGATTTAATAATTTGGAGTAAATTTGTATGAAAGTTGTCCAGATGTGACTACAGTATATATGAAAGAATTCATATTACTTTGATTCATTGAGCAATTAGGTACTTCTGGTGAGCACCTCTTCTTATGTTGGTGACATTTATATATGTTTGTGTGCATCAAGAGGGCTGCTTTCAGGTATGGCTGTGTCAACTGTAAAACTAATGATATACTGGAAATTCATCAGATCTTTCCTAACTTTTCAAAATAAAAAGTTTGAGAGGATATTTGCTTGACTGCTAGATGTGAATTTTGAGACAAGTTGTCAGGAAAACCATATGTTAATTTTTTTCCTCCATGATTTGATTTTTTTTTTTCTCTTGAAGAGCTCTTAGGGGTCTGAGATAAGGTTTTAGAATACATATCTGTTTACCTATAAATCCTGTTTTATGTGTTATCTGTTTATATCATAACTCAAGCACTCTTTTTTTAACTGCATGTTTGATTACATACTGCATTCTATTTCAGCCAAATTTAGGGTGTATTTCTTCAACCTCATGTAGTTTAGCTGGCTTTGGGCAGGATTGAAAAAGGCAAACTTGTTATTAAGTTCTGTTCTAAAACTTGTTGACACCACCACCTCCCGCTTTCTCTCCCATATTCATCTGTGAATTTGAGAGCATACTTAGGCTGACAAGAATCAGAGTCAGTAAACGAAATGCAGATGAGTTTTAGCTGTGCTATTGTCAAGACTTTAGTCTGAGTAAAGGAAGACTTTTAGGTAAGGGCCTGGAAAACTTGACCCTAAAAGGAATTTGATGATCTTTGTTGAGAAATAAGAGATTGTTACTGCTCTGGTAGCTACTGCCGTAGCTGAGATGGGTTGATAAGGCAAGAAAGGGAAAAAAAAAAACCCAAAAAACAAATAATGGGTCTAGAATGGAGAGTTAATAAAATTAGTAAAAGTTTCTATTTTCTGCAGTATGGCAAATGAGGTCATCTGAACATATCTATAAATAAATGACAAAAGAGGAGAAGCATTTTCTCAAATGCATAGCTAAGCTATAAGAAAGTAAAAAAATGTTTGAGGGCCCCAAATCACAAAAAAATATGAAACTAGATTAGTAAGTAGGCACTAAATCTATGTGCCCAAAGGGCATTGGCAGATCTTGGTAACCAAGAGTTTTGTCTTTTAAGAGGCTTTCAGGGATAGACAGTAGGCCTTAGGCTGAGCAATGAAGAGTTGAAATCAAGACCCTCTGGTATAGTGTGGGGATCTTAAAGAGCTCACTCAGTGTAGCAGTTGGCTTAAAAATCCCTGACAAAGACAGGTGACAATTAGTCTGTCTTGGTCAGGGATCTGGATGGTAGGAAAACAGCTCCCGACTCCACTGGTACAGTCTGGGGAAAGTCAAGCCATGACATTGACATAAAGAGGTCCTCAGTTTCAGTGCCCCTTAGGCATCTGGGGAAAACAAACAGAAATCTTTTCTGAAGATATGAACCTTTAACTGAGAATGGCAAATACTACTCCAGATAAAGCCCTATCAACAAAATTGACAAACAAAAATTATAAAACACAAATGGAAACAAACCATGATGAACAAAGTCAGCAGAAACAATAACTATCAGTAAAGACACTCAAGATTTCAGATACTAGAATTATTAAAGAATATTATGTATATGTATGCAGAAAATGTTGACAGAAATAGAAACTAGAGTTAAAAACATAGAAAAAAATCAAGATATTATAAAAACTAAATGTCATCAAATAATAATAGGCATATTTGGAAGAAAAATATATAGACGTAAAGAAAAACTTAAACACCAAAATGAAAACTTCAATAAAGAATGTAAATAGTAAATTAGTAAAAGGTAAAGAGAAAATTGGTGAACTGGAAATTAGTTCTGAATAAATTACCCGTAATATACAGAGAGAGACAAAAGGGTAGAAAAATGACAAAGGATTAGAGACAAAGAAAAGAATGAGGAGGCCTAATATATATTCAAACAAAATTTAGAATGGAAGAGCAGAGAGAATGGAAGAGGGGTAATATTCAAAGGGATAGTTGAAAGTCTTTTAGAATTAATGAAAGATACAAATCCTCAAATTCAGGAAGGTGAATGAACTTAAATAGGGTAAATACAACTGTAGATGGCCAGAGACAAAGAACTACTTGAAATAATTTAGAGAGAAAAAAATTACCTATGAAGACATAATGATTAGACTGAAACCAGACGTTTGAGTTGCAAAACTAGACACTAGAAAACAGTATAATTAGATCTTAAAAGCTCTGACAAGCTTAATTATCATTCATAGTTTGAGTATATATATTTGGGGCAAAGAAAAACTGAGCATTTACTACCGAAGTACATTCACCAAGGGAATATTTGTAGGATACATGGCAAACTACAGGAAGAAATAAACTGAATCCACCAGAAAGGACAGAAATGCAAAATGGAATAATGAACAAGTAGGTAAATCATAGGAATAAACATAATAAAATATTGACTGGAAAAAAACCCAACTACCTCTGTATTTGTGACCAGCTGTAAAATTAAAAAACAAGTTAGCGTTAAAATCTGGATTAAAATGCAAGATAAAAAGGAATGATCAGGGCTCCCCTGGTGGCACAGTGGTTGAGAGTCTGCCTGCCAATGCAGGGGACACGAGTTCGTGCCCTGGTCCGGGAAGATCCCACATGCCGCGGGGCGGCTGGGCCCGTGAGCCACGGCCACGGGGCCTGCGTGTCCGGAGCCTGTGCTCCTCAACGGGAGAAGCCACAACAGTGACAGGCCCGCGTACAGCAAAAAAAAAAAAAAAAAGGAATGATCAGAGTGAAAGTATTCTGACAGATATTGTTTGGGAAGAGGAAGATATGATTAACTTAAGATTCTGTTATATAAGGTACACATTAAGATTTTAAGTTAATGCCTAACATAATCGAAATATGTAGTAAAATGTCAGTCATTTAAAAATCAGGCACAAGATGAGGGGAAAACCCAGCATATACAGACAGGTCATATAGAAACTGCAAGATAAGATGAGAAAATTAAATCAAAGTTCTTAAACATAATAAATGTAATGAGACAGATTTTTATACTGCATAAAAACTGCATGAATAAGGTATTCTCAAAATCTAAAAAAAAAAAAAATTGGAGAATTACAAAGAGGTAATTCAGCAATCAAAAGAATTTGAGACGTGTTATAACTGTTGGTAGGTAACACAGAAAAAAAAATTGATAAGCGTATAGAAAATATGAAAGCATATAAATAAGGAACTTATGGAATAAACACATAAAACAATTGAGGAATAAATACTTTTCTCAATCACATAGAAAATACTTGTGAAAATTGATCCTGCACTGGGCCACAAGGCAAGTTTCAACAAATGTCAGAAAACTTTTGGGAGAAAAGACCAGATGAAAATGAGAATTAGAATATTCTTAGAACTGAATGACAATGAGAAAAAAATGCATATCCAACTTGTGGGATACATCAAATTACTGAAGGAAACAAATCCACTTAGGAAAAAAGAAATGTTGAAAATTAGTGATTCATGGACGCAACCTAATAAACTGGATAAATAATAACAAAATTTTCACAAAGAAGGATGAAGGAAATAGTAAAAGCAGAAATTAATTTTAAAAGGTGCAATAGCTAAAATCAATAAATCAACAGAGAGTCACTTCTTTGAAAAATCTAGAAGGTAACTGGCAAGATTGATTGAAATGAGAGAGATTAACAAATGGTAGGAACAAAGAAGAAAATTACCACAAAAAAGAAACTTCAAGTAAATACTAATATGCTTAAATATTTTATGCTAATATTCTGAAAATTTCGATGAAATGGCCTCATAGAAAACAGAATAATGAAGAAGAAATACCTGAACAAATGCATAATCATTAAAGTAATTGAATCAGTTAATATACACAATGACGCATACAAAAACATATACAAACTGTGACCAGTTTTAGGAGTGAGTTCTACAGGATATTCATGAAACAGATAATTACAATACTTTACAAATACTTCAAAAAATAGAAAATTTGGGAAACTTTCCCAACTCGCTTTATATTTAAGCCTAATATGATCTTGAAAATCTAGAAGGTGGCTCTGGAACCAATATTAAAATCAAATCTCTACAGCATAAATACCAATCATTCATCTGATCAGGGTTTGGATGGAAACAAAAATCCCATCCTTTGAATGTGGATACAGTATAAAATGCAGCAAAAGCTAAGGGTAATTAGGATTTGATCTCAGTATAAAGAGGTTTTATGTCCTAAGCGACCAAAAGGGCAAAAAAGTCATTTTTTGACTTGAGAAATAAGGGACAACTAGCAATAAAAACTAGTCAGTTTATTATGTGTTAAACTAGTTTATCAATGGATGGAGACAGGACAGCCAATGGGAAGAGGAAATTTATCTTTTTGGGTAATATACTATGAATCAGCACTCTATGTGTTTATCTTTTAAAATCTTTAATAAAGCTTTGAATCTGGTATTGTCATAATTTTTCAGATGAAGGAAAGGAGGCTCAGAGTTGCAAACTAGTAACTAGTTGGGCCAGTTATCTTAGCCATAGGGTATTTCACAGAAAGGTCATGCTTGTTTCCTGACACCAAGTTGACTCTTAAGATAGGAATATTTTCTAAGACACCTCAGGCTGAGTAGTATGAGCTGATTTAACTAAGAGTAGCTTAGCTATTCTGTCCCTAAAGCAGACTCTCAGATTATCTTCTTAAAAATATACTGTACTATTCATTCAAAAAGTGTATAAAATGTATATGTATTATCTAAAGAAGAGTAAAAGTGAACATTTGTGAAACCACCACCAAGATTACGAAATAAATTATTCTTGGTTTCATGGAAGGTATCTGACTGTCCCTCCCTTCCGACTCCCCCAGCACTAAGCAAGAGTAATCACTAGGTAGACTTTTGTGCTAAATAGTCTCTTTAATTTGTTAATAGCTTTACCAACTGTGGAGATATTCTAAAGAAGACAATATTTATTTTTAGAATTATATGTAATGGCCAATCTTGGATTCGATCCTTATCTAGAGAAAAAGAAACTTGTAAAAAGAAAACGTTTTTGTGACAACAAGGAAATTTTGAATGTGGAATAGGTATTGAGATAATAGTATTGTATCAACAATAAGTTTTCTGAGTTTGTTAAATGCACTGTGATTAAGTTATAGAAAGTCCTTGATATTTGGAAATATTCACTCAAGTGTTCATAGATAGCAAAATTAAATAAATGAAGTATGAAACCTAATTGCCTCCATAAGATGAAGGCTCCCAAGAAAAGATGAATTGAGTAGAGTTATTCACTGGTATCTCCCCTCCTGAGAGTGGACAAGGCCCCACTCTGGGGAAATTGATGAAGCACCAAATATGTCCCTGCAAGGATGGAGGAGGGGCAGTTGCCTGGGGGTAGGTTGCGGAGAGTTTGCAGGGGTTCCAAGTTCTTGCATAAGCCTGTGCCTTTTCTGTACGGCACAAACCTGCCTGGTAAGATGGCAGCAGGATCGAGGTTGACTGGTGGTACTAAAATTCAGCACATGCGTTTTTCCCCTAAGAAATGGCCCCTGGAAGGGGCGCTTCTTTGTTATTCTTTCACTTGGTGGATGTGTTTGCTTTCCAAATTCCCCTACCTAGAAGGGACTCATCTTTTCAGGCAGTTCGTCTGCCTGAAGAAGGTGCCTTTTAAAGAATTTCCATGAAAGCTAACTTCTTACTGATCCAGTGCTGCTAGCATCTTATTCATTCCCAATTTCCAGCAAGTTTCTCCTTATTTCACGCCCTCCACTGTTCATTTCTGGATTCAGTGACCCCTAGGGCTACTAATCCCTCTGCCTTTTGAAGATGGTTTGTCACAAATCACGCTGGTTCTCAGCTTTTTCCAATGTCAGCTCAGGGATAGGCTCATTTGTATTGGCTAAGTCAGGGGTCAGTGGACCACCTGATTTCCAGATCCAAAACTTGGTTGCTATGTCTGCTTTCTCATTCTCTCTGTCCTTGAGGGTTTGTCTTTTAAAGAATTCCTTTAATTTTTCTTTTTTTCTTCAGTGAAGTTTTAGTGTGGTTTCAGATGAAGCAAATTGAGATGCATGTTTCAGCCTTCCATCTTAATATGGAAGCCCCTGAGAGCTTTACTAAAATATATAGTCATTGGTTTTTATTATTTCTTTAAAAACATATTTGTCCTATAGGGAAAATTGGGAGAAGGTAACCACTAGATTAGTAATGCTCCAGGGATGAAGTGCTGGGTGAGAAGAAACACCCTCCTTGTCTGTCCCCACCTTCCCACATTATACTCAGTTGTAGATTCTGCGGCTGGTGAGTTCCTGGTCCAGACCTAGGTGGGCCTGGAAGTGCCCAGTGGGCTCCATTGCCTTCAGGTAGGAGGGTCTAGAATGAGTTGAATTATTCCAAACCTGATATATGTGGGCAGTGCCAACTTTAGACTCTAGCAAGAGAGCGCCTGGCCGTGGGTCCATACTTCAGATTCTACTGTGGTCCTCCTGTCCATATCTGTGGGATCGACATGGCCAGCAGTAGCCGGTGTCACCTACACCTCAGGCCGTACCCCAAAATTTCTAGCCTGGATGGCTCCAAAACTACATCCTGGGGCGTGTGGTTCTCTTCCCTGGATGTCCCCTCCTGAGGTGTTCCCCACTACTGGGTATGGATGGAGAAGTGGCCAAGGGAGGGGTGTTGTAGGGGTATGACTAACACTTGGAAATATGAGCTAGGTTAGCATGTGATCACATGAGGCCCACTGCAATGCCAGACAGAGCTGGACTGAGAAGACAAGGGGAGGTGGGCCAGGAACCAGAGGCCAAGGGTCAGTGTGGAATTCTAAGGAGTCTGAGAACTCTTCATTCAAGCCTGAACTTCTAGGTCCTTCTTTTGTTTTTTTTTTTAATTTTTAAAAAATTTCAATTTTTTTTGTTTTTTAAATTTTTATTTTATACTGGAATATAGTTGATTAAAAATGTTGTGTTTGAGGTATACAGCAAAGTGATTCAGTTATACATATGCATGTATCTATCTCAAATTCTTTTCCTTTTAGTTTATTACAGAATATTGAGCAGAGTTCCCTGTGCTATACAGTAGGTCCTTGTTAGTTATCCATTTTAAATATAGCCGTGTGTACATGTCAGTCCCAAACTCCTAATCTATCCCTACTGATTGTATATTTTCAAGGCAGAAGGAGAGAATATATTGTTTTAAATGCTTAGCTCTCAGCTGAATTTTAAGTTTTATTTCTATTGTATGTGGACCTCAGTTTGTACTTTCACCCTGGGCCCTAGCCATATTGGTCGTTTCTGTAGTACTGAAGATGCATCCTTCCTCCCACAATTAACTCCAAGAGACCCAAGTCTTTGTAACTGCCCTTGCGTGACTTGGTTTGAGCTCCATTCCTCTTCTGAGAAGGAGCCTGCCTCGAACACTGGGTTGTGAGTCTTGGCAACCTGACTCTGATAGACCCCTCTCCTAGCAGCCTGGCTCCCATCTCCTCACCCCCAAGCTCTGGCTGGCTTTCATTTACAGCCTGCCCTGGAACTAAGGTGCTGGGACTTTCCTAATTCTAATGACAGCAGCACAGCCATATTGGTCGTTTCTGTAGTACTGATTATGGGCCAGGTCCTGCCCCAGGTCCTTTATGCACATGATTTCTACTCCTTCACACCAATGCTGGAAGATAGATATTATTTATAGGTGGGGAAATTGAGGCCCAGAGAGGTGAGGTAATGTGTTCAAGGCCACACAGGAGGCGGGGAACTAGGATTTTGAAGCCAGATATCTGACTCCAAAGTCTTTACAGCATTGCTTCGAGACTTCCACTCTACGTGACATCCACCACCTTGGACTCCCCCAAATAGTAATAACAGCTTAGACGGATGCCTGAATCTGCTGCTGGGTCAGTGTACTTTTAGCCTCTGGCGCTTGTTCTTGGGAAACAATCCTATCCCTGAGTTACACCACCTACTGTCAGTCTTGCCTTCTTGGTCGGTCTTTCTTTCCCTCCGGCCCAAGGCTGAGCTTCTGTGCTGTCTTGTAGCATCTACACGTGATTCATTCGTTGGCACAACTGAGAGTTACCTTCTGTTTGGGCCTGAATTTTGCCAAAGAAATGCAGCGATTTCCCAGTGAGAGCTTTGTTATTGCCAGCCCAAGAGGGGCATCAGATGCACTTCATGCACTAGAACACAACATCCAAAAAGACCCCTAAAAATTAGTTAAAGTAAACCTATTCCGAAAACCTATAAAACTTTGTATTGGTTTCTTTAAAGAAACACCTTATTAGTATTTCATAAACTTTTTACAGCCCGTCTGCAGTTGTGAAACTCAATGTGAGCCTGAAAGCAAATGAGTTCAACAGAAATGGATGATGTCAGTTTACCACTGAGCATTATTTATACTTCAATAAAAAGTTTCACAGTCAAGATTAACCTAGCTGATTAGAAAATTATGTTAATGAAGGAAAAGTCAAGGGTTTGATAACTGTGTGGGTCAATTAATTTTTCTTGCATCCAAGATCTTAGATAGAACTTCTGTAAGTAGCCAGCCTGGCCGTGTTTTGTTTTGTTTTTTATACCAGCTGTGGCAGGGGAAAAGTGGAGAATGGGTCAGGGTCAGTGCAAGAAATTCATTCATGCCTTGCTGATTGTAAATCATAGCTCGTATTCATTCCTTTCTTTCTTTCTTCACTGATTTATTCCATAAACATATATTGATCTGTTTTTTGTTTGTTCAGTAGCGTTTCATATCATGATATAGAATTCTTACAACGTCCTTACTCAACCTCAGTCCCTAATTTCATGTATGTGATAAAAGGTCAAATCGGAATTCAAACCTAGATCATCTGACTCTAACTTCAGAGTTCTTTCCAGTATAATTTAGCAATCAGCTGGAGGTCACCACTAAAAAGGCTTAATTAATTTATAGGCAATTTTAATTCAGAAAACATTCACAAGTTAGTCACTGGTTATTGAATTAATAGATTTTTATTATATTTACCCAAATTAAGATTTTTAGAAATGTTTGCTACATCAACAAGGGAAACCTACACTCCCTAAATAATTGTTAACAGGATACTACTCTAGGTTAGTCTCTAAACTTCCATCAAAATATATTCCTCAACTTAGTAGGAGAGATATAATTATATCATTTTGAAATGGTAAAAAATTATTTTTTCATACCTTTTAACTCCAAGGAGAGTTTTACTCTTTATTTTAATGATAATTACACATATAATGATCAACTTTTATAAATAAAGAACCCCCGTTCATCTAATCAAATATCTTGATCAATTTCTCTTAGAGCCATTAAACAACTTCCAAATTTTATGTCTATTTTAATAAAATTACTTTTACTGAGATAATGTTCCAGTATATTTTACAAGGATGAGGCCAATGTTAAATTTTATCAGGTAGCCTCTGTCATTGTTTTGTTTTTGTTTTTTACAGCTATCATCTTTACCTAATTTAATATTACAGGTCTAAATTTATCAGGAAAATTTGACCCCCTAGAAATAGAAATAAGATTTTTTTCTTGAATCAAACAACTTGATTCTAAAGTTCCTAGAAGAAAAAAACAACAATAATAGCCAGGAAAATGCTGAATAAGACATGTAATGAAAAGGTTTTAGCCTTATCAGATATTAAAACCTATTATAATTTGTAATAATTACAGTAGCATAGTCCTGGACTATGAATATAGATCAATCAATAAGGAAACACAAAATCCATAAAATCAAACTCATAAAATAGTATATAATAAAGGTAGCATTTAAAGTTGTGGGATAAATGATAAATGGTGCTGAGGTAGTCAATTCATAAAAAATGAAATTCATATGGCCCTTAAACATAAGAAAAAAATGACCAACTTCATTTATAATAGAATTACATATTAAAACTATAACAACAACAAATATATATATATATATATTTTTGCCTATGAACCACTAAAGATGAAAACATCTGCAATAGTGTCAGGAATCAACACTCTCATGCAGTGGTGGAAATGTAATTTGGGGTAACTTCCAGGGGCAATTTATCCAAATTGATCAAAATTTGAGATGAACATACCCTTTGACATAGCAATTCTATTTCTTGATTTATATTAGAATTGTATCTCTGGAACTTATACAAGAACTTACTTTAATTGCTATTTCCAGTAAGGAAGTATAAACCGCTGGAGTCAATGAATAAGTAACATAAATTTTTTTCTTTTTTATACTTGTTGTTTTCTGAGTTTTATACACGTGCATATTCATATATTACCAATTCAAAAATAACATTTGAACCAAAAAAACTGATTCTTCTATTTATTTTTTTTTAGTCAAATATAGATTTTCCATGTAAAATTTCAGTTTTACATTTTACTGCTATTTTTCCTATGAAGTCTATTTTTTTTTTTCAGGTCAGGTTTTGTGTTTTTCAAAACTCCAGCAAATTTTACCAAGTGCAATTTTGGCCAGTGCCACGTAAAATTTTGTTGGTCATTATTAATTGTGAATTAAGCTAAAAAGCTTTTAAATTTATTTCTTGGTTAATTCATAAGAAAATTGTAATTCCCCTCTTGTATGTCCTAACAGTCATTATCATTGGCAAAAAAAAGAACAAAAATTAAAGAATATCTACAGCTTCAAAATGGTGAGGTCAACATTTCCCATTGAAGTGACAACCTTCCCCTTTAAGATAGCCTTGAAGGTTATTATGAAAGTATCTAAACAGTATTTCCTTTCTTTCCAAAAACTTTTGCATAACTATTTTCCTTTATGTCCTGAGTATAAAGGAAAGTCTTGGCATAGATGAAGACAGCTCAGGAAGTAATATATTGGACAAGCTACCACTTCCTTGATTAAAGTATATTAGTGCTTGCAAGTCTCAGAAATCTGGCAGCACCCAATGTCTGAGTAAACCAGATCCTAAATGGTAGTCCAACTAGGAGACTAATTTTAAGCCTTCACCTGCAACTGCCAAAACGAGAGAGGTCCTTGTTCCTGACATTTGAAGAAAACATCAGTGATTAGAAAGGTTGATATAAATAATTATATAGTCATTTCCAAAGATTAATTAAACTGGGCATTTCCCCCAGTTTTTATAGAGCTAATAATCCAAAGTAGGGCTGAGATAATTCATTATGTCCCAGGAAACTTAGGGAAATGGACATGCATAAAGAATTTGTATTTAGCAAGCATTTATTGAGTGCCTACTTTACACCAGTCTTGGGTTACACAGGCATTGAATTCACAGACACAAATAAGACATGTTTCTGCTCATCAGGGGACCCTGGCTTTTATTTAATCCCTGCATTTTTCTTTTGCATTGCCAGGTAGGTGTATGAATACGTATGCGGTTATTAGTTAGATCTTTCACATAGAGCCCCGAGACAATTAAAGACTTGAGTTTCAGAGAGCAGCTTAAAACATTTTTTTTTTTAAACCCAGCAAATGGTAAAGTTCACTCTTACAGGATACCCTGTATCCTGTCCCATTAAGATGTCAATTTCTGGCTAATTGCTCTGCATTACCCATAAGCTGCTACAAACAGTTTTAATGGCATGCTCTTTGTTGTAAGTTAGGGTCAGTGACTGCCATTTCTTTGTACTCTGGTATGGTTCTTTCTCAGCCTACAAAGTGTTTGGCTGGCATGCAGGGACCTGAGGAAGCTTAGCAGCAACCTGGTCCCATGAAACATAATCCTGCCACACCCTGAAATGGATAGATGGCTCTGTCATGCCAGTGTGCACACAGCGGCTGGTGAGTGGAAGACTCACCAGCCAGAATCCTGAAAGGTGCTACTGCACAGCCAGTCAGTTCTGCCAAAGGAGAAAACCACCTGCCAAGGGCACACATGGGAATGGGCATGAAAATTCTGTTTTCCTTCTGTCCGAGTTTGTTCTGAGCACTGGAGCAGAATGGCAGCAAGTAAACCCTTCCCTGCCTAATGGGGTGTCTGTTTTGAGTTAAGATATTTTTGTATCAGAGATAAATAGCTTATTCTCAAGGAAGTCTAAAACAAAAGTTTGAAGATGGTTTTTAAAAACATGACTATAGCTTATGTTGGCCTGATAATGGGAACTCTGTGATGGATAGAGCAATGGAAAATTGTCAGGCATTAAACCAAAATGAGCCCTTCTTCAGATGGTCCCATTGCTCCATATAGATTCTCATGGAAGGCTGAGGGTAACTGGACTAGCATTAGTGAAAACAGAAAATAAAGTTAGGTCATTTATAAATCTGGAATAGTTTTAGTTAGCTTGGCATTGATCACATCTTAAATCATCTCTCCAAATCCCCATACTTTTCTTTTATGATTAAAAACAGAATAGATTTCTTGTAGAATTATCTACAATTTAAAAATTGTTCTCTAAACAGAAAACTATTTAGGAGGACTAGTCCCTAGCAATGTATGACCTTTCTAACTATTATCTCTTATCTCATGCAACCCTCAACTATCTTCTGCTAAAACCAGGCCATCACTATGTTTCATGTTAAAGATTATTCTCGATTCTTTCCCAGATTTACCAGCTGGAGCATAATCTTGCTAAGAACAGTGTTGTCCTCATCTTTTATGGGTACTCTTGGTGTCCCATCCAGATGCTGTTTATCAGACCAGTGCCTGCATACTCCAGCTTCCGAGAATGATCACTGTTCGCTTACAGCTGTCCCTTCTCTGTAGAATCACCCTTGGCTAAATGGGAGCCTCTGTACTCTGGAGGATACACCCCCTCACCAGCCTACATCCAGTAGCTGAGGGATTAGAAAGGTCAACACTTCTCTCAGGTAGGGCCAATTCTGAAGTTAAATTCATGCTCCAGAGTTTTTTGCAGGTTCAGGCTGAAGTCAGACTCCAGCTGCGACCCCATGCATACTTAGCTGTCTTTCCTGCTTTATCCTGCCACCTTCACTCCTCTTCCCATGAGAACACTAACACGAGAACCCCTGTCTCAGGCTCTGTATCTAGGAAACCTGACAATCACCATCATTGTAAACAGGGCAGGCAGGTAGGAGTCTGGGGGTCAGAGTGGGATAGGAGAAGGCTTAGCACAAAATTTATCCTAATAAGTGTGTATTTGCTGAATGAATGGCTTTTCAGACTCAATGCTTGGATTGACATAGCACAGCTATCATTGAAAGATCTATTTCTCAAGTAGCTCCAGGCTCTCTGATTCACTCCCGGACTGGAAATGAAACGACTAGGAAATTTTCATAAGGCTTGTTGCTGAATAGAAATGTATGATTGTTAATGATGGTAATTCATCCATATAAATTAAGCACCAGCTTTTCTCAACATGTCACTAAGTACCAGGTCTGTGGTAGATTTGGTGAAAAAAAGAAAAAGTGCCTTTTATCTCACAAGTAAAATAAATCTTCTTATCTCAATGTGAGAGAAAACTTACTCAAATGGAACAATTAAGGGAAATTACAAGACAGTATATGATCACATGCTAAAATGTAAAGTAGTAAGTTCCAAAAGAATTTAGAGAAGTCAGAAAGCAATGTGGGCATTGAAGAGTTAGGCAAGTCTTCTGGGAGGAGTGTGTGTGTGGGGGGGGTGGCAGGGGGAAGAGGCCATTCCAAGAGAAAGAGGTGGTAAGAACAAGGTGTGGAGACAGTAGTGAGGATGTCAGTGTTTGCCAGGATAAAGAATGTTTGAAGAAAATTTCCCCTGAGTTTGCTGCTCCATCATGTTATCATCCCACTTTCCTCTTTTTATTTACTGCTTATTCATTTACCAAATATGTTCTGGGCACCTACTCTGTTCCAGGAACTGCACTATGTCTTCAGGATCGGACAGTGAAGACAATGCCCATCTTTGCTCTCAAGGAACTGACACTCCCCAGATAGATAATGGATTGGCAAATAGGCAGTTGCTAATACTGGGATGTTATGGTGCAGAAAGGGTTAAGCATAGGGTGCTAGGAAAGAACAAAGGAGAGGTACAAATCCAGAGTTGGGGGAAGGTTTAAAAAAAAAGGCTCCCTGAGGAAGTGTCAGCTAACTGGAGAACTAAAGTATGGTTACAAGTTGGTCAGGTAAAGAAGGGTATAAGGAAAAAAAATTTGGAGATGGGGGAAAACATGGTGCTTTGAGGAAAAATCTGTGCTGCAGTGTAACTGATGTGTGTGGAGGATAAAGAGACAGGAGTTGAACCAAAAACAGAGGCTAGATCAGGAACTTCCATGTAACTAAGCAATGGAGTATGGACTTCATCTTAAGGGCCATGATAGCCATTGATTGACTTAAGTATTGAAATGATATGATCATATTGTTACTTCTGAAATATTGCTTTAGCTGGAGTGGTTTGCATACATTGAATGAGACCACACTGAAAGCTCATGGGTACATTAAAAAGCTTCATTATACTCATGGTAAGTGATGGTGGGAACAGAGAGAAGTGGAGTTAAGAACAACATAAACTGGTGTTTTACTGGTTTGGGGAGAAGAAAGTAAGAATGCTCAAGGGCAATACTGAAGAATATAGCTGAAGCAAGTGAGGAGGGTGATGGTGTTTTAATTGAGTTGGAGAAATGAGAGGAAGAACAAGGTTGGGGGAAAAATGATTGTCCAGTTGCAGACAGGTTAAGCTTCAGAATCTGGGGATATTTAAATGGAGATGTTGAATAAATGAGCTTGGAAGTTAGAAGAGAGTTTTGGCGGTGATTAGATAGATTTGGGGTTTCTACAGATTGCTCACTTTGTTTAGTGGCATCACCATTCTCTCAGTTGCTCAGGCTAGAAACTCTTACTTCCGTAAGGGGACTATAGATGAACTTCATGGGATTCATGAATGTCCTTGAAATTATATGCAACATTTTGACTATGAGTGAATATGTCCATTTTCCTGGCACTGTAAGCCATAGTTTTTCATGGGTTTTTCAAAAGGTTTCTTGACCCCCTCCCTCCCCAATAAACACAAAAAGATTAAGAATCAGTGAGTTGGAATCTCTTTGTCTCTTTCTTTATATTTAATCATGAGTCAGAATCTTCAGTTACATCGGTGAAGTGATATTTATAATCACTCATCTTTCTTCACTGCTAGTCTCCTAGTTAAGATCTTTGCCACTTACAGTTCTAACTATTTTTTTTATTGGGATGTCTCAACTTCCCAGTATATATAACTAGATATATTTTTTTCCTCTAGACTACTACCAGTTATACGAACTTGAGTCCCCATCATTATGAATAGCAGAAAACCTTATCCATGCCAGTCCCTTCTAAAAATCACCAGCTTAAACCTAAGTGTCCATTGACAGATGACTGGATAAGGAAGATGTGGCACATATATACAATGGAATATTACTGAGCCATAAAAAGAAACGAAATTGAGTTATTTGTAGTGTGGTGGATGGACCTAGAGTCTGTCATACAGAGTGAAGTAAGTAAGAAAGAGAAAAACAAATATTGTATGCTAATACATATATATGGAATCTAAAAAAAAATGGTTCTGATGAACCTAGGGGCAGGACAGGAATAAAGATTCAGGCATAGAGAATGGACTTGAGGACATGGGGAGGGGAAGGGTAAGCTGGGACAAAGTGAAAAGTGGCATGGACATATATACACTACCAAATGTAAAATAGATAGCTAGTGGGAAGCAGCCGCATAGCACAGGGAGATCAGCTTGGTGCTTTGTGACCACCTAGAGGGGTGGAAGAGGGAGGGTGGGAGGGAGACGCAACAGGGAGGGGATATGGGGATATATGTAGCTGATTCACTTTGTTATACAGCAGAAACTAACACACCATTGTAAAGCAATTATACTCCAATAAAGATGTTAAAATAATAAATAAAAATCACCAGCTTAGTTTGCTGATTTTTTTTGCAACTCACAACCATATTGATCATATTATTAAAATCTCAGACACTTCAATTCAAAGCATCTTACCTTAAAGTTAGACTTGCAAGGCTACTGGAGGCTGAACACAGAGGACTGGGGTGTGATCGGTTCTTTACCTCTTTCCTTCCCATCTCAGGCAGCTATTGTGCTGATGGGGGTGGCAGGTAGGTAAGGGTAAGTGAAAGGAATTGACTCACGTGATTGGCAGCATATTGGAGGTAGCAAGCTGGGTACCCTTGCCTCGTCGTGGCCTGATGCCTTACCTGGCCTAACTTCTGGGTGTTGGTAACCAGCTTCCAGTTACATAGTGTGATGTCTTAGGTGACCTTGGATGCCCACCCAGCAGACTCCCAGGGCTGGTGCAGCTTCTTCCCCTCACTGTTGGTGGGTGGCTCTCTGTATCCTCCTCACACCAGCCCATCATTGATCAGTATGAACAGCTAGTTGCTGCCTACTCCTCATTTGGTAAGCTCAACTTAGTCTATAGGAAACTTGGAATCCTTGCTACATCTGCCTCAATCTGAGTGAAACTGGGAGGGAGTGGAGAGCAACCTTCATATCTTTTGACTACTGCCTTCCTCTGTCCTAGGACCTAACATTCAAGGTGTTCTGGTGGCATCCAGGCGCAGCGAAAGTTCATAACATTCTTCCCTTCCCCAAAATGCTTTCAAATGTCCTGAGTGACTCTCTAGGGGACACCTGGCTTGGTTAGGCAGAAAGAAAGAAGCCAAACTGCACCCTCCACCCACCCTCACATGGACGGAAGATAAAGAGGGTAAAAGCTGATTCACAAACTTGGTTCTCTCCAAAAGATGGTTCCTCTTCCTCTTTCTACCCACTTCATAGGGGGTTGCTTTACTGATTCTTAAAAGTCCTCCTTGTTAGAAAGTCCTACGTTGGTGATGTCACATATCATTGTTTTTCACCTGTTAAGTTGTCTCCAGTTGGTAACTCCAGTAGCAACGGGTCCTGGCGCGTACCACAACTTCATGTTACTAACTTCTTAACTGGTACACATGATAGAATTTCTTGTCTTTCCCATCCATCCTTCCTAATATTTCTAACTTCAGTGACTCCCCAAGGTCCAGAAAAATCTCCTTAGACTGGTGTCTATGGTCTTTGACAACTCTGATCCCATCTACCTTTGCAGTTTTGCTCTTACCATGAGCTCACGCGAATAATATGGGCATTGATCAAAGAAGTCTTATTCTATCACATCTCCATGTTGTTTCTCATGTTGTGCTTCCTGCCTGCGATATCCTTTCTTTAAGTTTGATCGAAAAAAACTCTCTACTCATTCTTTACGTCAGACTCATGTGCCCTCTTCTCCATAATGTTCTATCCTTTCCTCAGTAGAAATTAATCCCTTCCATACCATTTGCATTATGCTTTACTTCTCTGGTTCTGCCTTATTATACTGAGAGATTATAAGAAATTTTAAAGCAGGTATATACCTTATTCATCACATTATCACCGTGAGCCTGGCAAGGTATCTTGAACCTAGCAAATGTTCAGCAGTTCAGTGAGACTGAAATGATAGGTAAGGGGATTCAGATTATGGAAAGAGCCTTAAATGACCTTAAATACTAGTTCAGTTGGTGGTATTCATTAAAGAGCTAGGACAAGAGGCACACTTTTCCCAAGGTTATTTATTTTTGTGACTTAGTTAAAAAGTGCTCACATTGTAATAACTTGGAAACATGTACCCCAAAGCAAACCACGAAAATAATAGTGAGAAATCCAACTCACAAATTATGACTGTCTACCCAATAGGGCACTGTGCTTGTCAATATCTGGAGGACAAACTAAAACCGTGTTTGCCAGATCTAAAGCACAATCAACAGGTGAGGACTTGAGGTCTGAAAGAAGATCTAGTGTGGTGGCTCCCCAAGATTAGCCTGCGTCTCCCAGAAATTAGCACCATGCCAGATGCCAGGACTCATACTAGGCTGGGGGGTGGGCACTAGTTTCAGCTGTGCAGTGGTAACGGAGGAGAAAATGAAGTGATCAGGGCCAAATCCTGGTAGGGGAATGAAGTCCATATGGATGTCAATTGGCAGCTTGCACATCCTGCATCCTACAGCCATGTGGCCGGTGCCATCATGCATCAAAGCATCTGGGAACTGACAAAGCAGAGCTTCTGGGTAAACTTCATCTTCAAGGGCAGCCTTAGGCAGAGTGCTTCAAAGAGGGCTCAGGAAGCTCTGAGCAACACTTGAAGACTTGAGCTAAATTGAAAATCGCAGATTTATATGAATAAAGGCTTAGATATTCTTTAAACAGGTCCCTTCACGTGCCTGAACCCTATAAACAATTTAATCTGGCTTGCCAAATTTTCAAGAGCCAGATTTAACAATATACATACATTAGCCAGTCCATAAATACAGGCTACATATACTTTCAGTCACCTCTCCCGCCCACCCCTTCCCCCATCAGATGTGTACACCCTTGTCCTCACGTGACCACACATTGCTAACCCACTTCTACCTGCAAACAGAGGCACATACATTTACAAATACATCTTCATCAAACCTTGGGATCAAACACACTTTCCTTCTCCTCCCAGCCTACCCTGAATCAGACAGCTGTTTTTGGTCACTCTCTGACCCCTAGCTACACTCTAGGTGGAACAGCTGTGGTCAGAAACCTGGCCAGGACCCTCTGCCAAGACAGAGTGAGAGGTGGCTGAGTGAGCAGCTAGTGAATGTAGCCATGGAATGTGGGTGGAGCCAGAGGAGAAAGGGCGCAGCTGATGCCGCTTCAAGGAGAAGGTGGGAAGCTCTGCTCCCTTCCCAGGGAGTTGACCGAAGGCAGCTGTGTGCTGCTGATGCGAGGAAAATGAGATGGTGGAGCTTAGCTTCAGAAGCAGCAGCTGCTGTGGTCTGGAGGGCGCCGCCAGATCACTCCCCGGAGTGTGGACCTTGCTCCGATGCCTGTGTGTCATGGTAGGAGGTGGCTGGTTCTCCTACCCCTTAGGGAAGGATTTTGGTCAAACGGCTCTGGCAAAGTTGGCTGAGCTGCTCTGTGAGAACCAGTCTGTGATCATACATGTGAGAGTACACATTGAGTTATGCACACATGTTTACTCACGTATGTAGAGACAACTGCCCCTGGGATAACTTTAAAGATCTCTGACCAGTAGGAAAATTTGAGAGTTAGCAGAGATCAGATAAACACCTCAGATGCCTTCACGTATAGCCTCACCTGCCTGTGAGGCTCAGGTTCCCATTATCATTGAGAAGCCAGATATCTCATTTAGTCAGAGATTCTGGTTCACTTCACACTCACCATTGTCTTCCTGCTCCGGATGACTTATTCCAGGCCAGAGGGGCTGTGGACTCCCAATCGTTTCGGAAATATTCGATGTCTGGGAACCACTAAGTAAGGCTGCAGCAAGGTCCAGGTTTGCTATTTAAACCCCAACTGCAGTCCCAAGACCCAAGGTCATGGTCTTTAATGCAAAGGTTCACCAAAGTTATTTTAATAAGATTCAACCAGCTGTTGGTTTCTACCACTTTCATGTCCCAATCCTAGCTTTTCAGTGTCCTACTTCCCCCTTTCCTACCTGACCAGTGTCCTTCTGTCACTTCTCTGACAGGCCCCCATGAAGCTGCTCTGTGCAGAACGGTGCTCCCGATGGCCAGTTCTTATCTGTAACACTGATGCGACTGCAGAAATACCTGTGGTTATAGAAAGATCCAGGCTTAGCAAATAATTAAAAACCAACTGTTGGGTGAACTGTTCATCTTTGGCACATATATCCCAAATTTTGAGCCCTTTAGCACTCTTTCCTTCATCCTGTCCTGCTTTCTAGTTTACTTGCTCCTTGTCTTTGATTCAACCACCAGAATTGCCACATCTTTGACTTCACTCCTTCTTGGCCATCTCCTCAGCAACAGCTGCCTTCTCAATTTGACTTCAGCCTCCATGTTCACTGTGGATAAATCCATAAGCCGAATCCATCTGCCCCCAGCAGCTGGAAATCCTATCCTCCCACCATGTGGTCCCCTCCTTGGACAGAAAGTGAGCGACACAGCCTAAAAAGTATTTGGATTGAAAAAAGTACTGCTCTCCTTCAGTGACTGCTATCAAAATTCTTCTCTCAATGTGGTATTTGGAGAACACCATTGGAATGAAAGAATTCATTTTAAGATGTGAATGGCTATTAAGTAGCCACTATTAGGTAGCCAATCAAATTAATTACTCTCTGAAAGAAATATTTCAGAAGAAGGGGACAATTTTTCTGATCGTTCTGAGAATGAGAAGACTCTTTTCCAGGTTCCCAGTCTCTAAGGAATCCGCCCTGACACATCTCTGGTCTCCTGACATCAGCATTTTTACTCCTTTGCTCCCTCCATAGGACACCTATTCTTCCAGTGACTGATATTGGAATCCCCTGGATAACCGCACTCCTTGGCTTCTTCTTGAGGGTGAAACCTAAGCCTAGGAGTGGTCTCCTAGGTCTCCCCCACTAGCCTGCCCTATGATATCCGTCACTTATCAATGGACTCATTTGTTGGGAAATGTGATGAGGTGGACTCTCCTTCTCTCTAACACACTCTGCCTGATTCCTACAGTCCGTGTTTGTTCCTAGAGCAAGGCCATTAGCAAAATTACCAAAGTTCATAGGAAATATTTGTCATAGGCTACTTTTTCTTTCTGCATAAGCCCGTAAATAAAGCCGGTAAGGAACCATCGTTCACGTTCCTTTGTTGGAGATCTGAGGTACTTATGATAATTATCTTATCCTCGTATACACTTCATATATATCACTTAATTGTCACCTTGACCTCAAAAGATGGCAACGACCTGCCCTCTGTTATGGTTGAAGACCCTGAGGTTCAGATACATTAAATAATTCGCCTGACATTACGTAGTCAGCATATAGCTGTTTTAGGGTTCTGATCAAAGTCTGTCCATTTCCAAATTCTGTGTTCCTCCCACCCACCCTATCTGGCCAGGAATGATATGTTATGATGAATACATCTTGATGTTTCCCCCCCTAAAATTTGAAGGCCATCTTGGTGACTAATGGGAACTTTGTTCCTTATTCACAACATTCCTCACGGATTATAAAGTAAGGGCCCTTGAGACTGGCATGACCTCGTTACGACCCACCAGCTGGCTCACCTCAGCCCTCAGCTTTTTCCTGCTGGTCACCAATAAGTCAGACGAATCTCCCTTATCTGCCACAGTTGTTACTACACCCACATTGCCCGCTGAATTGAAGATGTCACTTGTGCTTCTTTTTACTGCGAGGGACTAATAGTTTATGTGATGAACAGAGAGTGAGTCAAGCTTGAGAGAAGTTAAAAGTAAACATAGAGTTCTCTCCCAGCGCATGAACGGAACATAAGCTCGGGATGTGCAGCTGGGAAGACGTGCTAGTCCCTGAACTACAGATTCCCGATTTGTGAATTTGTGAGGCTCTATAATGAGTACTGTGACGTTTGTTACTTAGAGCCAGCTGATATCATCTACCAGTTTTGCATATATTCCTCTTCATTTTCTAAGGCAAACCACAGATGTTTTATCCCTTGTGATCACACCTGCAGACCTAAAACTAGTTAAAAAACAAAACAAAACAGAAAAACAACGGGAGAGCAGATGTTTTGAAATTGGAAGTTAAATGATTGGACAGGGGAAAAAAAGCAAAAGTATTCCACTATTCCTTTATATGTACAAATGCCAGAAAGTAAATCCTCTTGTTACTAGCATACAGAAGAACAGCAGTCCTGACTTTTTCTGTTTCCCCTAAGCCAGAGAGCAGTTTTGACATTTTATTTACATAAAAGATGATGGATTTTATTCTAGTCCTGAGATTCAACTCACCTTTAATAAATTGTCCCACCGTATTCCTGACCCACCAGTATAAAATAAAGGAACACTTTTCAGTCATATGAGGGCACCACATTTGCTGATGCAAAAATGCTTTTGTCTGATAGGAAAGTTAATTAAGCAATAAGACATGACATGACATGAGTTATTATGTAATAACTCACGACTTCGGTGTAGCTACGTGCAAACCCGAAGGCCAGCTACCCCTTCAGCATCTAGGCATGAATTATGCTGTAATAACTCAAGCTCTGGAGTTTTCCACTGAATCAGGGTTGGGTGGTGGGGGAGAAAACCAAGGACAAAAACTGATCTCCAACAAGCAAGAGAGGATAAAGTAGGGTCATTGTTTAGACTTATATATGAACCCATTAAAGAAAGACATTAGTGACTAGAATTTTGGGGTGACATTCACCAGGAAAGCTTTGAGAAAACACCACAAACTTTCAATTTAGGGCTGGGTACAACATGCTGAGGAAAATTCTTTGCCAGAAATATGGGCACTTGGACATTGCTCAAGTGCAGTGGATTCTTTCTGACTCAAAGGGGGAAATAAGTCATCTCTTTATAACTTTTGAGATTTCATATTCTGCCTTGATTTGGGGCAGAAATAAATGTCCTAAGAATCAGCAGTCATGGGTCATGAGAGACAGGGGTCCAGTTACCTGAGTCTTCTGCATCAAAAGAAAACCACGGGCTTCCCTGGTGGCGCAGTGGTTGAGAGTCCGCCTGCCGATGCAGGGGACGTGGGTTCGTGCCCCGGTCCGGGAAGATCCCACATGCGCGGAGCGGCTGGGCCCGTGAGCCATGGCCGCTGGGCCTGCGCGTCCGAAGCCTGTGTTCCGCAACGGGAGAGGCCACAACGCTGAGAGGCCCGCGTACCGCAAAAAAAAAAAAAACACTTCCCTTGCTTTTCTGTATCCCGCGTCAAATTGGGGTTGGGTTTTGGCTCAGAACTAAGGCACTAAAGCAGGGTTGATTCTCCAGGCTTCAGTTTGACCTGAAGAAGTAAAGAGAAACCGTGCAAAAGCCATAGCATAAAGTTTTGCATAGAACGAGCCCATTCAATATCACATGTGAAAAAGTGGGCACAAAATCAAGTTCACAGAGGAATTCTCCTAATTTTTTTCTTCCCTTTCAAGGATATATAGATTTAATGAATGATGATGTACCCAACAAGTCCCAGTTAGGGGCTATGGTCCTATTAATCTCACAGCTGGATAGATTGACAGCCAATCAGATCACTCAGTTAAAATCCATTTTTATCAGAAAACATCTACAAAGGAAGCAGAAGCATATTTCTCCCTCTGAATGCTGACATGTAGAGCTGATGGAGATTGACAAGAAGGTGTCCTGCCCAGCCCCACTCAAATCAAGCTGCACACAGAACAGCTTTCCTGTTTCCCTCTTGTTCGCCTCCTTCAACCTCCAGCCACAGCCTGCACAGAGATGAGCAGTTCAGCAAATCTGCGACTTCAGATCTTACAAGTTTGCTGGTAAAATTCCAAAATTCATAGTCAGACCATGCCTCCCTCCATACGACTAACATATGGTATTAACAAATTTTATCAACACTGTATAAAGGGAACAGCTTCAGAATGTGTTTCTGTTATTCTTACAGTTACTCTGTTGCCTTTCAGCATGGCACTGATATTGCCTCTCTTTGGTCCTGTTTGAAAGGCTGATTTTAACACTAATTTCTTAAAAGACTTCATTGTAGAATTCTTACTTTATTTGGTGAGTTGCAATTTGATCTCTTTGTTGGGCAAGTGGTCACCTTATACTTTCCTATTTATCTGAGAAAAATTTACAGTGCATTTGGTTAACAAATTCTCCATGGGGGGAAAATTTGGTTTTGATGAACAGAGATGGTCTAGAGCAGGGGTCAGCAAACTTTGGCTGTAAGAGGCCAAATAACAGGTATTTTTGGCTTTGTAGTCCTTTTGCAGGTGCTCAGCTCTGCCATCATAGTGTAAAAGTAGCCATAGACAATATGTAAAAAAGCGTTCCAGTAAAATCTTACAAAAATAGGTAGTGGGCTCAGTTGGGCTGGCAGGCCATGTTTGCCAACCCATGGTGCAGAGAGTCCAAGGGAAGTGGGCCAATTTTCTTCCCTCACTTTGGATAACAGTTTCTCAAGAGCTGAGAGGAGGTTATGAAGGCAGGAGTGTTAGCACATGAGGAGTACAGTGGTATAGTGAAAAGATAAAGAATTTGGAGTCAGATAGATGACAGTGAATTTTGGTCCAGCTACTTTCTCCTGTATGACTTTGGGAAAGTTACCAAACTTCTCTGAGCTGCCCTTTCCTCCTCCTTAAAAGGGCAATCATAATATCTAGGGCAAGGTTATTAGCTTTGCATATACCACTGTCCTCCCCTTCTTCCTGGGCTCGCAGCTAGACTATGTTACCTAGCTTCCCTTGCAAGCAGGCATTTCCTGGTGGCTAAAACCTCATCAACAGAATGCACAGAGAGCATGTGTGCTTGTTCTAGCCTAGTCCAGCTCCATGCACACTCCATTCTGCTGGCTTACACCCTGGATGTGGTAGAGTGTAGCCTTCAGCACATATACAAGAACAAATCCAGTACAGGATATGGAGAAACAAGAGGGAAGGAGCCTGGTCCCTGAAGGGCTGCCTAATGGGTTGAAACACTTTTTTTTGTGAGCGAAAAAGAAGCATTGTTCTTGAAGGTGCTTATTTTAGTGTGTTCTCGCTTAAGAAGCTTAGCCTAAAGTGAAAATACAATACCTAATTTGTATGATTTTTATAAAGACATAAAATAATTCATATAACATACTTGGCATTTAACTGGCATTCAGTAAGGGATAACTTTTATCTGTTTTGTTACTCAGGTGGGCAGTGGAAAAGTTGTTTAAGATGTAGATTCGGTATTTGGCAGGAGGTGATCTGATTATTTTGCAGGAGGGTTCCTGCCCTCCAGCCTGGGATTCAACCTTCTGTACATTAATTGGGGCATGTTTGGGGAGTCACGGGAAGATGAGTTCTTGGCTATTTTTTGGAAAATATTTTTTATACCTCTTTATTTTTACTTCTGAAAATCTTTCAACAAAGAATTTCTTTGAAATATATTTTCTTTGGTGATGAAAGTGTGGCTATGCAATATAAAAATCTTTATGAAAGATTGTATATATATAGATAATACATTAAAATTAAGAGTTTATAAAATTAAAAAAAAAGAAATGAGACTAAAACCATTTATAACTACACTATCCAAAGTAACTCAGAATAACATGTTGCTGTAAATTATGGATCATAAAATGGTCATAGGGTGTCCATATATATGTGTGTGTGTGTGTATGTGTGTGTTTCCTGACTTAAATGTAAGCATTTCCCATGTCATAACATATTCTTTTAAAACATTTTCTCAATGGCTGTATAATGAATGTATCATAATTTATGGACTCATCCTCCTAAAATTGTTTCTAATTTTTCCTTAGAAATGAAGATTATTATATGCAGAGATATATGATTCAACTAACATAATAACCTAATAACTAACCATATTGTATTTATTCTTTCTGTTGTTGTAAGAATAATATTTGCAGAATGCAAAGCCAATTTTGTCACTCTCCAGCTTAAAACCCTTAAAAGGCCACTTCTCGTTCTGGTGAAAAAACTGGCATTGTTGCCACAACCCTCGAGACCCTTCCCAAGCTGGTCCTTGCTGACCTTTCAGCCACCTCCCTTGTTTCCCTGGATCCTTCACCTAAATCCATCTATTCTGACTGCAGTTATCTAAATATGCTATAATCTCTCCCAACAGAGCCTCATTCAGCTTTTCTGTCTGAAAGGCTCCCTGCTCCATCCAACAATACCTCTCTAATTATAGCTCATTCTTTTCTCTCTCTCTCTTTTTTTTTTTTTTGACTTTCTGTTAACTTATTTTTCTCCAATTTGATCGACATATAATTGTCACATAACATTGTATAAGTTTAGGGTGTACGACATAATGGTTTGATATATGTATGTATTGTGAAGTGATCAGTGCAATAAGATTAGTTACCATGCATCATCTCATATAGTTACAAATTTTCTTTCCTTGTGTTAACTTTTAAGGTATATTCTATTAGCAGCTTTCAAATATACAATACAGTATTTTTAACTGTAGTCCTCTGTTACACATTATGCCCCTAGAACTTATTTTATAAAACAGTTCAGTAATAGCATAAAAACAGACTGATAGACCCATGGAAGAGAATCCAGAGCCCAGAAATAAACCCATGCATATATGATTAACTTATATTTGACAAGGGAGCCAAGAATATTCAATAGAGAAGAGATACTGTTTTCAGTAAATGGTGCTGGGCAAATTGGATATTCACATGCAAAAGAATGAGACAAGATCTCTCTCTTATATCACTCAAAAACTTAATTTGAAGTGGATTAAAAGTTAAATGTAAGGTGTGAAACCATAAAATTTCTAGAATAAAACACGGGGAAAAAGCTTCTTGACATGGGTATTGGCAGTGATTTTTTTGGTTATGACACCTAAAGACTAAGCAACAAAATTAAAAAAATAAAAAAGTGGGACTACATCAAACTAAAAAAATTCTGCACAGTAAAATAAATAATTGACAAAATAAAAAGGCAGCCTATGGAATGGGAGAAAATAATCACAAACCACATATCTGATAAGGGGTCGGTATCCAAAATGTAAGAAACTCACACAATTCAGTAGCAAAAAACCCCTCCAAATCCAATTCAAAGATGGGTAGATGGGGACTTCCCTGGCTGTCCAGTGGTTAAGACTCCATGCTTCCAATGCAGGGGGCGTGGGTTTGAGCCCTGGTCGGGGAACTAAGATCCCACTGCATGGCATGGCCCAAAAAAAAAAAAAAAAGGTAGTTGACCTGAATAGATGTTTTTTCCAAAGAAGATATTCAAATGGCCAACAGGTACATGAAAAGGTGTTCAACATCAATAATCATTAGGGAAATGGAGATCAAAATCACAATGAGACATTGCCTCACCCCTGTTAGAATGGCTGTCATCAAAAAGACAAGAGGTAAAACATGTTGGCAAGGATGTAGGGAATTCTTGTGCACTGTTGGTGGTAATGCAAATTGGTGTAGCCGCTATGGAAAACAGTATGAAGTTTCCTCAAAAAATTAAAAGTAGAAATACCATATGATCTAGCAATTTTGCTTCTGGATATATATCTGAAGGAAATGAAATCACTATCTTGAAGAGATAACTGCACTCCCTTGTTCACTTAAACGTTATTTACAGTAGCCAAGAAACAACGTAAGTGTCCATTGATGCATGGATAAAGAAAATGCGGTATAAATATGGAATACTAGTCATGGAATACTAGTGGAATTAGTATTCCACTAATGGAATGGAATACTAGTCAGCCACAAAAAAAAGAAGGAAAGCTTGCAATTCGCAACACTATAAATGGACCTTGAGGACATTTTTCTAAGTGAGATAAGTCAGAGAGAAAGACAAATGCTATATGATCTCACTTATATGTGGAATCTATAAAACCAAACTCAGAAACAAAGCTAAGATATGTGGTTGCTGGAAGCAAGGGGTGGGAGTTGAGAAAATTGGATGAAGGTATTTAAAAGCTACAAACTTCTAGTTACAGTCCATTCTTTGTCATTTCTGCTCAAATATTTTCACCTCATGAAGGCTTTCTTGACTTCAAGTTAAAACTTTTCATTTGGTGCTATAAACCTTTCATTTCTGGCATGGATCACAATTTTCACGGGAATATGTGATTATTGGAAATCTTGCCCAACTAGACTATAAATGCCTTAAAACAAGAATCTGTATATTTATGCTATGATTAAATCTTTTAACAGCTCCCAGCATATTGAACAAATATTGGACATGGGGAGTTTGAAACTCTACCTAACACTGTATAAAAATAAATTCAAAATGAATTAAAAAATAACAAAAGAAATCATGGGTAATTGTAAAACAATCTTTGATTGGGGAAGCCCTCTGAAAAATTACATTTTATTGTCTAAAACCAAGACTTCTAATATGACAAAAACACCTACCATAGCACAGGCAGAAAGAAACATTTACAATACACATTTTGTACAAAACTGATTTCCTTAAAACAGAAAAAAGATAAATCAGTAAAAAGCAATCGAAGAGCCCAGAGATAAACCCACGCACATATGGTCACCTTATCTTTGATAAAGGAAGCAAGAATACATAGTGGAGAAAAGACAGCCTCTTCAATAAGTGGTGCTGGGAAAACTGGACAGCTACATGTAAAAGAATGAAATTAGAACACTGCCTAAAACCAAACACAAAAATAAACTCAAAATGGATTAAAGACCTAAATGTAAGGCCAGACACTATTAAACTCTTAGAGGAAAACATAGGCAGAACACTCCATGACATAAATCACAGCAAGATCCTTTTTGACCCACCTCCTAGAGAAATGGAAATAAAAACAAAAATAAACAAATGGAACCTAAGGAAACTTAAAACCTTTTGGACAGCAAAGGAAACCATAAACAAGATGAAAGGACAACCCTCAGAATGGGAGAAAATATTTGCAAACAAAGTAACTGACAAAGGATTAATCTCCAAAATTTATAAGCAGTTCATGCAGCTCAATAACAAAAAAAACAAAGAACCCAATCCAAAAATGGGCAGAAGACCTAAATAGACATTTCTCCAAAGAAGATATACAGATTGCCAACAAACACATGAAAGAATGCTCAAGATCATTAATCATTAGAGAAATGCAAATCAAAACTACAATGAGATATCAACTCACACCGGTTAGAATGACCAACATCAAAAAATCTAGAAACAATAAATGCTGGAGAGAGTGTAGAGAAAAGGGAACCCTCTTGCACTGTTGGTGAGAAGGTAAATTGATACAGCCACTATGGAGAACAGTATGGAGGTTCCTTAAAAAATTAAAAATAGAACTACTGTACAACCCAGCAATCCCACTACTGGACATATACCCTGAGCAAACCATAATTCAAAAAAAGTCATGTACCACAATGTTCATTGCAGCTCTATTTACAATACCCAGGACCTGGAAGCAAACTAAGCAAACTAAGCAAACAGATGGATGGATAAAGAAGATGTGGCACATATGTACAATGGAATATTACTCAGCCATAAAAAGAAATGAAATTGAGTTATTTGTAGTGAGGTGGATGGACCTAGAGTCTGTCATACAGAGTGCAGTAAGTCAGAAAGAGAGAAACAAATACCGTATGCTAACACATATATATGGAATCTAAGAAAAAAAAAAATGGTCATGAAGAACCTAGGGGCATTATGGGAATAAAGACACAGACCTACTAGAGAATGGACTTGAGGATATGGGGAGGGGGAAGGGTAAGCTAGGACAAAGTGAGAGAGTGGCATGGACATATATACACTACCAAATGTGAAATAGATAGCTAGTGGGAAGCAGCCGCATAGCACAGGGACATCAGCTCGGTGCTTTGTGACCACCTAGAGGGGTGGGATAGGGAGGGTGGGAGGGAGGGAGACGCAGAGGGAAGAGATATGGGTATACATGTATATGTCTAACTGATTCATTTTGTTATAAAGCAGAAACAAACACACCATTGTAAAGCAATTATACTCCAATAAAGATGTTAAAAAAAAGAAGCAATCGAAGAGGAAATTAGGAACGTGAATAAACAATTCATCACAAAATATAGTTAATGAACATAGTATATGTTCATTAACTAACATATACTAAAGTTATCAGCCTAACTTTAAAGAATGGAAAATTAAGGTAATGGAGAGATCAATAATCACTGATCAGATTAGCAGTGACAAAATGTATTGGTGATTTCTTCATAGGAGAAAAAGGGATTCTCTTTCTTTTTCTTTTTTTTTAGTGAAATGTAGTTGCTTTACAATGCTGTGCTAATCTCTGCTGTACAGCAAAGTGACTCAGTTATACACATATATACATTCTTTCTTTTTTAAATATTCTTCTCCACTCTGGTTTATCTCAGGAGATTGGATATAGTTCCTTGTGCTATATATACAGTAGGACCTTGCTGTCTATCCGGGACTCTCATAAGTTGGTGGTGGAAATATAAATTGGTGTAAAGCTTCTGTGATACTCTTGGGAAATATCTATGGAAGTTTTAAATATACACATCATTTGACGCAGTAATTTCACTTCTAAGGATTTACTCAAACTATGCTACAGAACTGTTCATTAAATATTAATACATATAGTTGTGGGTATGTACGTGTATATGTGTATATCATGTTGGTTGTAGTAGAGATGGCAGTAGCAGTGTTCTGGAAACTGCCTCAGTACTCATCAAAGGGGGATTAAATAGATGAATTGTGATATAAACATATAGTGGAAAGCTGCACTACCATTAAAAGGGATGAAGTAAGTCTTTGTATCAGTATGTAAAAATGTCCACTATTTATCAGTGATTTAAAAGAGTGAATGCAGAATAATTTATATGCTGTGACTCAATTTACATAAAGAAGTGTATACATACAAATATTCAAATATTATGTATGCGTATAATGTGTGAAAAACATCTGACTGTGAGCATTTGCCAGTGACTACTCCTGGGGAATGGAAGTGTGTATCAGTGGCAGGCAGGTAGGGTAGGGAGATGAGGGAAATGTTTCCTTGGAAGTTTGTAGAATTCTGTGTGGTTTACTTTTCCTTCAGAGAGGTATTACTCTCATTGTAAAAAAGCAAAGTAATTCTCTGCTAATAAAGTAAACAAAGAATGACAACTTGCTGTTGTAATTCACATTTGATGTCACATTTAGCTCATTCCTACATATTTTTGCACTATTTAAACTCATTTTCAATATATTTAAAAACATGTTAGGATAATTTTTAGACCCTCTCCCCACTCTCTTTAATCTCTAAAAATTTGGCTCTTCTACCCTTTGCAAAGAACTTTAAAAATCAGTGTCAAAGTTCCCCCCAAATTCTGTTGATACATTGACTCAAAGAACAATAAACTTTGGAAGGACTTACCTTTAAAATATTAATTTCTTCTCTATCTACATATATCTTCTTTCAGGACTGTTGGTAAGCTTTTTTATATCTTACACATTTCTTGAAACTTATATGTAAGTATTGTATATGGTTTTAGGATTTGTAAATATTACCTTTTTTTCTGCTTGGCTTTTCATAATCGAGAGGGCTTTATTTTTTTGTCATTATTTATTTTGAATCTGACCACTGTGTTGAGCTTTCTTAATAGTTCTTATAGTTTTCAGTTGCCTCATTTGGATTTTCTATGCAGACAATAAAGCCATCTACAAATAATGCTTTTTTTTTTTACTTCTTTTACCAGTAGGTGTATGTCTCATTTCCCTTTCTTATCATGTTATGTTGTCTAAAACAGTGGTTCTTGCAATTCTTCCTTGCAAACTCCACAGAGACGATTAATTTTTACAGAATGCTTTTGTTGGCTTTGGGAGAATTTTTATATCCTTAGTTCACCCATGGTTGCAATTGATGAATGAACATTCTGATGTGAATATTAGTAGACATTTTTCTTTACATAGAGTAATGTGAAAGATGAAAGTTTAATGATAAAGGCATATGCTGAATCTTCACTTAGCTATCAACAGAATGAGGGGCTTACTTGCCGAATCAATTAAGTTTCCTAATTCTGGAAGAATATCCCTCAATTTTTTGTGTTTTACAGAACATAATATAATAACTGCTTTCACAATATACCTTTATTATTATTATTTACCTCTTTATTGGAGTATAATTGCTTTACAATGATGTGTTACTTTCTGCTTTATAACAAAGTGAATCAGTTATACATATACATACGTTCCCATATCTCTTCCCTCTTGCGTCTCCCTCCCTCCCACCCTCCCTATCCCACCCCTCTAAGTGGTCACAAAGCACCGAGCTGATGTCCCTGTGCTATGCGGCGGCTTCCCACTAGCTATCTACCTTAAGTTTGGTAGTGTATATATGTCCATGCCACTCTCTCACTTTGTCCTAGCTTACCCTTCCCCCTCCCCATATCCTCAAGTCC